>NW_021620862.1:2592741-2673714 GCF_004785775.1 Grammomys surdaster
TCGTCTCTTGGGGTGTCTGGAGACGTTGCGAGCGGGAGGGAGGGAGGGAGGGAGGAAGGAAAGAGAAGGAAGGAAGGGCGCACATGTTTCTGCAAGAAAAGAAATAAGTCCCCTCAAGTTTCTGCAAGCCAAAGTCCACATTGAGTTGACTGACTCAAATCACCTTTTATCAGGCTATACTCTTTTGGAAGGCTGTAGGGACGCTCCATTTCCTGCCGTTGTCTGCTTACAATGGCTGCCTGCGCCCCCTTGGTTTGTGGCTCCCTTCCTTTATCTTCAAAGTCAGCAATGGAGCATCTTCATATCTGCCTCTGAACTGCTAGGGACCATTGTGGTTACATTCTGTTCACCTAGAAAACCCAAGACAATCTCTCCCCTTTAGAAACTGCAGATAGCAAACCTAGTTCCATCTATAAGCCTAGTACTCATTCTCTATGTAAGCTAGCATATTGATCTGGGGGTCAGAAAGCGGGTAGTCTACTTTTAATATATATTTATTGATTTTTTGAGAACTTCATATATTAATATAATATATTTAAATCATATTCACCCTATCCTCAACTCCTCCTGGAACCCATACACTCCTGTCCTTCTACCAACTATATAGGTTGTGTTTGTTTGTTTGTTTGTTTGTTTTTTACAACCCACTGAGTACCAAATCAGTTTTACCTGTATGCACATGGGCTTAGAGTACAGACAACCTATCAGGGACTGATTCCTAAAGAAAACTGACTTTCTCTCCTATAGCACCCATTGACTCTCAATAGCTCCTTAGGTAGGGGTGGGGACTTGTATACCCCTCCCTCGTTGATGTTGAAATGTTGATTGATCTTATGCAAGACTTATGCAGACAACCACTGCAGTTGTGAGTTTGTCAGTGAAGTGGCCCTATCATAACTAGATGACACTGTTTTGCTTCAACCCTCCTTAAACTGTTGATCTTACAGTCTCTCTTCTCCTCTTGCTTATGTTCCTTACAGCTGAGGGAAGAGGATGTGACACACTGGTCTTATTTACAGCTGAGGACACCACAGGTATTTATTCTTTACTCTTTGGCCAGTTGTGACTTGTATATCCACCTCCAGGATATAGACAATTTTGGGAGAAATATTTCAATGTTTCCAACGTCCTCTGGGCTAATTCAGGTTTACTACATGTTGTATTATCCAGTAGCCATGGCAGCAGCACAAGGATGCTTAAGAGCAACAATATCAGAGGAATGCTTTCACCTTTTATGAAATGGGCCAGTTTGTGTATCAGGGTAATATTTATTTCATTGAGTCATTAATAGACTTAAAGCATATTATATAAAACATGTTTATTACTTTGTGAGATGTGTGGCCTACAGCAATTACTAAATAAATGGCAGTGTTGTCAATGATCACACAGCCATGATTAGAACTCCAACACTTGGTGAACACTGGAAGCTTATGGCCTGTATTCTTCTTTCCTTCATTAGCCTCAATTTTATACATTTTCTATTAGAGCCATGAAGAAAAGAATAAAAGCCCACCATACTTTGAAATCAAACCCTAAGAAAAAAATATTTCTTAGACCAACTGTCAATATGATTGATTGGCAAGAAGTAGCATAAGAATATGACAGAACATCGGGACACTGAGCTCAAGGGTAGGTTCCAGTGGGCTCACCACGGTGTGACCCTGGGGACAAGAGAGTAACCGGAACAGATGTGGGGCTTCCAGAATGTCAGAAATATCCAAAGAGGGCATGGTTCTATCTTTCAAAGAGAATGTAGATTTCTCCGGTAATTGGCAAGTGAGAAATGGTCAGAGCATTTTCAACAGACCAAGAGGCAGGGAGAGTGGGAGAGGAATTGAATTACCCAAATAGGTTGGGAAGGCTGGTCTGTCTCAGAACATTAATTTGGGGAGATATTAGGTTAAGCTTTGCAGAGAGGTAATGCTAGCCCATAAGAAATGTTTGCCCTCTCTGTATTGGCCTCAGAATTTTCTGAGAGATGATAATTTATTTCAATTAAATCAACTGCTCATTTGACAGTTCTGTTTTTATGAAAGAGTGGACAGTTGCCTTGGAAGATCATTTTAGTTAAAAGAAATACTAGAACCAGCAAATAAAAATAATTAAAATATGTTGAATTTTTCTAGAGGCATGTGTATATACTCTGTAGGGGTATATGTATTTGTGTGTGTGTGTTTGTGCGCGTGTGCATGCGTATGTGTGTTCACATGTCACCAAATACGTGTGGAGATCAGAGGACAATTTGTAGGAATCCTTTCTCTGCTTCCACTGTGTGGGATCCTAGGGTTACAAGTCATCAGGTTTGGTGGCAAGTACTGAGTCATCTCACCAGCCTAATAGACCTCTTTAAAATATGGGTTCTACTTGATATCAAAATATGAGCACTTTCTGATACAAATAATAGATACAAAGAATTTATTAAGAGAATATTTAGCATCTGATGGGATTTATGGGAAGTCTGGAGACCTAGACTTGGAAAATATAAATTTAAGAGTAAGAAACATGTCCCAGAAGGTCATGACACATGAGCAACCAGAATAGTGAATGGCTATTCTGTTGGGCTTGTACCAAACTGCCCATTGCACTTCTAGTTCACCCAGATAGATCCAATCTAGGATCTGTACCCATGCCTTTCCTCTGTTCCAGGCTTCCTTATGCCCTCTGAGTAACCTGGACAATTTGGAAAGCAAAGCCTGGGATGCTTACAAAATGAGAAGATTGACCTTATTCTTTTAAATTTCTAATCTCTTTTTTTTCTGGCCTTGGGATAGAAAATCAGATTATCTCAAGCTTTTACAGTTCATAGACCAGAAGTCAAGCTGAGACCTTTGTGTGTTACCCACTTTACTCATTCCAGGGAGGTTTGGGGAATGTTATATTATCACTCCACTCTGTTAGCTACCTCAACGCTCTAACCACAGCACCGTAGAGAAAGACAGGTTTATTTTAGCTCACAGTTTGAGGGCACAGCCTACTATGAGGTAGAAAAGTCATCGGGATAGGAGTGTGAGCTGGCTGGTCACATTAGATGTGCAGTAAGCAGCAGAGAGCATTGAGTATGAGGACAAGCCCAGCTCCCTTTCTCCTTTTGATTCAGTCTGGGCCTCAGCCTAGGCAATAGTGACTAGTCACATTCAGACTAATGTCCATTAGTCTACTCTGTGTGCTCTCTCCAGGGCATGCCAAGCAGCTTGTCTCAGGTGATTCTAGATCATGCCAAGTTGACAATAGTAATGACCATGCCTACTTAATCCCTTCAACCACCTAAATTAGATTTGTAAGTTCAGTGAGGCTCACAAATCACACAACTTTCCCAAAACCACATGGCTGGTACAAGGAGAGCCAGGGCCCAAGCCCAAAAATATTTGATTTTAAAATTCATGATATTTTTACAACTTCAGTATGAAAGCCTTACTGGGGAAAAATTAATCACACATTCTCAAAGTCATGATACAGTGAAATTAGAGGTCCCTTGTTGAGGGATTCCTGGTCTCATTGATAAAAGAGTTTAAGAATGAACCCAAATAAAAGCTCAAGAACAATGTTATTAAAAATTTTAATTAAGCCAGGCGGTGGTGGCGCACACCTTTAATCCCAGCACTTGGGAGACAGAGGCAGGCAGATTTCTGAGTTTGAGGCCAGCCTGGTCTACAGAGTGAGTTCCAGGACAGCCAGGACCATACAGAGAAACCCTGTCTGGAAAAAAAATTTTTTAATTGAAAATTTTTTCTTTCATACAGTATATTCTGATCACACTTCTTCCTTTCCCCAGCTCGTCCCAGATCCTTTGTACTCCCCTCCAACGCCATACCTTTTTTCTCTCTCTTCAAAACAAACAAAACAAGAAACACACACAAATACAAAATCAGAAACAAAAAATGTGGTAGAAAAAGAGCAATAAGACACAATATGACAATAAGACACAGTAAGAGCAATAAGACACAAATAAGACACAAAATGTTCAAACTTATAGCTTATAGGAGCTATAAAAAAAAGCTACGAAAATACCATTAAGCTCATTTTGTGTTGGCCATCTGTTCTTGGGCATGAGGTCTACTCTTGAGACGGCTAGGCTGGTTCCATGACAGCTTCAAATTGTCAGTCAATGAGAATAGGCCTAAATTTTTGCTTCTAAGAACCGAGCAATTCCAGGCAAGTCCAGGCCTCAGAAGCTGCCCTGCCACCTGACCTGAGGCAAGGACAATGGGTCAGCAGCAATTTCCAGACTTCCTCAGCAACAGTTTCCAGACCTCCCCAGCATGTTTCTAGCCTCCACACATCAGTAATGGAAAGTCCATAGAGATCGACCCAACAGATTAACATAGAGGTCACCTACACCAGAATTCCCTAATGTGCTTTAAATCAGGCCTGCGAGCTCATTTGGTTGTCTCTCTATTCTGGTAATAGGAGAACTCAGCATGCTTGACTTCTGCAGAATAAAACACTCTTTGGGTTTACATACTATTTTAGTCTAGGATGTCATTCTTTACTGAATCATAGACCCTTACACTCTGGAGTGCGGTTAATATAGCCAGTTAAACTCACTGGGGAAGACCAATTTTTCCTGTACAACTAGGTATCTATTGTGGATAGCTTCTTGATTAGGAATGGAAACTTGTGTCCTCTTCCCCTCTCTCAGAGCTTGGAACTGTCTGTCTTGAATCTGTGCAGTCTCTGTCAGGCTGCCATTGTCTCTGTGAGTTCATATGTGCATCAGTGTCATTGTATCTGGAGGATACTATTTCTTTGGAGTCACCCATCACCTCTGCAGAATTTTCCCCATCCCTGATCCCTGACTTTGATGAAGACATCCTATTTAAGAGTGAACACTCCAAGAATAAGATATTAGCATCCGGTTCCTTCCGGTCTGGGCCCAGCACTGAGCAGATCCCAGGCGACAGCCCTGCACCCAATCTCACAAAATCCAGAGGAAGTGGACCTCCCAGGAACTCTTCTGGTCAGTATCTTAGGTAAGTAGACAGCAACACCCACCCCAAACAGGGGGTAACTGAAACCCACTAGGACCCAGGAATTCACTCCTGCCCAGAGCACTGGTTTCTTCCTGTCTGCGCCCAAGCACTGAGCAGATCTTGAGCCCAGCTCTAACCTCAGTAGTAATACCCACCCCCACACAGTTCTGAAACAACTAAGATGATAGGAAAGATAGGCTCCAGTCAGAGACAGAGCAGGTAGCACTACAGAGATCCAGATGGTGAAAGGCAAGTGCAAGAACATAAGCATCAGCAATCCAGGGTACTTGGCATCGTTAGAACCTAGTTCTCCCACACTAGAAAGTCCTGAATTCCCCATATCACCAGGAAAGCAAGATTCAGATTTAAAATCACTTCTAATGATGATGATAGAGGACTTTAAGAAGGACATAAATAACACTCTCAAAGAATTTGAGGAGAACACAGGTAAACAGGTAGGAGCCCTTAAAGAAGAAACACAAAAATCCCTTAAAAAATTACAAGAGAACACAACCAAACAGGTGAAGGAATTGAACAAATCCATTCAGGACATAAAAATGGAAGTAGAAACAATAAAGAAATCACAAAGGGAGACTACCCTGGAGATAGAAAACCTAGGGAAAAAATCAGGAGTCATAGATGCAAGCATCGCCAACAAGAGATAGAAGAGAAAATCTCAGGTGCAGAAGATACCATAGAAAATATTGACACAACTGTCAAAGAAAACACAAAATGCAAAAAGTCCTTAACACAAAACATCCAGGAAATCCAGGACACAATGAGAAGACCAAACCTAAGGATAATAGGTATAGATGAGAGTGAAGATTCCCAACTTAAAGGGCCAATAAATATCTTCAACAAAATTATAGAAGAAAACTTTCCTAACCTAAAGAACAAGATGCTCATAAAACATACAAGAAGCCTACAGAACGTCAAATAGACTAGACCAGAAAAGAAATACCTCCTGTCACATAATAATCAAAACACCAAATAAACAAAACAAAGAAAAAATATTAAATGCAGTAAGAGAAAAAGGCCAAGTAACATATAAAGGCAGACATATCAGAATTACACCAGACTTCTCAAAAGATACTATAAAAGTGAGAAGATCCTGAACAGATGTCATACAGACCATAAGAGAACACAAATGCCAGCCCAGGCTACTATACCCAGCAAAATTCTCAATTATCATAGATGGAGAAACTAAGATATTCCATGACAAAACCAAATTTACACAATATCTTTCCACAAATCCAGCATTACAAAGGATAATAGTGGGAAAGCTCCAATACAGGAGGGAAATTATACCCTAGACAGAGCAAGAAAGTAATCCTCCTCCAACAAATCCAAAAGAAGATAGCCACACAAAGGTAATTCCACTTCTAATAACAAAAATAACAGGAAGCAACAATCACTGTTCCTTAATATCTCTTAACATCAATGGACTCAATTCTCTAATAAAAAGACATAGGCTAATGGACTGGATATGTAAACAGGACCCAGCATTTTGCTGCATACAGGAAACCCACCTCAATGACAAAGACAGACACTATCTTAGAGTAAAAGGCTGGAAAACAATTTTTCAAGCAAATGATCCTAAGAAACAAACCGGAGTAGCCATTCTAAAACCTCCAGCCTGAGAACACAAAGTGAGGGACTCATGGCTCCACCTGTATAGGTAGTTGAGGGTGGCATTGTCAGGCATCAGTGGAAGTGGAGGGCCTTGGTGCCTGAAAGTTTGGATCCCCTAGTGTTGGGGAATTTGAGATCAGGGAGGCGGGAGTGGGAGGATGGTGGGAGCACACCCTCATAGAAACTCCTAGAATTATATGGATTACACATGACAGAGGCAGGCCGCCAGAAGACTAGATTCCAGAATTCAAACAAAAATATGTCTTAATACTAAAATTTGTTTTGAGAATTGTATATTGCAGAACACACAACCTTGGTGTATCTACTCATCAAGTAAGCTGAGCTGACCTGTTCGAACCTCTGATATCCTGGAATTTCAGCTGGATGCAGTTTAGACACAGATGCCAGAGGCTTATCAATTTACTCTTCCCCCCACCCCTCTTCTAATATCTCAATGCCTGTAATCAGCTTGAAGAAGTTAATGAAGAGTAGGCACCCCATTCCCTGGGCTTGGAGACTGAGATGGTTAATATTGGGCTGTCTTTTTAGGGAAAAGTAGTGGTTTTGTTGGAACAGGGAGGAGTAGCTAGGATTTATTGCATAGCCATAACCTATTGGTAGAAATCTGTATAATTGTTATTAATCTGAAGTTATAATTTCTTAAATGGTACAAAATTTACTTTGATTACAAATTTAAGGTTTTCATTGGTATGAGTTTCTTATTAATATAAAAGTGAGATTAATATTGTTACTCTCATAGGCATTGTGCCTATATTTAGGAACTCAAGGCTTAGACCCAGTCCTTCTTTAGCTGATTTGAGATGGTTAGCCTATGAGTTAAGGGCCTATAGCAAATTCATGGCTCTCAGTTTATGGTTAGGGTATTTTCTATATTTTATTTAGAAATAGCTGAGAGGAGTTAACAGACAACAGTCTAGATTGCCTTACAACAATAGTTGATTTTCAAAACATCAGAAGTCCACAGAATTGACTTTACAAACATTTCTGTATTAATGTTCATTTTGATTAGAGATCTGTCTGCTCCTGACAGCTTCCTGTCTTGGACTCCAAGAAAAATACTGAGCATCTTTGGAGTTACTCCAGTTGTGGTGAGACAGCCAATAGGCAAGAGTTGCCTCTTTTCATCTACAGACAAATTACTGTCCAGAAAAGGACACACTTGCAGAATAGTCGACTGATTATATCTGCCAAGATAGAGTAATCAGCCCTTAATAATTCTGCATCACTAGGTCTGTCAGATGATCCTGGGCCAGAAGGCTGAAGGTCGGATGCTCCAACATTTTGTAGTATAGGCTCTGTCCAGGTGTTCAGTGGTCTCTATAAATTGGCTAAGTTTTAGAAGCTATGCTTTGTGCTTCCCATAATTTCAGTTAATTCAGTCATTCTGGATTTCTGGCAGGGTTGAAGACTTATAGTCTCATAGCCAATCCTGGCTATTTACTTTGAGAGAAAAGATTTGAGAGGATGGTTTTCAGCTGACATTCTTTCTAAAGCCAAGGAAAAAGCCAGGCTCATGGGTATCCATCCCATGTGCAGTCACCAAAGGTAGATGCTGATGTGGATGTCAGGAAACGTGTGCTGACAGGAGCCTGATATAGCTGTGTCCTTAGAGGTCTGCCAGAGTTAGACATATTCGGAGGCAGATGCTCACAGCTAACCATTGAACTGATCAAGGGGTTCCCAAGGGAGAGTTAGAGTGAAGACGGAAGGAGCTGAAAGGGTTTGCAGGCCCCATGAGGAGAGCAACAATACCAACCTACCAGAGCTCCCAGGGTCTAAACCACTAGCCAGGGAGCACTTAGGGAGGGATCCATGGCTCCAGCTGTATATGTAAGGGAAGAAGGCCCTGTCGGGCATAGGTGGGAGAGGAGATCATTGGTCCCATGAAGGCTGGATGCCATGTGTGGGGGAATTCAAGGTTGAGGAGGTGGGAGTTGGGGGGGGAGGTAGGGGCACATCTGCAGAGAAGCAGTAGGAAGGGGGATGGGATAGGGGGGTTCCTGGAGGGGGTAATGGGGTAAGGGGAAATGGGGTATTTACATCTGAACTGTAAATAAAATTTAAAAAATACAAAAAAAAGACATTTTTAAAAAAAGGCCAAGTTCAGAACTTAGAACTAAGTCTTTTGCTGGGCGGTGGTGGCACACGCCTTTAATCCCAGCACTTGGGAGGCAGAGGCAGGCGGATTTCTGAGTTCGAAGCCAGCCTGGTCTACAGAGTGAGTTCCAGGACAGCCAGGGCTACACAGAGAAACCCTGTCTCAAAAAAAGCAAAAAGCAAAAACAAAACAAAACAAAACAAAACAAAAGAACTAAGTCTTTTAGTTAGAATAGATGACAGAGGTTCTGGTTAGTCCACAAAATGATGGACTGTGTATTAGGTCTATCTTGTACCTTACTGATACAAATTGGTATAATTATGCTCTAATTGTATTTTGAGACAAAAGTTTTATTTTAGCAGGAAGGGTGATATGTAGGAGGAGCTAAGGTGGGAGGAGTAAGGAGAGGAAAAAGAGGAGTAAGGAGAGGAGGGGGAGCTAGGAGACTAGAGAGAGAGAAAGAGAGAGAGAGAGAGAGAGAGAGAGAGAGGACATGGAGGTGGATATTTGTGTCACCGCCAGTCAAAGGTAGTTGGTATATCTAGGTTGGATATTGGGTTACACTTCTGATTGTATGGGCATCTTGTTATTGAGCATTACCAAACTTATAAAGCCTTTGATTAACATTTTTTAAAAAGTTACTGATAAAAAAATACGATGCTAAAAATAAAAAATAAAAAAATAAAGGAGTGAACACTCCAATGTCTCTGTCTGCATAGTGTCCAGTGGAGATCTCTGTGTTAATTCCCATCTAATGAAGAAAAAGTGAACAAAACAGGGATATGAGTCCAAAATCCCTTTCTTTATTAGATTTAAAAGAATAACCCCAGGCTCATCAGACTATAACCTACTGCAGCGACTTGCAGAGGGAAGGGAAAAGGCCATGCTGTTTAAGCAGTCATGAAGGTCAGACACCATGACTAATTAGCACCCACATGGTGGGGCAGAAGCTTGGAGAAAGAATGAGGAAGCCTGACATGTTGGGAGAGAGGAAGCCAAAGTGTTAAGGAAAGCATACTGAGAAGGGAATAGGGAGAAGAGAAGGAAAAGTTACAGAAGAGCACGCAAAATTAATGGCCTGCATTAGGATAAAAGTTGTCACTAGTCTGAAATTCAAATATAAGCATACATCTTGTATTGTTATTCACTCAGTCTAACAGCCTGCAGACATATTCCCTCCCTGTGAAGCCTCCCAGCAGGGTCCTGGAGAAGAACTCCTACTGAGAAATAAAGAAGCCAGTGCTATGCAAACAGAGTCACCTAAAAGGAAGAGTCACTGTGTGTAACAAGCGTAGGGCTATTGTTCCCAAGTTGTCCTGCAGTTGGGGCTCCTGATTACTATAAAGAACTGCAAAACTGTGTTTCCCTATGTACATTCTAAACATATATTTGAAAATAGGTGTGAGGGACCGATATGTGGTGCGTGCACGTGAATGTGCCAGTGTGCGTGTTCACATGCAGTCACACAGAGGGCAGAGGTATTTTCTATCACTCTCAGCTTATTTCTTTTAAGATAAAATCTCTCACTGAACCAGAGCCTCGCCACTTGTCACCACTCCCAATATCTGGAATTGCATCATACACAAAACAGTATGCCTATTGTTTTATGTGGATGCTGGGAGTTTAAACTTAGTCTTCATGTCTGAAAGAACAAGAACTAGTATATACTAAGCCATCTCTCCAGCCCTTAGTGTGACCTGGTGTCCTGCTACACGGACTGAAAGGAGTGGTGTAGAAATAACAGACAGAGACAGGAGAAAGCTTGTTCCCTCTTGAGAGATTTCCAGGTTCAGGCTGCACCTGGGATAGGAGCACACTTCACAGGCCCTGGGCACACTTCACAGGCCCTGGACACACTTCACAGGCTCTGTATACGTGTGTTTCTGGCTCCCTCACTTCCTATCATGAAATGGTGAGGCTTCAGGCTGCAACTTGAATGCCCATAAACATCTGCCTGTAGCACATGCAGATGATCACAGGAAACCTGAGAAAATTCCTAATGAAACAATTCAGTTAAGCCCAACAACTCAAGTTTCCCTTAAGTGAAAACACTTTGCTTCCCTGCAGCAAAGTATTCTGTTTTCTATGTCACAAAGCTTTTATGAAGACTAATAAATTAATGTTTTCAGAGGTGATTGGGAACTCAGGAAAACTGTCACTATTGTGTGTTTTAGAAATATATGAAGACTTGCATTATTAAGATGTTTAATATGGGCCCCATAAAGCAGAAATACAAACTAGAAGACTCTCTCATGAAGCACTTAGAATCTGGCTTGTAGAGCCGAAGAACTGGGCTTTAATTATATTATATTGATTGAAATGCAATAGTTGAACAGAGCTAATGACTACATGTAGCATAGCATTAAAATATCACCAAATAGAAATATTTAATAGGCAAAGAATCCAGCCTATGGCATGGTCCTAATAATAACAAGAGTAATGACATCACACTGTAATTATAAATATTTTAATACCTGGAACAGAGCTTGCCAAAGAGATTTCTTAAATAACACATTTCTCCTAAGACATGTGAATTTAATAAAGTATTAGTTTAAAGAAACCAAAGCAGTGTCTGTCACGTATGTAATATTACTGTGCATTGTACATATCTAAAAATAAGACATCAACGTATACTTTTTCAGTATTTACCCCAAACTTATTTATTCTCTTAGATTCTTTTTATCCACAGAGTCTATATTAATTTCCTGTGTCAGGAGATAACAGGAAATGTAGTTTTGGGAAATGTCAGTGCAGGATAAAAGGACACAATGGAATTTAAATATTGAACCTATACAGTACTACTCTTTTTAAAATATTTATTTTTATTTTTATGCATGTGTATGTATGTGCATCTGAGTGTAGTTCCTTCAGAGTCCAGAAGAGGGCAACAGACACCTCTACCTCTGAAGCTATAGCTCCAGATGTTTGTGAATTGCCTCGATACTGGAAACCAAACTCAGGTCCTCTGTCAGAGCAGCAAGTGAGTTTAACCACTGAGCCATTCATCCCCACAGAGCTACTTTTTAAATGAGTCTATACTGGTGGCTTGTGCGACTGAAAAATTAGGCTTTGATTTATTTATTTATTTATTTATTTATTTATTTATTTTTTATTTTTATTTTTATTTATTTATTTATTTATTTTATTGCTTGAAATGTAAAAGCACACGGCTAGAACTTAAGGCTGTTTGTTTCTTTGAAGTTGGTGTCCTCTTTAACACTAGCCATACTTCTTAGCCCTCAACCACCTCACCCTGTTATTATTTGTGGCTGCCCCTAGGAGATAGGTTTGTTGTTGTTTTGTTTTGTTTTTGTTTTTTGTTTTTCCTGGTTTTTCGAGACAGGGTTTCTCTGTGTAGCTCTGGCTGTCCTGGAACTCACTCTGTAGACCAGGCTGGCCTCGAACTCAGAAGTTCGCCTGCCTCTGCCCCCCCCCCCAAGTGCTGGGATTAAAGGCGTGAGCCACCACCGCCCGGCAAGATAGTTTTTATATAAAACCTAAAACAGTTACTTTAAAATTTTCTTTAAACATCAGAGCATGTTTCTTTTGTAGTTGTTTTGGTTTTTGTTTGTTTGGTTGGTTGGTTTTTGTTTTCTGAGACAGAGTTTCTCTGTGTAGCTCTGGCTGTTATTGAACACTCTCTCTGTAGACTAAGCTGGCCTCAAACTCACAGAAATCTTCCTGCCTTTATCTTCCAAGATCTGGAATTAAAGGTATGAACCACCACTGCCCAGCCAGAGCATGTTTTTAAAGGGATTCTTATAGAAAAAAAAAATGTAACGCTCTTCAGATATAACGATTCAAAACAATATTTTGTCAGTATGTGGTTTTAGACATTGGTTTATAGTTACAGTGATTAATGAAAATAACTAATCCACAAACTTTTCAAATGGAGGATACCATCTGAATATTTGTGTTTTATTTTAGTTGTGAAAGTATCAAAAAATGTAGCTTATATGTGTAAATTACTTTATTTGGTATCAGAGCTTTGGGTGTGTGTTTTATGTTTTAGTGGTTTACTTGTAATTAAAGATTCTTTCAGATTAAGCAGATTTACCATGAAAACCTTTATCTCTGAAATAATTTGATTTCTAAATAATGTGATTTCTATTTCTACTGAAATGTAGTAACATGGGCCAGATTTATCATTCCAAAACAACTGGAAGTGGAGCAGACACAACATACAGAGCAGCAAGTTTCATATATACATAGACATTACAGTAGGGTGAATGAGGAGCTAGTGCAAATACGTCCTAAAATTGCCCCCATTTGTTCCCTAGAGGGAGTTTCCAGGGTTTGACCCAGAGAAAAGGTTTCTCTTAAGGCACAGAAAGATCAGAACTTGGTATCCAGGCAGCTAATGTTTACAAAGTATACAGGGAAGAGAGAACTCAATAGAGTGTGTGTCTGTGAAGATGCCCGGAGAGGCTTCCCCTGAATCCTAAGAACACACTTCTAAGGAAAGGATCCTAGGATCTCATTGTCTATACTTTTTTTGTTTTTTGTTTTTTATCCCCCCCCTCCCTTGGTGTTAATCAATTTTCTGTTACTATGACAAAATGCCTGATATAATCCATTAAAAATAAATAATTTTTTCTCTCTCAGTTTCCAGGGTTTAAACACATGGTTGATTAGCTTTCCTATTTCAATGCCTGAAGCAAGGCAGGAACCACGGGGGAAATTGCATCATGGAGCACACTTGTGCAACCTGTAGTTCGCCACACCAAGGTCTCCGTAGCTCCAAGGACACAATTCCAGTGACTTAACTTCCTTCTACTAAGGCCTACCTTCCATTGGTTCCAACACTTCCCAATAATGCCACAGTGTATCCACCATGGACCTTTGAGTATGTTCAAAATCTAAAATACAGTACTTCAAGCTAGGTTAGAAAAATACCATAATTCATGTACTGTATATATCAATAGAAGGATTTTTGCATCAATGTAGAGACAAAATTAGCTTGAGACTAAAGACTTGGCTGAGCCCATGTAATGAAGATTAGCCTAAAAAGAATCTTATAAGGACAAATCTCAAAAAATGTTTTAGGAATACAAGGTTATCCATCACTCAAGAAGAAAAATGTTTTGCATCTAGCCAAATTTATTAGGCATTCCAAGAGCAGCAAAGTGTGACCCATAGTGAACAGAAAAACAAGTTAATAGAAATAGACCTTGAAATAGCAAAGACAGTAGAACTGTCAGATGACGATCGGACCGGTTATAAATAATATGGCCCATTTACTCAAGAAAGTAAAGAAGGGATGATGGATTTAAGTAGTTGTGAAAGATATTAGAAGTTTTTCTATATTTATGTATAGGAGGCACATGCCTGCCGTGTGTGCATATGGAGATTTGAGAGCAACTAGTGGTATTGGATTCTTTTCCATCCTGTGAGTCACAAGGATGAAACTCAGGTTGTCAGGCTTAAGGCAGATGCCTTTACCAACTGAGCAATCTCACCAACCCATAAAAAAAGACATTTTTTAAAAGACATTGATCAAACTCCTGAAGATCAAAACTGTAAAATCTAAGATGAGAGAGATATTAGAGAGATTAACGGTGGATGGGCACTTCAGAAGGAAAGATTAGTCAACCTAAAGACTACGGTAGAAGCTAGCTTAAAAGAGAAGTACAAGGGGAAAACACTTAAAAAAATGAATGCAGCCTCAAAGAAAAGTTAGGGAGGCTAAATTCCATCTATTTGTATCCTTGGGATGAGAGGTGAGTGGGAATAATGGGAAAAATATTTGAAGAAGTCATAATCAAAACCTTTCTAAGGTTCATGCAAACCACCAGCTTATAGATGTAAGTTCTAATTCCCCAAACACCAGAAATAGGAAGAAAACTACATCAAAGTACAACAGAATCAAATTGCTGAGCATCAGTTGTAGTTGTAAAGGGATCAAGTCTAAAAGTAGTCTGTGATGATGTACCAGGGTAGGAGGATACCAGGGGCCCACCCTCTTAGAGGAGAGGGGATGAGGTGAATGGAGAGTCTCTGGGAGGGGGGACTGGGAGGAGGCAGTGTTGGATGTAAATTAATTAATTAATTAATTAAAAATAAAATAAAACTAGTCTGTGAATTGGGAAATAGAAGAAAGTCCTTCTGGAACTCAGAAAAAGTGCAGCCAGCCTTTCTCTACCTACCATGAGGCTCCAGAATGTGTCCTTCACTTCTCCTCCTTAGTAATACTTTTCTTCCCAACTGCTGCCATCCCATTGGGAAGCATTTGACCATAGCAGCCACAGTAGTCAAGGATATCCAGAGGACCAGAAGCACTGGAAGATTTTATAGAAGACATAAATACAGATATAGATGCTAGAGAGATACAGACAGAGATAGATCTAGAAATAGAGACAGGTATGATAGGGACAAAGATGGAGATCTTAGAGAAGGAGACAGAAACTGAAGAGGTGAAGAAGATAGATACAGAGATGATAGAAATACAGATGACAGAGAAAGAACTAGGGATGGTAGTGATGGATGTTGGCAGACAGACACAAAGACACAGGACCTAGACAGATAATGATGGTAGAGACAGACAAGAGACATGTGGGATTTTAACACAGAGATTTTAACCTTAGACAGTTGTGGGTTAATTACTGGTTGTCTCATCTCTGAAAGGCTGTTACTTTCATAACTTTGATGCTGGAGCCTCCAGTCCCTAGAGCTCAGAGTTGGAAGGAAAGATGGATGTACAATGGACACAGTGAAGACCTGAAATATAGTAGCTTGAGTCGGAGTCCACAAAATGAACTGAAGACCACACTCATGCAGCACTGAACTTGATGGTGTAGGTATGAAGTGGAAATTTCTAATTTCTTTAGAAACTCAGTTGTGTCATGTGATGTTTTCTGGAAGCTGTCTCATGAGAGGATGTTTTGCTGAAGGAAACACATGAGAGGGCATGTGTTTTGCTGGAACAGATGCTTAAGTAAGTGTGTGATATTTGGAAAGAGTTTAAGTAGAACCCCATAGACAGTGAAAGGGTGATCTTGCATTGTGACATCATACAACACTTTGCTGGTCTTTGCTGGTCTTCACTTTGTAGAAAGAAACATGCCAAAGAATTTCTCATGTTATTCTGACTGAGTCTAGCTGCTTCTGCTTGAGCTACTGCTTCTGATTCATGTTTGGTGTTTGTTATTGGACTGGACTGCCACTACTGATTCATGTTTGCTGTTTGCTATTGGAGTAGAGTGTTGGTGTTCTGACATTAGGGAGTTGAATTGCCCCCAAAGAACTACGTCTAGACTGACGCATAACCTCCTTTTCCCATAAACGTTCTTTTTCTCCTGCCTCTGGTAGGTGGGCTAAAAGGGAGATCGAAGCATTCAAGAACCCTAAATAGGATAGGCTTTGAAAACTCTAAGCTTACAAAGGTAAACTGCCAAAGTTAATGATATCATAGAGCTGAACATACATGAGGGAAAAGAAGAAGCTGAAAGGGGTCCATAAAAAAGCCCCTGTCTCATTTTTTAGCCAGCAGGTAAGTGAAAAGAAGTGTATCTTATAAACTGATACTATATGACTTGCTTCCTTACTAAGCTTCCATAGAATTGAATGCTCAGGTCCATCCTTACCAGATATCTAGTCAATAAGAACAAGAATCTAGTGAAATGTAATTCAAGCTAAATTTGGCCAAGCTAAACTGACTCAAGAACAACAACAACAACAAAACTACAGCAACTATAATAATAGCATCTGTGGGGGTAACCAAGAATTTCAGTTACCCATACACTTTCTGGTTCCAATTAGCAGTAATATTCAGATGTGTCTGTGGGAAGTCTATCGAAGCTTGTCAAATAATGAATTGTTTGGTGATCACCTTTCCCTGTATTTAGAAATTCTATCTGTACGCTGTGATAATTTGCCATGCACAAGTGGCTCATGCTGCCTTTCACTGATGAGACAACTTGTGGATTTAAAACAACAAAACAAACAAATAAACAAACAAACAAAAACCTAGTTCTGTAATGTCCCGCGCGTGCACTCGCCAGCAAGATCACACGCAGACACCAGAGTTCTTCTGCAGATCTTTATTACGATGTTATAGAGGAAAGATCCGCTGGAGGAAGGCCCCGAGCCCTGAGAAGGTCCTGGTTTTATACCCCCTGGAGCGGCATGTACATATCTGGTTGGTTACTAGCCCATAAAATCCTATATGCCCCGGGATGGGCTGTGACTTCGCACGCTTTTCCCTTACACAAAGACAGTAAATTATAACCAGAGCCATCTCTGCCTACCACGGCTCTCTACACTGTAAACCTGGTCAAAAGCTTGTGTCTCAGAACACATGGGCCATGGAGTGACCCTGCTGCTGCTGTTGGTTTCTTGATGGGCATGGTGTCAATCTGTCTTCAAAATATGTTTATACCCATGGATAAGTTCTAAAGAAGCACTAATGGGACTCGGTTACAAAGAAAATCTGTTTTCTCTAAAAGTATATATATGTATATGTGTGGGACTGTTGGGGGTTGTTAGAGAAATTGGAAGAGGCAGTTGGAGTTGAATTTGAACAAGATACATTGAATGCATGCATGAAATTATCAACTAATAAATAAATCCCATTCTGAAAACAGTGCCAAGAGAACACAAGTCTGCTGAATTCCACATGTAGAGAGTGACCTTTATTATACAAGGCTATAGGGCATCCATTGTCAGGCAAACTACAGAATGAGCAAGAACAGAATGAGCAAGAATGCAGCAACCTGAATGCTAGATGCCTCAAAAGCATGCTTTACAAGGAGGAACTCTGGAGGTTGATTTAGCTTGATGTAGAAGAGTTTACTGGAGATAAAATATGAATTACCAAAACCTTCCCCGGTGTATGTAGCTCAAAGATCATTTTCCCAGGGAGATCTGGAACCCCGATAACTTGGGACCCAAGAGTGTTTCGGTGGTGTTCAGACTGATGAGAATATGGTGACCAGAGAGACTTCATGGCAAAGGACCTGTGTGGGAGAAGCACACAGACCTCAACTCACATCCAGTGAGGGCAACTTTGAAGCCATTCTTAGTCAAATTGCACCCAAAGGACATGGTGAGACAAGTTGGCAGCAGAGCAGAGGGCTGGGGTTGACAGGAAGACGTATTTCCACACCTACATTTTTATTCTGAGGAGTCTCAGAAACTCATATTTCGGTGTCAGGTTCCTCTTGAGTATAAAAATCACAGACATACCTTCTCCATCCTTGAAGCGCTCAGGTAAACAGAGAATGGTATTATGGAAAGAATCAACCTGATAGAAAGTAACCTGAGGATGGGGACATGTTGAGGATCCGTGCATGGCAGAATAGGCCCAGGCCGTCAACCAATATCAACGAAAAGCACAGGCAGTCTGCCTCTTTAAAACAATTATGGACTGAAGAGCTGCACTTAGGAGGTGCAGGGAGCTTTCAGCATGATGACATAACTGCTTTTGTCCAGGAATGACTAATGGCTTCTCATTATCCAGGATGAGATATGAGGTCCCTCATATGTGGATATGTGGCTGATTGATGATTAATGAGATTTTACTGCTTTCATGAAGCGTTAAATAACAAATGAATAACTTATAGGTGTGAACAACATTGGTGTTTGCATTTTGTTGTAGTTCTCCTGGGAAAGTGTGTGGTGAGGGACAGCCAAAGCCTTTTCTTTTCTAAGACAAATAGTAGAGAGTTGCAATATAAAGGATGGAGTGTATGCTGAGGAAACAGATCAGGTAGGAAAGTGCTTTCCATGAAAGCATGAAGGCCTGAGTTCAAATCTTAGGATCTGCGTATAAAGCTGGGCCTGGTTGTTTCTGATTATTATCCCAGCAAGGGAAGAAGGAGGATCCCTGGGGCTTACTGGTCAACCAGCCTACCCAAATAGGTGAGCCTCAGGTCCTTGAGTCATACCTCAAAACTCAGGTAGATCGCTCCTGAAGATGAAAATGCAACGTTGACCTCTGGCCTCCATTCACATGTTCATACACATGTACTTGAATCTGTGCAGTCATGTGCACAGAGAAAAATTTAAAATATAAAAAATGATTTTTTTCTCCCTGTTCCCCCTGCTTAAAATTATGATTAGCCCTGGATAATCTTAGTTGGCTTGTTGGAGAATGCCAAATGCTCTGTATTACCAGTGTCAGTCATCAAGCGCACAGTAGGCCTCCATAAGTAGTCTACATTAAGCGCCTAAGGAATCTGTGAGGCAAGTAATCCCCTGTCACATCGAAACTAAGTTCCCTATTCCATCAATTCTGCACGGAGTAAATACAAACATGCGCTCTCTTTCAGAGATTGGTAATAGGTTACTGCCATACGTTTTCAGTCCTCCTCCAGGGTATCCATTTTAGCGATAACTATGCAGTTCTTCCCACCACACTTGTGAACTTCCCTCATTCTTAATTTTGGACTTGGCTATGGATCTGCCTGTGCTGATTGGATACTGGTAAAGATGAGAGTTTTGGAGTTCCGCACAGGAAGGTCCTATGTTTCCCTTTTCCATTTGGGTTTCTGCCAATGCTTGGAGCAGAACATGACTCAGCTGGTCCTCTAGTGCAAGGAAGACAAAGGACTCACAGATGGACTGCCTCCAGTTCCCAGTCAAGCAGTGGTGAGCAGAAATCAACTCATTCTGAGCTGACCCCAGCTCCCAAGCTTATCAGTTGTTTAAGCTGTCTGTTAGGCAACTCAACAAAGTCAACAGCTCAATCATTTTTCGAGTCTCTGTGATATTCCAGACATGTAGCAGGAACTACACAGATATGCAAAGTAGACTCTTATCTCCTGATGGTCTCATCTTACCCAAATGAGCTTTCTGTTCTGTCTCCTCACAGAACAGATTCCCAGGCTCCCGCTCTCCTGCTCCAATACCATCATCTGAGGTCATAATTCCCATAGCATTCTCCTAATTGGTGGAGATGCCAATCAAGAAAGCTAGGAAAAAATTATGAAAATTCTCATTAAAGTTTGGTAGACAGATTTTCAAAGAATGCTTCCTTTTCCCCTAAAATCAAAGTCATTAAAAGATCACTTTAAACACAAGGGTCTGGAAGAGCTGCATATGAATCTCCATGCAAATGAGTGTTTTTATTCTCTTTGTCTAGGATGCTGAATGTATCTGAATTGCTCATGTCCAATCTCTTCCATTTGTGACTCACAAAATTATGGCATTAGTAGTCTATAGATCAGTAATTAATAAGCCCTGCTAAAACAGCAAACTTCCCATGTTAGGGCAGGTCTAAAGTTTTAGCTACTTGGAGGTTGAAGCCAAACAATCACTTGAGCCCATGAACTAAAAATGAGTCTGAGCAGCATAGTGTGACTCTGTCTCAAAAGAAAAATGGTCATACTTTTTTAGGGTTCTTAAAAAAATAATTTGGTGTAAATGTGCATGAATCTCATCCTTGAAGTCTTATAGGAAGGACTGTCTATCTGGGTCTTAAGCTCTGCAGGCCACCTTGGTCCATTTCTCTACATCTCATCTGGACATCCCTGAATATCTGGATATTTTTCTGTACTTCATAGGTCCATCAGTGAGTGGACTTTGAAGGAACTGGTCAGCTTACCAGTGCCTCGATCCTGACCCTATCTGCTACCTGCTTCTCCTGGTCCACTGTTTTAGGTAGGGTTTTACTGCTGTGGACAGACACCATGACCAAGGCAAACCTTATAAAGGACAACCTTTAATTAGGTCTGGCTTACAGGTTCAGAGGTCCAGTCCATTATCATCAGCACGGCAGTAGGGCAGCATCCAGGCAGGCATGGTACAGACAGAGCTGAGAGTTCTACATCTTCAATGGAAGGATGCTAGTAGAAGGTTGGCTTCCAGGAAGCTAGGACAAAGCCTGCACCCATAGTGACACACTTATTCCAACAAGGCCACACCTACTCCAACAGGGCCACCCACACCCTCTAATAGTGCCACTCCCTGAGCTGATCATATACAAACCATCACATCCACTGACTTCCTTAAGCTCCAAAGCCGTCAGTATTATATAAGTCATCTGCCTTTACATCTGGATTTAGAATTCTTCTCCACACACAGCCACCTCACTTGACTCTTCAATTCACTAACCCTCTGAACTTTCCATTCATTGAAATGTACAGCCAATGGGAGATCAGACCCTGGATCAGGTTTTTTTCTATTGTTTTGATAGAGCAAACCTTCATTTTGGTACCTCAGCCTATCTTAAAGAGGAAGGGATAAGGAGGAGGAACTGAGACCCAGCTTCCATCTGTCAATAATATATGACTTGGTTCCTTGGAATAGACCTGGGTAAAGCAGAATCAAATGCCATCCCAGAAATGTCAATGGTCACAGTGCAATAGGCAGGTTTACAATGCATGTCAAAACCAATTAGAGTTATTGAAGTGCATTCCAGAACACAGAGCTGCTGGCTGGTGTGAAGATCAATAAATAATTCTGGCACATAATGAATTTAAACTGCATTGCCATTTGGAACTTGGTGGTCACATGCTGATGCCAGCTACCTGATGCAGTTATAGTTTTTCCTTCCCTGTCTTAAAAGGATGATACAGTATCCCAGGAGCACCAAAGAGTATTCTGAAAAGAAGAGAGAATGAGGGGCAAGTCTGACCTGCTTAGAAACCACTTTCAGATGTAGAATAGAACTTGGCCTTCCTTAGCTTTGTGAAATAACTTCTATCTTTTGTCACAATCCTCTAGGAATTTGTCTTACCTGGAGGGCAGTTAACATTGACTATTACTGAAAGTCAGTGCAATTAGAGGAGAAATAGTGGGGCCTATAAAATGACATTATTCCAAATAAACTGAATCCCAAAGAATTAGCCTATTGTTTTACTCTTCCTAATGGCTCATGTATTAAATGTTGGTTCTCAACATGGCACTGTTAGAACACTGTGGCAGATCCGAGTGGGAAGTCTTTGGATCATTGGGATGTACCCTCAAAGGCGATGGGACTCTCCCTTTCTTGCTTCCTGGACATAAAGTACCTGGTCCTGTTCTCATCTTTTTGTCCTGGTGTGTGACCAACCTACCACAAGAGCAAAAGTTACAGCATCAACCAGATCTGGGGTAGAATTTCAAAGCTATGTACTCCAATAAATCTTTCCTCTATTTGAATCTATTAGTGTCTTGGGTACTTTCTTTTGGTGACAGAAAGTTAACTAGAACAAGTTTCATAAAAAAGCCAAGTATGGTAGATCAAATGATAGTTTTAATTTAATCGGAAAAGTTATCATTTAGAGGATTCCTATAAAAAATACTTTTGTAAAGCTGAAAATTCTCCCATAGTATGTGTGATAAGTATATATTATACTCAATACAAATTAAGTAAGAGTGCACAGAACACTTTTCTGGATGCAGAATTACTTTGGATTTGCTCCAATTCTTGTAGATAGATGAATCATAGCTCTGAATAGCAACTGATTTTCTCAGTACCTGTTTCATGCCCTGAGGTTAGCTAGAACTTTTTGTTTGCTAAGTGGATGAATGTCTTGAGGTTATGTTTAACAATTTATATTGTTTAATACATAAACCTGGGGATGTATGCCTTTCTTTGGTACCAAGAGGTGATGCTAAATGAAAATATGCATCAGCTTTTGAAAGGGTTTAACCATGTTTAAGAATGACAGGTCTTCTGGTGGTATTGTCTAAGAGACATTACCCTGAATTTTGAAGGACAGCTAACATTTATCCCATATTGTCAGAGAAAGCCCAGCATATTGTGTAGAACATCGGGAGAAGAGAGGAGATCAGATACAGGCAATGACCAGTCTGCTCAGGAATTGTCAACAGGATTAGTTAACATCTTCCAGAGCTAGATCAGAACCTCATTATTGTAAACCCTACTAGAGAATACAGAAACAAGAGAATTAGGATGGCTATCTTTAATTGTACATTTTAGACAACGATATAAACACAATCCATGACTTTGGGATATATTTGGAGCACTTATTATGGGCCAGCCCATAAATCATTGACAATATGTGTCCTGGTGAGGCTCATATTCCAGTCAAGAAAATAAACTAAATGCATAGATGAGTCTAAGATCAAGGTGAAGCCTCCTGAGATGTTAACTAATCCTGTTGACACAGGTAGACTGTGGCCTGGCAATTTGGATAGGACATGAATGATAAGCAGGGCACTGGGGGGATATAGTTCAGTTGGTCTACTGCATTCTTAGCAAGGTCTGGGTTCAGTCCCCAGCACTGTTAAACTGGTCATGGCTGTACATTATCTATGATGTCAGTACTGAGAGAAACATACCTGTAGGTTAGGAAGCATGTCTGTGAGAAACCAGTGAACAAAGGGACTAGGAGAGGGAGAGGAAAGAGCTCCAGCAAAAGGGAGAAGGTCATGAATTCAAGGTTGTCTTCAGCTCCACAGTGTAAATGTGGGTGCAGCGAAACCAGCAGACTAGACCACTCTATGGGAAGAAGGCAAGGTTTATGGAGGACCAAACCGCCAGGCTGTCTCTTGGGTGCGGAGAGAACAGCAAATGCCTGAAAAGCCTTGTCAGTTTTAAGGGGACAGGTAGCACTGTGTGGGGGCTGGGGGATTATGCAAGTTGGAACATTCTGATGTGGGTGGGGGAAGCTTTGATTTGTTGCAGACTTGTTTTCATTAATCAGGAACTAATGCCCTTCTGGAAGTAGTTGGCTATAGGGGGAGGGAAGGCAAGTAATGGCTTTTCCTGACAAACAGGAAAGTACTGGACAAGACTTCTGAGAGTTTATGATTATTGTTTACCCACTAGCAATCCTTCTGTTTATCTGGTCAGAGTCCAGGCTGAGCTGAGCCCAGACTGTCATTTAGGACATTGTCAGTGGCACTACTGTTTTGGAGCCTACTTTGAACCTAACACACAGTGAATTGCAGGTCAGTCTGGACTACATGAGACCCTCTAACAGAGAGAAGAGATAGACAGACAGACAGACAGACAAATAGACAGACCAAGGTGAAATAATCTTACTTTATTTTTAAGATACCATTTCAGCATAATGTTGTCTGTGCGACTCAGCTTGCATAATATTTTTACCTCAAAGATTACCACTTTTCATATATCTTTTAAGTATCCATGTGTGTGTCTATATAATCTATGTGTGTGTGTGTCTTTGAGTGTCTGTGTCTTCCTGTGTATATATAACTATTTTGTATATACACTGAGGGGGGAAAAAGAAGAATGTTGCAGACAGACATGGGTACTGAAAGGATAATTTTCTCTTGATAAGCTCACTAAGCATGACTCAGGAACTGATCACAGCAAAGTTCATTCTAAAGTACATTTGATACCCTGTCCTAATTTTTAATCCACCCCATTATTAGTTTTAAACTTTAATACATAGACCATGAAAAATAAATGGCCAGAATCATTAGTCATTAAGGAAATATAAACAAAAACCAAGAGAGCTTTAGAAAAAAAAAGTCCACAACAGCATATGTCTTTCATTTTTAAATTTCATTTCTATGACTGTGATAAAATACCCTGAGTACAGGCAACTTAGAGAAGTAAGAGTTTATTGGCTGTGTAGTTTCAAGTTACAGTCCACGTCTTCAGGAAGGGTTTTGAGGCAGCCGTCCACACTATCTGTAGTTCACATCTACACCCTCGCTGCCTGTTTCTCTTCACATTTCTACAGGTCAAGACCCAGCCCATGAAATGGCAGTGCTTGCAGTGGGCTAGGACAGTTAGCAGTCAAGACAATTGCCCACAGGCATGCCCACTGGCACATCTGATAAAGACAATATTCAACTAAGATACAAGGTGATTCTAAGTTGACATACTTGACATTTAAAAGTAACCATCACAGTCTTCAAAGCCACTAGAATTTCTAAAGCTAAAAGGACTGACAAAAACTTGTATTTGTAAAGATATGGACGGACAGGAAGGAGTAAGAAATGTATTTTCAACAAATGGTGCTGGAATAGTTATAGTTGTACAGTAGCTTTATTGACAAAAGCTAAGTCAAAATAGATAATAACAATAAATACATGAGCTAAAACTAAAAGATTCATAGAAGAAAATATAAGGAAAAATGTCATGATACTGCATTTATATGCCAATCTGGTATGTAAGTACAATGAAATACTACTAAGGCATTCTGAGATCAAACACATGAATGACCCTGGAGGCCACTGTGCTGAATGAAATAAGCCATATTAGCTCATGACCTCACCTACTTGTGGAATCTGGTAAGGGCAAAGCTGCAGAAACAAGAAGCCAGGCCTGAAGGTGTGAGGAAAGATGGGGTTGGTCAAACAGTACAAATTCTCAGAGACCACTACAGTCTGGGAATCAGATGTACAGCACAGAGGCTACAGTGGGCAATAATTTATTACATATTTTAACATTGCTAAGACTAGATCTTTAATGTCAATACGCTCACAAAGGTAACTATGGAAATTCGTATCTGTCTTAGTTATTTTTCTCATTTATATGATTAACTATCCCAACAAAAGCAGCTTACAGGAGAAAGGGTTTGCTTTGGCTCACACCTTGCCCATCACGGAAGAGAGGGCTTGTCACACTGTGTTATTAGCTTTAGGTAGCCAAAGGCGTGCTGCTGCTCAGCCCTCCTCTCCTCAGTCTTCTATCCATCTCACAAAGGTGCTGCACAACGTTTAGGGTGGATATTCCTACTTCCAGTAACCTAAACAAGAACGTCTGTACAGGTATGCCCAGAGGCTAACAATCCTTCACAGGGGTGCCCAGAGGATCCTTTCCCAGTTGATCTAAGTGGACAATATAAGTCATCACAATAATTAATTTGATTATAGTAATAATTCCCCAATACATACATACATATATCAGCTCTTCACATTGTATACCTTAGAAAGGAATTCAATTTTGTCAAGGTACATTAACTAAGCCTCGGAAGGAAAAATGAAGTAAGGAAGGAAAGAAGACCTTGTTCTAGATGGGGAAGGTTGTGGATAGGTTTGGTGTTGGGTGTAATGTGTGTGACATTTAGGCAGAGTCTCAGTCTGCCTGGCATAAGTGATCTCAGTCATCTGGCACCACAGAGTACCCACTGAAGCAATGGTCAGCAGATCTATGTAGCAATGGGGTCCTTACCACTAAGAAACTCTTTCATCTTAGAGTGGTCTATAGCCTGCTCATTACACTGCACAGTGCAACTGCTAATGGGGAAGAAAGGAGTCTTACTGCCACTGCTGTCGTCTCCATGACTCCCCTCATAGGGCTGACTGGCTGGGTAGGACAACTCATACCCTACAGGTCTAGCATTGTGGAGGCAGAGGCAGGATTGCTTTGAGTTCCAGTTAAGCTTGAGCTACTAAGTAAGACTCCATAACAAAACCAAACAAACTAAGACGAAAGATGGCTACCTTGTTCACTACGGGATGGATCACAACACACACTCAAGTCCCAAGATCCCAGGTATTTTCAAACAGTAAGGCTATCGAATAGTTTTCCTTTGACAGGCTGATTTTTCATACTAAACTATTCCTTTCTAGAGAAATCGCTATAGAACTTCTTGAATAATATAAAATGTTTTGATAACTCAAAGAGAATAAAAAACTACTTTTTGTCTGTGGCTCTCATCTGGAAGCTTTCCCCACCCCCTTGAAATACTGGAGTTAGATTGTAGATTTTCAGGGCCTAGGCACACCCCTGCTCTTAGATGTTTCCAGATGCTTGGCGGGCACAGATCAAATCAAGCTCAGAGGTGCAAGTCCACAGACCCAGCTGTGCCTCAGGCCTGCACAAGTGACTTGGCTTCACTAACGTCAATTTACCTCTGCTGACGCCCAGGTCAACCATGATTGACAGGGACACTTTGGAGAAACCTTGAGAGATCAAGTGCTTAGCACATGGTTGCTGCATACTCTGTATTCATTTTTCTTTCTGTGCCTGGGGTCAGCCTAGATATGCCAACACTCTCTGAATTGGGGAGGGGGTCATTGAAGCATTTTGTGGGAGCATCATGCCATTAACTCCCAGTGTCAATCTCCACAGGTCCCAAAGGGTCTTTTCTCTGATTATGACTCTGATGGCCGTGGACAGCCTGAATTCCTTCATCAAGCAATTAAGCAGGTCATATTCCTAGCCCATATATCCTCTTGGGGAAACTGAAGCTACCCTAAAGTCTCCTTGGAAATAAGTAGTAATTCTGCCAGTTTTTTTTCCATTTGAAGACTAAGGCCACCCTTGGGGAGATCTCTCTTTGGCCTAGTAATCTGGGGGAGTGTGCTGCCTGAAATTTCTTCCCATTCTTTCTAGTGTACAGCCCATTGCTGTAACAAATGAGAAAGTGCAGACATTGCCTGTGAATGAAGGTTTAGGTGGGTTATCTCTGCCATTTATAAGAGAAATTTAACTACATTAACATAAGAATCTTGGTGTCTAAGAGGAAAAGCATTTTCTTTTTGCATTCTTTAAATCCAACTGGAATGAATCTTGGCTATTTCCTTATTTGGGGTGTGACTAATGCTAGAAATGTTGGGTCCCCAGGGCAGGGCTACTGGAAGGTGGTGGGGACTTTGGGAGCAAAGGCCAGGTGAGAGGTGCCTAGAACCCTAAGAGAGTGCCTTTAATGGAGACCATGGGAATCTTCTTTTTCCTTTTCTTCCAGGCCTGAGAATACTTTCTCTCTGCCACACACTCATGCCAGGAGGTGCCCCCTCAGGCCCCTAGCAAAATCGACCGATCCTGGTAATGGAGAGTCTTCTCAAACTGTGAACCAAACATAAACCTGTCTGTTTCAGATGTTTTTGAGAAAAATGGAAGGGAGGATGCTTAACACAGCTACTTAGAAAGTTCAAAGTCGAAAACCAATGCAAGTAAGGCAGCATAAGCAAAACATCACCCTAATGAATGCCCAATCATTAGTGCTTTTAAATCTTCATAACATTTAAAAGGATATGAGTCTTCTTTTGTTGATTACTTTAAGAAGCACTTTTAGCCGGGCAGTGGTGGCGCACGCCTTTAATCCCAGCACTTGGGAGGCAGAAGCAGGTGGATTTCTGAGTTCGAGGCTAGCCTGGTCTACAGAGTGAGTTCCAGGACAGCCAGGACTACACAGAGAAACCCTGTCTTGAAAAACCAAAAAAAAAAAAAAGAAAAAGAAAGAAAAAGCAGCACTTCTAAAGGGTCACAGTGGAGCTCATCCTCCTAATGCTCTGAGGATTCAGAGGCGATCTTTGGTCATCATGTCTATTTCATACACTTTAACACTGGAATGAAAAACAGCGCCCAGAACTAGAAGTCTATAACCGGGATCTACAACTCGTTCCCCACACGATGATAGATAGGTACAGTACATGCAGCTATCCAGTGTTGTCTCTTGTATAAAGAAAGGGCAGTTAGACCTCCTGTGGCATGCACACCTGTAATCTTTCCTCTTGGGAGTGAAGGAAGGAGGATCAGGAGTTCAAGGCCAGCCTCTGCTGCATAGTGAATTGGAAGCCAGCCTCAGCTACATGATACCCTGCCTCAGGAAAAAAAAAAAAGTTAAGTGGATTTTTAAAAACATAATCTAAGAAGTTGACATTTTTGTCGTAATAATCTGAAGGGCACAAAACTTTTCCTTTGCTTCATAACCCTTTGTTCTCTCACCCCAGCTGTCAATACAGCTAGCTTCAAAAAGACGCAACCCAGCTGCATCTTTTCTCTGCTGTGGCCTGCTCTCTTGCTTTCGACACCATAGTAATCACAAACATCACCCAAAAGCACAAATGTTAATGCCCCAAGAAATCTGCCTACCTGTATCCTGCTCTAACATTATTGGTTCTTTCACTGGCTGTTGTTGACATTCTTTAGGAAAGATGTCTCTCCCTAATAAACTAAGTGCATAAGCTTAGTGGCATCTCAGCAGAGATTCCCCTTTTCAGCCAGCCATTCATCCAACAAATATCCATCTAATGTGAAGTTTAATGTGAATTTTGTTGGCTTTAAGCTAGGAAGAGGAGAGCGATTAGGAATCAAAGCTGTTTTTATAAAAAATCATATTGGAAATAATTTATCTGCCTCCTCTGGTATAGTATGAATTTCTACCTTCTTAAGGGAAGAATGATCTTCTCTCTGGATGATTAAAAACTTGGAGAATATCTGCCAGGATGTAAGCTGGCAGAGTGCCCACTGCTTGTTGGTGGCTGAATGAGGAAGCTCCCTGGAAACCGGGCATCTCTCCATCCAGAACACAGAAGGAAAGCCAGGCACAGATTACTCAAACATTTTAATATACCTGCAGGAGCCAAAGGCAAAGCAATTCAGTTCCATGGAACTACTACAATGACCATTGCTTGTTTTGGCCTTTTAAAAATTGACTTCTCTGAAAACTAGGGTTCGAAGGCTCATTTGGTTCCTGGATTGGCTCCAGAGTGGGAGATAGCAGATTGGGAGAAACAATAATGGTTCTTCCCCATGTAAAAGACTTGTTAGAGAGCCACGAATCGGTGTAGAGAAGCAGGAAAGGGAAGACACCGACCCTCAAGGACTTTGAGGAATGCTGCACACCGAAGTTAAAAGAAGACATCTATGTCCTTTGAGTATTTTTTGAGAAATAATTTACATGTTGAGCACCCTTTACATGGGTTTCTGATGAATCTCAAACGTACTTACCCTCCTGCACATTGACCATCCTTTTCAGTCACTTCTTTTCCATTTTTTTCAATCTCCCATCTGTGCTCAATAGCTACTGGCTTTGACTTTCCTAAAATCACATGAACTAGGTCCTAGTGTATGTACTCCACTGTGTCAGCTTCTTTCTGCATGTTCTTAAACTGGTATTACCACATACATATGTCTGTAGCTGGCTTGTTCCTTCCCATTGATGAATATAACTTCATTCTATGAATGTATAATTGTTTATCTGTTGGTGAATATTTATTATATTTCTAGGTTCTGGCTATTACAAATACTACTTCTATAAGCATTGTGTAAACCTTTTCATGAATGTGAGATTTCTCTTGCAAAGTAAATGACTACATTGCAGGATAGAATACAATTTTTTTTTTTCTTGGTTTGGTTTTTCGAGACAGGGTTTCTCTGTGTAGCCCTGGCTGTCCTGGAACTCACTCTGTAGACCAGGCTAGTCTCGAACTCTCGAACTCAGAAATCCGCCTGCCTCTGCCTCCCAAGTGCTGGGATTAAAGGCGTGCGCCACCACTGCCCGGCTGAGACTACAATTTTAAAAGCAATTTTATACTATGTTTTGATACCATGTCACCATTTTTCTATCTTAAAAAAAAAAGCTCATGATATACATAATGAAGTTTTTTTTTTAATTGTTGTTATTGACGATGATGTTTTGTTTGAGAAAGTTTTTTTTCCTGTGTAGCCCTGGCTATCTGAACTCACTTTGTAAACCAGGCCTTTACCTCTTGAGTATTGGAATTAAAGGTGTATGCCATGATTACCAGGCACATTATGAAGTTCTGTAGGTTAACTCAATTTCTTTCTATTAGACACTCAGGATACAATCATGAACAGATCATGGAGAACAGATGTGGCAGTTCACCCATGCACTCTGTGCCCAACTCAAGTCTGAGAAACTGGACTGAGTGCAATAAGAATCTTTTCATTACTGAGGAGGCTCTACTCAAGGAGGAAGCAGGCAGAGTCAAAGCCCTGAAGACTTGTGGGTGGGGCGTAGAAACTAAAGAAAATGATGTAACACTGTTTGCATTAATCTCAAAACTTTCTTTCAATGACAATCTATTGCCACTACCCTGAGTATTTGTAAAGTGACATTGGAACCCCTATGCTATTTGTATCTGCAAGTGGCTGGCATTAATTCCTCCTCCCACCCTCAAGTAGTTCTAACTCATTTCATCTAGTTCCAAGGGACAGCTCCTCTTATTTTAATCCACCTTGCCCAGAGATAGTGGAAACACTGGAAGCACATTTCTGGTGACAGCCTTGATACAGGGCTACCAGTTTTCTATTATAGCTCTGGCTTTTGCTTTTAAAACAAGAGACAGCTCCTCCACTGACAGTTGTCATTGACTCAACATTCAGCTCTGTAGGAGCTGGTTCACTCTTTCATCTGCTTATAAGAAACAGCAGGATTTCCAGCTTCTACTCCAAAGTAGGGCTGTTTCTGAGGCTGTGGCCATCGATGTAAGGATGGCTCAGTATGTCACTGGCTTGCTCAAGTTTACCAGCTGTTCAAGTTGAAAACTAGTGGTGGGTGACCATGAATAATCCGAACACATAAGTCAAGGAGATCTTGATTCAAATCGCAATTGGACTACTGAGGGAACTTATTCTCCAATTACGGGTTCCTTAATCTCTAACAGAGCCATGGGAGATAATGCAGCTGACACACTTGGTACATCGTCCAACCAGGATGTTGTTTCTTTTTTCTCCATTTGTGCCTCAACTACCTCAAATATGAAGCAGTTGAATTATGTAATATCTGCCATACCTTAAAATACTACATACCTTAAAACTACAAGACTTCCATCTACTTTAGAATAGGACTTTGTAATAGCTTGAACAGCTGTGGTCAAATTATGGAAAAGATTTCACTGAACAAACATTTACCGCATGTTGCAGTATGTGCAAGAGCACTGCAGAGCAGTGAGCATTCCAATGAACAATAGCTCCAGGTGGTGATGTCAGCTAGCAACGGTGGTCAGCAAGGGGCTGGCTTCAGGAAATTGCATTTGGAAGGAAGCGGGGTGAACTGATTTAGCTCTGCTCAGGGAGTTTAAACAAAGCTTTGAATATACAGCTATGAGGGGCAGACATTCCTGATAGATTCCTGTTGTACTGGCCACTCCCACATTCAAATAACAGAAATTTCCCAAACCTAGACAGGCTGTGGACTATTTCTTAGAGATTTGTAATCTGTGTGCAACTACAGATCCAGCAGAGTATCTCAAGAGATGGGTGGTAATACCACATGCTCTGGGGAGCCCCTGTCCCTGTTTAAGACCTAACTGGACTGTGGCATAGCAGATGTCAGGTGAATCAAGAGCACACAGGGAAGCAAACAGGGAAAAGAAAGGCTGAAAAGTTCCCACAACCAGATCAGAATGAAAATGAACCAAAATGAATCTGTGCATACAGAACAGTGTACATCCCTTCAAGATCAACCAAGGGACAGCTGGAGAATCACTCATGGTACCTGAGAAAATGGGCTTTTCACCTGATGTTATTCACTCAACTCTAAGCTTCCACTGTCCCCCTCTTAGCGTAGGTGCGAGGACAGTTTGCTTCTGTTCACTGTCAGGAGCCTCATTGATGAGAATACTGCTTAGTATGGTAAGACAGTAGCTACAGAATGGATCATATCTGGGCAAAACTGAATCTGATGGGTTAGGAGATGTCAGTGAGTTTATGTAAGAATCTTGCAGTGTTTTTGAAACATATTTCATGGTCCCTTGAGCTACAGGAACCTTAGATAAGATGAAGCTCTCGTTTTATAGATCAGAGCTGAAGGACCACATCCATAGGAATAGGTCTGAATCTCAAAACATTCAACTGAAATCCCTCAAGAGTTGCTCCTGCTACAGACACAGCAAATAGGTCCATGGACATGAAGGAAGTTAAATGATACAGAAGCTGGACAGGATATGTCTACCCTGGAAAAGGTATGGGGGTCTACCCAGGAAACACCTGGAGTGACGTAGAGAAGTACATACACATGTGCCATATGAAGAGGGGAAATGAAAGTACGAAAGACAGCTTGTTATGGTAGCAAAGAAGGAAGTTTTGTGAAGATGTAGGTAGGGCCTAAGGAATGGCAGGATAGTGGGAGAGCAATACAGGGTGGAAGAGCAGGCAGATGGAGGGATCAATTGCCCAGATGGTCCAGAGGTTTGTAGGAGCCTGGGGAAATTATACTGAGGACACAGAAACATAAAACAGCGTCAGAATATGGAAAGCCAGACAGTCAAGCTGTGAAATTCATGATACTGATTAACAACAGGGAGACATTCAAGACTCCACTGAGAATGAAAAAAAGTCTAAATTGATAGTTCTCACATTGAATATGTTCGAGATAAGCTTTTGGATGATTCAAGGCTGACTACAAATAACTTGTGTGTGTGTGTGCGTGTGTGTGTACATGCACACATCCATACACATATGTGTTACACCAGAGTATTAAGCTATTGTATTACATTTGTTATAATTCATTAAGAATACTTTTTTGGATGATCACATATTCATTAAAACTGGAAGATTCTTTAATAAACAGTTTGGTAAATTGATAAATGAAAATATATCAAATGGCAAAAGACATGAAATCTATAATCATTGCATAAAGTTCCAGAAACACTTTATTTAAAAATGGAGTTGTAAATGCATAACAAAATAACGTAATAAATGTAACAAAAATAAATAAGGAGAATGTATTCATACAAAATAAAAATAACATAGTAAAAGGCCAAATGTTTATAATTGAACAAAACTGTGTAAACAAACAATAATGTAAGTAGATAATTTAACACTTTCTTAGACTTCCTTATCTTGTACTCTCATGTGGATAAACTCAGTACCAAACGTTAACTAAAGGGGGAACGAACACACATGATTATTACGCATAACTTTTTCTTGAAATGGACTGACCCTGTTTCAATGTTTTGTTTGTTTCTTCAAAGTATCTCACTTCTCTTTTACATTTGTTGAAACCCTTTTGAAGTTTTACTTCATGAGAACTGTGAATTTAGCTTTACAAGGAGAACAAGTCCTTTTTTTTTTAATTTAAAGAAAAATATGAGATCCATTACATAGCAAACTTACGTTTTACATCTTACAAAAAGATTTTGCATTTTTATTAACTGATCCAACAACATAGGATTTCTTAGATCCTAAAAAAATCTTGAAGTATAGTTACCTTTTCCTTAAAACAAATGTAGCATAGGTTATTGCTAAAATATCAAAGACCACATCACAAAGTTGCAGTTTATTCTTTATAGACTGATGAGCCTTTGGAGCAAATCCAGGCCTATTAATATATTTAAAAGAATTAAGATTCACCCAAATTAGTGTTCTGGAAACACAAAAATAATTCCTTTATTTAAAAACTTATCGAAATGTGAGCTTACTGGAAAGAAAACAAAACGGTAACAAAAACAAAGTTTAGAGAAGATATTTTTCACAGGCTTTCTTTTTAGTAGCTATAAGCCCAAAGCCTTAGTCGTCGTTGCTGTCTTGCAGGGTCCTTACAAATATGTAAGACTGACAAAGGGTTACTATGGATCTACAGGGAAACATAGAAGCAATTCAATGACTGGGAGTGGAACTATCAACTACTCTCACAACTACTGATTCTTCACGTCTCCTAATGAAGAAAAATGAACCTCATGATCACTCTAGAGGCATTTCTGCAACATAAAAACCTAGTAACACAGGACAAATATACATGTTTTTAATTTTAAAAATATACTCCACCTAAACTATCTGTCAAGTTTAACCTTCTAGTCATTTAATCTAAAAGGTGAGAGAAAATCTTACTTCCTTAAAAAGAAAAACAGAAGAAAAGAAAAAAAGAAAAAAAAAAGGTGCCAAATGGCTCTGTGTGAAAAGTGGAGTAAAACACTGGGATTAAAACAAGTACAGTATTGTCAACTTCCTATGTACAGACGTCAGTCCTTAATGATATATGGATACGTCCATCTACCACTCCCAGTAAACCTTAGTGCAAAATAATAGTTAATTTCCATAATCCCAAGACAAGTTACTTAGCAACAGTTATAAATCACACTATGTTGGACAGTCTCAGGACGCAGGACGGCTGCTGTGGAGGGTCTGCTTCACTCTACAGAGCAGGGTGACACTGTGTCCAGTGACTGAGTAATAATAAAAACCCTAGTATTAAGAAGCAAATTGAAAGGTTTAACAATCTGTACAGCGAATGAGAAAGATCATGTCAGGGAGCATCTTGGCACAGGAGACACAGGGGCTTAGAAATGTGGATATTTTAGCTTGTTTGTAGGTCACAGCACGGCTTAAAACAAACAACAAAAAGAACTATGAAGGGAAAGGATGCAATGATATGATTCAATCTGAAAAATCACAGAACTACAAAAGGCAAAGCTGCCTCTTGCTAAATGTGCTTCAAGTGGTTGTCTGAGTAGTTTGAAAAGACTGGTATAACACATTAGAGGTAAAAATAAATAAATAAATCAAGAAGACAAAGATAACAAGATTGTTGCTGACCAAGCTCTCTTGTTTTGTATGTCAACATCATGCTGCTTCCAATACCCCTAGTCACTCCATGGGTAATGTCTCTAACAAACAAGGGAACATCATTCATGTACTGTAACATCTTCCTCTTCCCCATCAGGGTTGAACCTATTGAAATGGATACTGAAATCAGCCTCAGATTCGGCATTCTCAAACTCAGTGGAGGCTGCTGCTGCTGCTGCTGCAGCAGCAGGGTGTAGGGCCCTAGCTTCTGGTGGGCAAAGTGCTGGCGTCTGACTAGGGCTGCTGTGGTTATTAACAGGACTGGACTTCTGTTTTGGTGGAGACGGCAGGATAGCATTGGGAAATCCCATGTTGTTAAGAGCCTCCAAAGTTCCATCTGGGTCAATCATGGCATTTATCACTGAAGGAAATAAAAAATAAAAAGAGATGTAATTCTGTTTTCAGTAAGATGTGGATATGAATACTGCTTATCATTAAGAGAGACTTTAGCTAAAGTAAGCTACTAACCTCTAGTTAAGCAAGCTAGATCTTATTTACCCTGATTCAATAACCAGTGGTTAAGTCCACACTGCAGATTTCACAGACCTGAGTGATTCTCCTAGGTCCCTGCAGTCCCTATAGACACTTTAGGTGTCTGTGAACAGTGCTTGGAAGGGAAAAAGCCAAGAGCTTTTTGAACTTGCTTTTACCATCATAGTGGGGTACTGAAAATACTGGTTATGTTTTTAACATCCTTTTAGCTTCCAGATTTTATCAAATATAAATACCAACAAATGTTCAGGATTTCTTTTTATGCCAAGTATGAAGAGTTCTAGCTACATGGTGAGGTCAAGACCAATCTGCATATAACACTCTGAATCAAAAGTGAAACAACAAAAAGATTTTATATTGGGAACTATCTACCTATTATTCACTTTTATGAAGAAGCCAGGGCCTTACACACACTAGGCAGACACTCTAGGACTGAGACACACCTCCAGTCCTTTATATAGACTTGTAAAACTTTCCTTTTATGAATAATTTGGATATATTCAACTCTATAAGTACTAGTTGATATATTTAGTCAAATACTGTTTCAATAATTAAGAATATAAGAAATATATTTTTAGAAATGGAATACACTGAGCTGGTTTCAAACTCAATCCTCCTGTCTCTGCCTCCTGAATGCTGGAATTAGAGGTATCCACCAGAACCCCCTACACTACCATATCCAGAAGCATCATTACTTAATTCAGTAGAAAATTTACCTTGCAACTGTTTTTCAACTCTTTTCAACTCCTGTAAAATAGAAGAAATCTCCTGCAGGGAAAGAAATACCCCACATTAGCTTACTAAATTAAAACGGATTACCAGCAATGCAACTCATTTCTATGGTACTGCATTAGTAGCTACACAAAAGACACCCAGCAAGCAGGATTCAATTTATAATCTTTAATAAAGAAAAATTTTCAACAGCAATAATAATAAATTTCAAGCCAATTTACTGATAAAGATAGGACAGTTTTGAAACATCTGTTCTGATCAACTTTACAACAATTCAAAACTGTATCTTTGAAGTTTTTTCTTTTTTTTAAAAAATATATAAAGTGAATCAACACAGGAGAAAAAATCTGATAAAACTGTGCTTTAAAACACAAATTATATGTCAATTTAATATTTCAGTTCTAAACTTAGACCTGCTTGTTTGTAATGTACAGTTATCATGTGAATAAGATGCATCACAGTAATTAACACACATAGGATCCTCCTTAATGCTCCCTGTAGCCTTGAAACAACAGATACTTTAAACACCAGTGGATGAAATGTTACTGAATCTAAGCATTTATACAGTCTTTTAGAACGTAAACTAACAAATATTCAAAACTATGCTTTTCCCTACAAACAAAGCCACGCTGAAATGTTTTAATCTTGAAAAACCAGCATACCATGCTTGAGGTTTTCACGATAGGGACTTCGCTTTCGGCTCTTAGCTTGTTTTCTATGTCATCCCAGTTCCGGTCTTTGTCTTTAAACAATATTCTGCAGTCAAAAAACACAAGCATTTTAAATTCATGGTTTTATTGATGATAAAAAAAATACATAAAACATAAATAGTTTATTATAACTACATAAATAGTTTATTATAATTTCAAAACTATATAAAAATAATTATTCAATGAACTCAGACTTAATATTTGGTAAGCATTATTGATTCAAGCATGTGAAAATTATTAAAAATGTAACTCACTAGGTACTAATACTAGGGCCTAAAACTCTTTACTGTTCATATTATTTTTAACTAAAAATTGAGTGTAATACAAATGGTGTTATTAATTGTAACTAACAATATAATCTTTGTTTGAGAAAGCTTAACTTCATTGTGATAGTGTAAGTGAAACAAAATTAAGAAGAAAATACATTTAATTAGGTATGCAATTGTTGGTTAAGACCCCTCTAAGCAAGAACCATAAACTTTATTGATGGATCAAAGTATGAACATCATCATCTATCTTAAAGATAGAACAGTAGGCTATTTACTGTGCTTCTATTAGAAAATATTAATTCATGTTAGTGTATTTGCATATAGCTTAGGAGTTAAGAGACTATAAAGTTTTACACATTTATAACAAAAAGAACTGATGAAATAACTGTTCTATATGAGAAACTAAACCCAAACTTCTTAATTTTTAAAGTATTATAAGTTGTCATCCAATTTTCCTCTCTCCAATCAATTAAAATCTTAGATTTGGTTATCAGAAATCACACATTTTAAAAACTTCTTTTTCCACACATACCCTCTTCTGAATATGTCTTTCACTCTTAACTAGACAGTAATCCATCGTATTCAACCCTATGCAATGTTTCATCATATCTGTGCCTCAAGCTTCAATGATAAATCTCATAATAAAGATATTTATCATCTTTACTTTTATAAAGCCTGCCATAAGCTTTTCATATACCAAAATTCAAAGGTCACATGAAAGGCAATAAAAAATATGAAATATTTGATACTTATGTTACTTATAGAGACCTTGAATGTTTTTCCCAACCATCAAATTTGAAATATAGTAAAATCAATTAGTCAATGTATTAATCTATGCAATCTCTGGACTCAAGTCTAACTAACTGTCAAACCCACAGCATTTTGTGCTAAGGGAGTCTGCCAACAACAGCAAGGTACAAAGCAGGCAGCTATGTGAGTGACTACCTGGATAAGGACGTAGCTGTAAGGAAGGGGGAATCTGTATTTCAAAGGTAGAATACAATTACATGATATACTCAAGCTTTCTCATCAGCAAGTCACAAATGACCATACAATGTGACTCGTGACATTTTGATGGACAACAGTATATATTGAGAGTACACATTTGATTTATTATGTTTCCATGGCTTTTAGGATTAAAACTCAGTAATAAATATCTGCCTCCTATACTTAACTGTGAAGGGATCAAAAGGATGCTACAGATAACATACAGCCAAATATTATTCAGTCAATGAAAACATCTGGAGATTTTTCATGGATAGCCCTCCCACCTCTTGGTGATAATTTGGCAATCAAACCTAGAGCCTTGCACATCCCTTTCAATCCCTATATAAGACGGCCATAGTCAGCATCCATTTCCTTTGCTTAATACCTGCACACTGAATTTTAGAGTATAAATTCAAAACAGCAGCAATTGCTTTACCATCACATATGTGGATGTGTTTTACCATCAGTTAAACTGAATATCTGAGGCGTACCTTCTTCTCTGGTTATTCATCAGCAAGGCATATGACCGAGGCCTAGATATTTGTTAGTTTCTGCGTAATAACTAATTAGTTAAGCTTACTTTTTTCCTACTAATTTTAAATGGACTTCACCCGAGCGAACAGTAGTGCACCTGCATGTGGGCATAAGTTAACTAGCGAGAGCATCACAGGTGGATAGGGTGACTGGTGAGAAGACCTCTTGCAAGTGAAAGAGAATGAGGTCAGCAAACTTAGGTCTGATATGATCATAGGGAAAATAAACTTTATGCAAGACAGTGTCGGAATGCTAATGACATCATACCAAGTATGAGTAAAATACAATGAATTGCTATATAAAATCAGACTTCAGAAAATGTAGTATTTATAATAAAGTTAACTTCTCTAAAGTCAACTGTGATCCTTATCTTTCAAAATTTCATTCAGTTCCAGTTTAATTCACCAAAATTAAGATGATTTGTAGTTTTCATCTCCTTTATTTAATCAGTAATTTCAATAATAAAAAAGGAGACCAATTGAGTTTTGGTAAGAACAGCAATTGTGAATGGTACAGTTAATATTCAAGTGAAGCAAGTGAAACTAAGACAAGTTTTGTGAGTGCAGCAGAAGGAGCTTAAGCCCAGGCTGCCTCACTCAGATAAACAAGCTGTCAAGCATGCCTTTGCTCTGGTGAAGTCTAATATAGCTGTACTCTCCATCTTGAAAAAAAGAACCCACCAATATATACTAATAAGTGTAATCATTACAATAATTTAAGAAACCTGCTTACAGATACTCATAAAGAAAAGTCAAGTATTCAATTCCTTAAGGCAGTAATGCCCCCATATTTCAAGCAAATACTAAGGACCTATTAATATTTTACAGATACTTTTGAAAAAGTAAAGGTATTAAGTTAAAAACAGCCCAAGATGTAGAACAAGTAAGTGATCACGATTCCATTGTTTGAGACTTGAGAACTGAACTTAAAGGGAGAATAAAAATACATATACACACGCTAAATATGTATGTATAATATAAATATATCTTAAATATTTGTAGTTTTGAACCATGCTCACACTGTTAAAAACTACTAAAAATAAAGAGGAAAACAAACAGTACAAATCACACTAATTTTTTTTAAATAGGGATTTTTTAAACTACGTTTACTTGATCGTTTATTTACTTATTTATGTTCCATGATGGGGACCAACTACAAGGTCTCACAAGTGACTTGTTATCCCTGCCAATCAACTGTCACAGGCTTTGGCCTCTATCACCAGCCCCGGTTGCTACTTGTTTTTATTAAGAATGTGGACCTATGGCTGAACAGTGTACATACACTTTAATCATTAAGGCTGCTGCTTCACAGACTTCCAGAGTCCTCAGAGCTCAGCCTCACACCTGACCCAAAGACACTGGAGTCCAGCCTGAGTAAAAGAAACCTCAAGAGTTTGCTAAGTTTAGAATATTTACTAATATTTTCAAAAGAAGGAAACTGGTTTCAGTACTAGTAACTTCAAGCGCTACCTCTCACAAGCAGGGCCATTTGCTATGCCAAGACTGCTTCTTATATTTGAAGTAACGGGTAAGAGCAGCAGTAAGAACCCACATCAGTGATGTCACTAGCTCCTCACGGCAGAGGCCACAGGTCTGAAGAAAATGGAACAGGAAACATAAAGTAGTGATTAGAGAAACACAAGTACCTGATTTTCCCAGCTGTTTTATCAATGGATTGTCTTATCTTCCTAGAGAACTGAAAGACTGATGACAGTAGCAGATTATCTCCCATGACCTGAAACAGAGAAAGAAGTGTAATGACATATAGTTACTGAATAACTACTAAGAACGCTGGCGGCAATTCACTTAAAATTCAAACTACTTATGCTAATTTTAACTTAAAATAAACCGATGATGTCATTAAAGTAACTAAATGCAGAAAGGGAGAGAAACATCAATACAGAGTTCCTTTGTTAAATAACTTGTCAATGTTCCTCATTACTTTGGTCATCCCACTTTAAAAAACAACCTCTTTTATCCTCTTTAATTACTATCGTGACCCTGACTCTCACATTTATAATTGACATTATCATAATGGACAATGGAAGTAGAGTACTATATTATTTACTCATTTATCAAATAATATGAATGCAAAGATGAGAAAGAGAACAACCACCAGCTCTTCAGAGACAAGTGAGGGGGTAAATTTTCACGATGGGTGTTGGTATTCCCTCACTTGAGAATGGGGGTAAAAGCAGAGGCTAGAGACCAAACCTGAGTTCTGTGTAAGAGCAGCAATAACTCTTAAATGCTGGGCTATCTTTCGAGTTTCTTATTTTTTTAAAGGATTAGTTTAATAGTTTTTATCAACACTGGCTTTTAGGTTAACTTAGAATTAATCTTGACTCTTGTATACATTATTAGTTTAGCTTGGACAACTCTTTCTCTTAAATAACAAAATAATGAATTTGGTACTCCTGAAGGAACTGGGGCCTAACATTACTAACATAGCACAGCAGGGATGCCTCTTCACCATGTGGCTAAAATCTGACGTTTACTTACTTCATCCCTACTCCAGGTTCTCCGTCTTGTAATCGTTAAGTGATCAGGATGCTCTGCTGGCTGAGGTCTTGAGTCAAGAGACCGACCATTGTTTCCTTCTGGTGTTTTAGAATGAACTAATGGAGGTATCTTTCGGAAGTTGAGACTTTCATCAAAGACACGATCAACCAACTAGTAGAACAAAAGCAAACTCTTATCAGACCAGAATAGTGAAAAGTGTAGAAATATTGGCATTATAATTTTTATTAGAGAGAAATTATTTCATTCTCAAGTAGTAACAGAAGCATGGCTTCTTCAATAAACCAATTACTTTTTAAATAAGCACGCCAAACAGGTCTCTTCCATAAACTAGATGTTCACCTATGCTAATCTTATTTTCAGGATCGAAAATATTTAACTATGCTAAATTCAATTCTTTCATGATTAAAATGTTCTCCACGGGGAAAAAAAATTGATGCTTTAAGAGAAAAAAGAAAAAAAAAACAGCCATGGAGGAGGACAATGAGTTCACTTTACTCACATTGCTTTACCAGTACAAAATAATGTTTCTTTTTCTTTTAGTTTTCTATCTTGTTTTTTTTTTCCTTTTTTCCTCCCCAAATACAGGTGCCAAATTTCTTCACAAGATACATGAATGGTAAATTCAATTAAATTTATAAAAGGAAACAAAATTAATCCACATAATAAGTATTTTGGTCTCAGTTAAACTTTTAACAATGAGAGAGAACATACATCTTCTTACAGTAAAACTAATGTCCTACCATCGATAGTGCAGGTTATGGACATGCAACACCAAGTAACAGGCTTACCGACGAAAGAATAACTAGGGTAACATTCTTAAATAAAACAAAAGGGGAATGAAAATATATTCCATGAAATGCTTCAGTAATTCTACTGGGGCTCAGTGAATGAATAACCATGTTAGGTAAAATTTAGTTAGAAAGCTGAGAAAATAATATTATTTAAATGTACCAGAGACATGTGTATGTCTTGCCACCATGAAGATCCTCTTGGTTTTGTTTTTAAACCAACACAGACAATTTTTATATACACTTATAATTGATCAGTGTGGTAACAAAACTCTACACAGATTAATGAAATATCATTTGTTAAATTAGAAAACATACAAACAAAAATAAATAAGAAGTGACCATTAAGGAGCATTATAAGAAAACAATGAGACAAAAAGCAACTGAAGAAAAGATTACCAGCAGTTTACCAGGATTAAATGTCCAAAAGGCTAAGCATTTTTGGTTACTATTTAGAATTTAATAAAATGAAGAAGTTGAGTTGTCAGTAAGAGAGGCTAGCAGCGTTTGTCTATAGAGTGGCAGATAGTGAATGTTCTTGGCTTTGCAACCCTATGGTCTGCCTGAGAACTCAGGTCTGCACTGCAACACTGAAACAGCCACAGACAACAGGCAAACAAGAATGGCTACATTGTAATAAAATTGAAATGTGAATTTAAAATGATTTTTATGTTATAAATCACTATTCTTTTCATATTTTCAATCATTAAAAAAATCTATTTCTAGTTTTTAGGCCATATAAAAACAAATTAGTTCCTTTAAAATGCTGACTTTTGGTTTATACTTTCTTTCAAGATGAAAATAGGCACAATGGCTACAGACTATAGTCAATCTTCCTTATCTGGGGATGCGACTAAGCATTGAAAATATTTTTACAATGCTGTGTGTTTACTAGAGGTGCCACATTTCTTCACAAGATACATACATGGTAAACTCCATATACAGATCTCTTTCTTTGTCACAGTTCTGTAAACAATACAGCCTGGGCCCCTTCATTCTATTAGGAGGTATTCTAAGTATCCAGAGATGAGTGTACAGGGAAAGGATGCTCACAGCCTACATGTAAACTCAGTACCATTTTATTTAAGAGACTGGGAGATTCTCAGGTTTTGTGTGTGCCTTGGAATTAATCTCCATAGATACAGAGGGACAAAAGACCACTGTATCATTAACTTTAAGTTAAAGGTGCTGTGTGGAACAATGTTATGTAAGTGGTGTCTCCTGGAACTGCCCTGTTGGAAGCCATGGTTTTAGGTGGGCAACACTCTCTAAATGCTAACTTATATTCCAGAGTTTGTAAGAATATTTGAGTATTTATGTGTATATGTGAGAGAAATAGTATTTGTATAATATACATTTCAGTTTTTAAAAACAATATGGTGGATATCTGTCAACAAAATTACTATTTTAAAAAACCGTAGAAATGATCTATTTCTTTGATATTAACTAGTAGTGACCATTTCTTTTTACTGTCAAAATTCATTGAAACCTTATACAGTCATTTGCTGAACTTCAGTTTACTTTCCAAATAACATCTATACTCACATTTCAAGTCAGATTATAGAAACTCTTCTATAATCAATAGGCAAAGTGCTTACAGCTAAATAATTTTCCATTTTTATGTTAATAGTGGACCAAATGTTAGCCTTTTAGTCTTTGCTAATTGTTACAAAAAATGAATTTGATAAAGCAAAATGGGAAAATGCAGAGCTGCATGCAGACAGGGAGAGTGGACAGAACTAAAATAAACTAAGCAAAAAGCTAAAAGCAAAAGAAATTAAGAAAAGAAAGAACCTTATGCATTTCTCCATGAAGATCTCCTACCTCTTCTCTAGTGTCTATGGCAGAGCCAGGGGTGGTAGCGGCAGTGCTTACTGTGGTACTAGGGGCAGTGCCTGAGGAAGTCACTGAGTCTATCTCTCCTGCTACGTCGTTGATCTCCCGAGCAATGAGAGCAAGATCTTGGCTGATCCTGGCAATAATTTTAGAAAAGAAATGTAATTTCCTTTAAATCAACAGCTCTAGAAACAATCAATTTTGGTAGTCATGTAACTTGTAACTCTAATTAAAGATTCATATCCCAAACTTACAACATTTTGGAAAGCTCTTTACTATTTTGGTACAAAAAAATATAAATCCTGAACTTCAAATACTAACATTAATGAATTAAGTTCCAAATAATCTACACGATAGTATCTTAAAAAATACATTTTGAATACTCTTGGCACTAATATGTCACAGAGATCTTAAATTTGGAAATGAGAGAACTCAGAAAGTTTCTGAACATGGATAACAAGAAACAACGACATTATTTTCACTAACTTAACTGATGCTTAGTGTTTCAATTATAAATATAAGCAACAAACTACAGTGGCATTAACAAGGACAAGGATCTTTGTCACTAACAGAAATTGCATGATAGTTGTTTATAGTCATCTATAGAGACTACTTTTTCAAACTTACACAGCTACCCAGACTAATGACATTTAGTAAACTGTTAATAAGGGATCATCAGCTACTATACTGAAAAATATTTTGATAACTGCACTTCAGCATTACTGAAATTCTTTGTAATTCTAAATACTTATGTTCATGAAATTGGGAACACTAAGATAGCTTCCAAAGCTTTCACCTGAAGGGTCCTATGGTGGCACGAAGTTATAGACTGAAGCGCTGTTTTACACTATGACAGCATTTTCTACTCTACCTGATGTCATCTGAGGACCACAATGCTCTTCTGAAGTAGGATTTTGCTGATTTGTTAATAAACAGACATCACTAGACAAATTCAGCTACCAGTTTATGACTATACAAGGAAGGGTCAGACCTTGGTTTATTCCTCAAGTCCATGAAGCTTTGTGTTCATTCATATGGGCTCACAAAATCATGAAATAACTGTTTAGATTTTTTTAATTTTTATTTTGAGACACAGTCTTGCTACATATACCTGGCTAGCTGGAAACTTTCAGCAATTCTTCTGCCTCTGCTCCTGAGTACTGGGATGGCATGTGTGTGCCATACTACCATGCCAGGCAAGCACTAGTCTATCAGTCATGCCTCCAGGTCACCTCTAGTTAGTAGTCACACTAAAGTGAAGAGTTTTCTCTTAGTATTAAAAAAAAAACTTTAAGAAAGAGAAATAACAGAATTATGTCATTGATATTACCATACATCTAAAAAAAGATTACAATTCTTAGAATTTTTCCACATCATGTATTTGTTGCACATAAAACTCAATTTGGCTTCTTTCACAGAGAAGGACCTAGAATGATAGAATATATTTAAAAAACAAATGTGAAAGCTCAAATAACTTTCAAAATACAAAGAAACATTTTTTAAAAGTTATATAAAATGTGGTCTTAAAATTGAAAAATAATTTTTTTAGGTTGATACATATGAGTGCTTGCCTGTATGCCTATGTATAAGCATACATCCACACACATATATGTGTATGAGTGCACACACACATGTGTGTGCATGGACCATACACAGCCTGATGCCTAAGGAGATAAGAAGAGGGTGTTAGTGGATGGCTGTGAATCACCGAATATGTGCTGGGAACCAAATCTGGGTCCTCTCTGAGAGAAACAAATGCTCTTAACCTTAACCATCTCTCTAGTCCCAAACTGGTGGTTTAAAAGATGTTCAAGGAGTACAACAACTGTGTAAAAATTTGACCAACTTGTAACACAGAGCTGTGCTTAAAGTTCTGGGTTGATAGATGTGTACGGTGATTTAGTGTACACATATATAATCCTTGTAAGAAATTGCAACTTGATTTAAGTTATACTAGTGCAAAAAAGTAGCGACACAGCCAGTAAGTATTACTGATGACCTGTTATTTGCCAGGTACTGCTCAGCATTCCGAGGGGAGAGCAATGAATAAACAGATAGGTTCCCTTGCTCTTCTGGAGCTTAGAATACGGTATCATTATACGAAACTTTCACATTAATCACCTTATCTAATCCTCACAAATGCCTTCTCTAAGTGATTTTATCATCTTATTTTATAAACGATAAAAACCAAGTGTAGAAGTCAATGAAAACGTTGTAGGCTAAGAATCCAGAGTAAGAACATCACCAGACCTTTGCATTATATCACACTATCATGCCATTTTTCAAACTTAACTGCTGATGTGGCTGAAAGTAAGCTGGGGTACGTGTTATGTAATATAGGTTTAATATCTCTAAATTAAAATTATTGTATATAAAATGCTTCAAAACACAAAACTTTTAAGTATCAACATGAACAAAACAAATGGAAAATTCTCTACCGGATCTTACGTCATAGGCTCCATTTAAACTCAGGCAAATTAAAAAGGTATAAAATTACCATTGGGCTCTGTGTACAAGGTATATATTGAAAAACTCTAGCAAGCCCAAGCATGGCAAACATGGTTCTGGCAGGCCTTGTCCTTCTTCCCCATTCCCTCTGTTAGATTATATTCCTAAAGCTAGGCCAAGGTCTAGTCCTTTATTTGGTGGCTACTTCCTTCTGAGGCTGACTACCAAGGCATACCAACCCTCCTCCACCCCCACTTTGGCCATGGTAATTAACCTGTCCAATCAAAATTAAACATGTCATACTAACACAGGCAAGTCCTGATTTAAAGTTGATTCAATGATAACAACCTATTACTAAAACTATAAGCAGCTGGTCACGGATGGTGGCACATAACTGTCATATAGGCATTTGAGAAGTGACGAAGCAAAATCATGAATTGGAGGGTATCCTCAGCTTAAGCTTGAGGCCAGCCTGGATTACATGAAACCCTAACTCAAAAACACAGACATGAGTCCTGAGCATTACTATAAGAATCATTACAAGAAAATTTGAAAGGAAAATAAAAATACCAGAAAAGAGTTATGGAACCATTCTAACAGAAATAAGGCATCTATTCAATCCAGATAGTGGGTCTAAGCCATGGATACTAGACTAGAGTTTCAACTTAATTTTTACAAAGTTTCTCAGTTCCACCTATTGGATTATAATTCTACATTATAACCCAACATATTTCTTTCCATGCACTGCTCTGCTTTGCTTTTAAACTCTCAGCTACAATCTTTGCTCCTCCTCTCATTTTTTCTTCTGCTTCAAATCTGCAAGAAGAAATCCTAAAAGAGTAAAATTATCTTATTTGGAGATATATAAAATAATACTTCCTTAGCAAATATCAATTGCTTGTCAATTTCAAAGCCTAATACACAATCTACATTTAATTCCATTTTCTTTATTACAAAATTGTAAGGGAAAAACAATCCCAATGATCTAAAATATAAATCAAATATAAAGATCCAACACGCTGCTAGTCCTTCTATCCCAAATGACAGAAGCTGAGATCAAACTTCATGTACTTTGTAGAAGAAGGAATTATCTGTTTAAAAATGTTCTTTAGAAAGTTTATGATTTTCATACATGTGCTTAGTAATAATGCTTTTCTTATTCAATAAATTACAGATCTATCTTCTTTAGAGACATATGCTTTAAAATACATTATTACAGACTTACAAGTATATTAGTACAAGAAAATGGTTTAAAAACTTTTTAGTACAAAGAAACCATAGACAGCTTGTAAAGTATTTTTATTATGAGAATAATATAAAACTTGAGTTTCTACTGAAGGTATGGACCTTTACTGGTTGGGATTCTTGACTAGTTTAGTAAAATATTTTATAAAACTGTTAAAAACTTAATGGTGGCCTTAAACTCCACTTCTAAGTAGATTCTCATAAAGTTTTTGGGATATACAGAAAACTTAAGTCCTAAAGAAATTCAATTATCACTATTTTCTCTGTTCTTAAAATCTGACATGCATTAGTAACTTACTATCAATGCCAAACACTAGTATTATGTCTATTACAGATTTACACAGACTTTATAGTAAAAGACGGTATGGATCCAGGTCTGACTCTGAGTCCATTTCTGGACCATTTGGTTAGACTTCAGCACCATGATTTAGGTTACCAATTAGAGCCAGTAGTATTCAGTCTGTTCACAATCTCTTGTGATATATAACTATAATTCTAGCTCCAACTGGCTTCTTATGTTCAGCACTAAAATATGACTATGTTATACTATGTGAACACTTATTGTAAGAACTCAAGTAAATATAAATACAATGAAAAGCATCACTCTAGAAGCATATATAAAAAAGAATATCTTTGCAAATCATGCAGCGGAGATAAAATATTGTATTGGCTTTACTTTTAAATGTTTTAATGTAATATCTATAATGAACTGGTTGTTTTCTCTTAATATTCTGTTAATACACAGTCTTCTTAAAGTGTAATTAAATGATACAGTACATATATAATAATGGATTTAAAACACTATAATACTGCTAAGCTCCATGTGATTCAAAAGTGGATTATATAATCTTCCAGCATAACCTTTTAGGTTAAAAGTATTTAGTCATTTGCAAAGGTCAAAGTCTAGTGTTGTGTATCATAGTATTTAAAACCACTAAAATCTATCAAATTCCCATTAGAAAAAATTTTATTGTATGCTATCTGTACTGAGGTACATGTATTGGGAATATCTGTAAGAAAAACCTTTTACAAACTAAATGACCACCTATGCTCTATTTTGCGTATACATTATATATTCAGGATTAACCTTGTTTTTTATTTAAATACAGATAAATAACTATGAATGAAATAAGTCTACATTGAAAAATGAAAAGATGGATCTACCAGAACACAAACCACTTTTTGTAATAAAGTTTAAGACTACACTTCTCACTGGGCAGTGGTGGTGCATGCCTTTAATCCCAGCACTTGGGAGGCAGAGACAGGCGGATTTCTGAGTTCAAGGCCAGCCTGGTCTACAGAGTGAGTTCCAGGACAGCCAGGACTATACAGAGAAACCCTGTCTCGAAAAACCAAAAAAAAGAAAGACTACACTTCTCAATTACAAATATTTCAAGTATTCTTCAATGCTTAGTAAGTTTTTTTAGGTGTTGTTGTCAACATTCCATAAAAAATAGAATTATGTCAGTCATCTATTCAGATTTAAAGCCTTTGAAAATAATTTTTCTCACATTATCATAACTTACCACTACCACTACTCTGTTAGAGCACTGAACACCACCCCCGTAGTTTTGTTCTTCCTTTCATATTTTTCATGAAAAACATCAACAACATCATCAACAACAGTTGTTCTCTTGCTTATATTCTTTTAAAAAATAAAATCTTAAAGTCTGAATGCTGTCAGTACAGTTCTACTGACAAAATAGAGATAGCTAAGGATGCAAATTGCTAGGATGGCTTGGGTTTAGAGTCTCTTGTAGAGTAAACAGAGACAAAAGCAACACCAATCCAAATAACAAACAAAACCAAGGTAAAACAAAGTCTGGAGCCACTGTTCTCCTTCTTCTCACTCTTCTCTATTTGGATTAATGAAAGGTTTGACTGCCAAAAATGAAAGGACTTGTGTTTATAGCACAGTGCCAGGGATAACATTCTGAGGAGACAAACTTGTTCTAGTTCTTTGGTAGCACTTGATCTTGTACAGCAAGAGGGGACAATGACAGGACCAAAGCAATACTTGCTGGCACCCATGATCAGAACAGTCTGTGTCAGGATTATCTGACTACAAGTGCATATGAGCACATGGTTCACAGATTCCTTTGCTCTAATTAGACTGAGATGGTTTGCATATGCATGGCCCAGGGAATGGCACTATTAGGAGGTGTGGCCTTGTTGGAATAGGTGTGGCATTGTTGAAGGAACTGTGTCACTGTGGGAGTGGGCTTTGAGACCCTCCTTCTAGCTGCCTGGATGACAGTCTTTTATCCTTTTTGCCTTCGGAACAAGATGTAGAACGCTCAGCTCCTTCTCCTGCACCACGCCTGACTGTACACTGCCATGTTTCCTGCCATGATGATAATGGACTGAGTCCCTGAGCCTGTAAGCCAGCCCCAATTAAGTACTGTCCTTTATAAGAGTTGCTTTGGTTATGTTGTCTCTTCACAGCAGTAAACCCTAACTAAGACACAGTCCAACTACCTTAAAACCCTTAGTAAGCTGTCTCAGTAAAAGCCTCATCACACACTGGAACATAGAAAAACAACATCAAACTATGGTAAATGTTGATGTTGCTCTGAAAGCATTGTGGACTATTGTACATACACTCTAATGTTGCAAGAATAAAATCTAATGTCTTAATGTAAAGCCAAAACACAATTAGCATATAGCGTAGTAAAAATCTTTAGGCAACATAAGCATTCTGAGTAAATTTTTAAAATTTAGAAATTAAAGCAATTCAGCATTGCCAAGGAATTCATAGTTCCCAGGAAATAAAAAACAAATGCTATCTACCAAGTCTAGCCTAACGGCTAGGTTAGTTATCTTTCTGCCGACAGAAAGTCTACTCCCAAACTGTTACTGTCTGAAATGCAGTTAAAAGTCGCACAGACAAAAGGGACGAGAGAGGCGTGTCATGACAAGACACAGAGGCCTTGTATGGAAAAGCATCATCAATGCTACGATGTCTACCACATTTTCAAGTTTTAGAATGTGCTACGGTTTCCTTCCGAGTCCCGAATAACTAACTGCTACCACTGGCAAGTGGGACTGGATGCTTATAACTTCATAGATGGAAGAGGACCCTGCTCCAGGCACTATCAAACCTGGATCTCTTCAGAATGTCTTATTTGAACCCCAAGATCATTGGGGCTCTCCTGCCAATTTCTGAAGACATCATCTATTTCTGCTTGGCAGCTCTGACTGTTGTTTGAGCCATACATTCCATTGTGGTGAGCTTTGCCTTTGAGAAGGGAGTCACTCTCTCTGGTCAAGGACTCCTCTTGGGACTATAGTTGATACCACAGTGCCCACCATCAGAGTAAAGGTTTGATCGACACCTGCCTCCTCTCAGAAGTGAGATTCTGCCTTGGAGCAGGGGGCTGCTCCCTAGTAACAAACACACAGTCAACAAATGCTTGTTGAATAATGATCAGATGAACAGGGCTTCTTTTCTAGCCAGCAGTAAGTCTGTTTCTCCTTCCCTCCGATTTTCTGACGATTTCTATTTCCATTTCAACAGTTGGTTGATAGTGAAGAAGCATTGTCCGGACATGTTTTCTAGGCATTTGTTGCTTCTGTGTGTTCACTTCTTCAAAATATAGTTCATCATAAAGCTTTACTTCATGTGTATGAAGGGCTTTGCTACTGGAAAGTTTTCCTATTTTCTTACTTGAAATGTTATTCTATTTTGGTCTCTTCACACATATGTATTTTTCTCCTCATGTACTAAGTTACCTATGCTTTCATTAACTATTAATAGGTATAAATACTATCTTTATGCATGAAAATTAGATCTAGCAGAGAAATCCATTCAGAAACCAGAGGAGTTGTGGGTGGGTGTGACGTGTGAGCAGCAGGGGGTCTGGAAACAAACTATAGTCCCAGGAGGAGTCCTTGACAACAGAGGGTGACTCCCTTCTCAAAGGAGAAGTTCACCACAATGGAATGTATAATTCCAAACAACAATCAGGGCATACTAAGACAAGCAGAAGATGATGACTGGGAGATGCTGAACTTGAAGTTCATTTCCCAAGCTAACATTAACTGCAAATGCTAGATATCTACCATCACTGACATCATCACCATCATCATCACCACCATCATCATCACCTCCGCCATCACCAACATCAGCAGCATCACCATCATCACTATCATCCTTTGTGTTTCACCAAGGTTTAAACTTTTTAAAATATATAACTTATACCAATTCAAGATGTCATCTTAGAAAAAAACAATACAAAGTATTTCTTACTTCTATTATGACATTTAAGGAATTGTATCTTTGTTTAAATGTTTTCCTTTATAAAACAAGATTATGGTAATTTATATATATTGTAACTCAGGCTTTAAAAATTTAAAAGACAAGGGTTTTAGAAGCAATTGTCAAGAAACTACAATTGTCTTCTTTGGAATATCATGTCTTCGGTAATTTTACATGAAGGGTAGGCTTGGTTGATCCTAATTCACCCACTCCTGTTTTCAATGTCTGTTACCACATTTCAAGCTATGATAATTACTTTTCTCAGCCAGGCGATGGTGGTGCACACGTTTAATCCCAGCTCTCTGAGTTCGAGGCCAGCCTGGTCTACAGAGTCAGTTCCAGGACAGCTAGGGCTACACAGAGAAACCCTGTCTTGAAAAAACAAAACAAAACAAAGCAAACAAACAGAAATAAACTACTTTCTCAGTGAAAAAGGCACCCCTTCACTGAAAATGCTAGCAGTTAGCCAGCAGTTTGGTCTTGGCTCGATGGAAGTCATGAAGATGTGTGCCTAGAAGGCAGCCTTGTATTAGCCTTCTTACTCCCAATGCTGAGTTTTAAAAGTGTTTCTTTTGAAAAAATATAGTGACATGAATTTGATCTAAGACACTTCCGTCTGACTCTGATTGCTGGAAGAAAAATAAAACCCACTGAGGGTTGTGGTCACTCCAGACAGCTCTCCACACCTGGTTCCCATCTCCTCTCCTGAAAACTAACAACACTTGAAATATTCCAAAGTTCTGTCTGTATACAATGACGTTACCAGAAGCTGAGCTGATTGATGGCTTTTCCTGTCTACTAGTGACCTCTGTCACGGTCTTCAAATCTGTCAGTCACCAAATGATTCACGATTATGTTCATTGGGCAAATTTTAGAGAAAACAAACAAATAAAAACCGTAAACCAGAAATAGTTCATTGTGGATATTTATGTAGAAGTCATTTCAGTTTGTTTTCCAAATGTACATGGTGATTTCTTTTTGTTCATATTCATCATTGATGCGATTTGTAACTGATTTTTAAAATACTCAAGTCATTAAATACCTTCTAGACATAAAAAAGAAATTAAAATAAATTATTCTAAATAATTTAAATATTTTATATTTATATAAATAATTTAAATAAATTAAAATAAAAAATTAAAAAAAATCTTAGAATTAAACAAACTCCTTAGATTTTAGCTACTATGGCTTCTGTTAATTCTAAAATGTTTAAATGCAGGGTTATTAATTAATCACATGTATAATGAGAGTTTTACTTTCTGTATATCTTTAAAGGTAATAATAAGTAGTTATTTAATATTCATAATAATCATGTTTTGACTAAGGAGCTGAACTAACTGCATTTAATGAATTTACAAAAGTGTAAGCAAAGCCGGGCAAGGTAGAGCATACCTGTAACTCCAACATTTGAGGCGTATAAGAAGAATCCCAAATCAATGGCCAATTCATCTTAGATTTTATAGCATACTGTCTCAAAAACCAAACAACAGCAACAGAAACAACAACAAAAAAAAAGGTAAAAATATGCCTGTTCAAAGTTGCCTACAGATTAGTAGCCTATCTGTAGATCAGATTGCTCCTGCAGATTAATAGGAGAATAATCTGTACACAAATCTTGTACCAAACAAATCTTAACTATATGGAGTTAAAATACCTTTCAAAAGTTATCCTTCCCAGCTACGAGAAATCTTAGAAAATGGGAAGGGACCAAAATCAATGGATTCTGCTCTATGTCAACAGCATGAACATTATTATTTTTTTTTTTTTTTTGGTTTTTTTGAGACAGGGTTTCTCTGTGTAGTCCTGGCTGTCCTGGAACTCACTCTGTAGATCAGGCTGGCCTTGAACTCAAGAAATCCACCTGCCTTTGCCTCCCAAGTGCTGGGCTTTAAGGCATGCGCCACCACTGCCCGGCAACATTAAATAATTTAAGTGAAAACAAAAGGAAAAGTCTGATAGAATAGTAATTCTTTTAATAAAACATTTAATTAAGACCTGAGGATTTCATTTCTTAGATAATTTGTACAAATAAAGAAATGAACTTTTGTTATTAACCTGGAATGTTTTTAATTTTTTTAAAAAACAGTTGTTTTATTTTATATGTATGTGTGTTCCTTAGTGTATGTCTGTGCACCAAATAGAGCAAGAGCTTGTGGCACTCAGAAGAGACACTGGCTGTTCAGGAACTGGACTTATAGTCATGAGGTGTTATGTGGGTGCTGGGAACCAAACCCAGACTTTCTTCTCCTTTGTCATTTAACTGCTTAGCCACTTCTCTCCAGCCCCAATAACTGGTAATTCTGATAAAAGAACAAAAACCAACCTGGCTATCTCTTCTCGATGGGCAGTCCAATCTCGGATATAGTCTTCCTGTTCTTTAATTCGGTGCTTGAAGGAAGAACTAGCAGGCATTGCTGATCCAGTACTCTGCATGCGAGTGGTTTTCAGGGCTGGAGAAGTACGCAGACGAGTATGTTTAGGGGAATTACGGTTTGATCCAAACTCATCTTCTGAGGTGGAAGCATAATCAGTAGGAAAGCGCCTCCATCTTGAATTTACTAAATTTGTTTAATTATTAAAAAAAGAGTTATTATGTGATCATTTTAAAATTTTAAAATAAAAATCATGATTTCAAAATCATCACGAGAGTTCACACACAGCACAATTTTCAGTAAGTGACACACATACCTCACAAAAAATTCCTAAGTCTACTACTCCTTAAAGATAGAAACATACATTGGTGAATTAATAAAAACAATGATTAAAAACAATCCAAAGACCGTGTTTTTCATAGTGTAGTGAATAAACATTCAGATGAAGTTCACTAATGATAAACAAGCTCAGTCATAAATGCTTTAACAGAGTTGTTTTTCAGTTGCACACACTTCTTAAGTAGCAATATGGATGCTTTTTAAATGACAGCAAAAACACCAACAAGACAAAAATAAAAAGGGAAAAGACTTCCTCATGCCACATGGACTTTGAACACAGAGATGAAGAAAACCCTCTTTTCCCAACATATATATGTGCATAATTCCTGCTCCAGAAATTATGCCTTTATGGCAGAAAAAAAAACATTACCTCTGTCATTCAACATCCTGTTATGCTATGGTTGGAAAAAACCTTTTTACATGGTAAAAGAACACAACAAAGCATCTTCAGTACAATTCTTTGCTGCTTTAACACCAAAAACATATGGTCAAAATAGACAATGGTGTAAAATCTACAAAGCATGAGACTACAAAACCTAGTCTCACAATCACTGACATTTAAGGCACAAGAGATAATTCAGACTGTCATTAAGGAGAGTGGCAATTACTTTCTCACTTACAGTTAGTAAAGACATTTACAAATGTTATTGCTGACACACTGAAAACCAGAAGACAAATTAATGTAGACATTTTACTAGTTAATAGGAAAATCAAACATACAAGTAATTTAAGTATAAACAAGTAAAGAACAGAGAAGGTAATGTCTAATTCATGGTAAACTTCATTAAGGGCAGAAAATGTTTAACAAGTAATGTATACCTAGAACTTAGATGACGTTGTCCGGCTAGCAAGTGATTAAGAATAGTTCTGAATAATGAGCTTGACCGACTCCATATGGTAGGTAAGTGAAGCCCAGAATTTCCTCAACCTCCACTGGAATTTCATACTTTTCCTGATACTTCTTCCCCAAATTGTACTTTCCTTGAAGTGGGCTGGTTCTTAGATAAATCTGATATACACTGACACAGGAGATGGCTTAAAGTTAAGAAATCTATAGAGGGAATATGGTACTCATACAACTACTGGCATCTCCTGGGGTTAGGATCTAGACTGATGGATGCAGAAAAATAAGCATATATAGAGAAAGCCCATGGTTCTCTCTAAAAAACTTATATAAACACTTTTTTTTTGAAAAGGGATGTGATAGCTAATATTTCATCATAAATTTCACAGGATTTCAAATCATCATGGGAACACAACCCTGGGTGTGTTTATGAGCATGTTTCTAGAAAGGTTTAGGCAGGGAAGACTGACTAAACCCATGGGCTGTAGTTCCATATGAAAGGAAAAAAAGAGAACGTGAAATGACACGAAAATAAAAGATAAAAGGTTTTAAGATTTGTTTTTACGACAGGCAGTGGTGCACGCCTTTAATCCCAGCACTTGGGTGGCAGAGGCAGGCGGATTTCTGAGTTCGAGAGTTCAAGGCCAGCCTGGTCTACAGAGTGAGTTCCAGGCCAGTCAGGGCTACACAGAGAAACCCTGTCTTGAAAAAACCAAAAAAAAAAAAATAAATAAATAAAAATAAATTTATTTTTACCTATCCAGATTAAATTTTAAAAAACTGCTTTCATTTTCTTAAACTTTCTACTGTCTACAAAAATATATTTAATTTATATAATTATATTGATCTTACTAGATCACTAAATTGAAAATCCATACTGAGGATGTTTAAAATATCAATGTCTAATTTGTTGATTGGTGAAGCACTAGTTATCAATATATATTAAAATGAGAGCAAGTTTCACGATTATTTTAATCTTGTAGGCCATAAGAAACTGATTTGTTTATAACATAAATTTATATTAACATAGCAAACAGAATCATGTCTTAAAATATGCATCATATATGTATTTTGTATTCCTTTAGAAATGAAATTATGTATCAAACTTTAATTTGACAATAAATAATATCTGTCCACTCGGCCCAAAAATAAAATTTATTTTAGCTATAAAATATACAATACTACTTCTTTTCTAAAGGTGTAAACAATATTTACTACAAAAATACTATTATCCATTATGTCTAGAATAAAAAAGAATTTATTAATGCATAGCTATGAATATTCATCTTTAATATAATAAAGCTATATTGATCTTAAAATACTATTGATTTAGCAAAAAAAAATCAGAAAATACACACTTTTAAGAGAGAAATTAAAGCACAAACAAGTTTTGTTGTATATGTTTATAAGCATTTAGCAGTAAAATCATTTGGGAAAAAAGGAATTCTGAGAACGCTTTTTATTTTCACTGTTCAGGTGAAGGAAAAATGAATATAAGTGTGTACCCACTGTTTAATTTCCAGTTTGCATTTTGATATTTAGAAAAAGGAAAATATTAAAGAAAAAACCTTAAAAATATTAACAATTTCTAAACTGTGTTCTTAAAACAATGAATATCAGCTACTTTATTAGTTGTAGTGGTGCTGTATGAAACAGGGTCTTGCTCCATACAGTCCAAGCCTGGAACACATTAAGTAGCAAGGCTGGCCTGGAACTTAATCATGTCTCCTTCCTTAAGCAACCCATATTCTGGAATTAAGGGTATTCACCGATGCTGTTGGTCCTTATTTTGATAAGTGATGCTGTTGGTCCTTATTTTGATAAGTTAGGCTCCTTAATTTTAATTACCAAAAGAATATGGGAGAAAGGAAAGTCATTAAACCCTTGGAAGCAAACTGTACCAGAAAAGCATAAAAGAATTGCTACCAATGTTTACCACATTAAGTGAAAGGAAAAAAAAAACATTAATGACTTAGTCCAAAATACTACAGAATACTTTTTACGTATGTCAATATGGACTGTATCATAGGTGGTAGATAACTTCAATGTCTTTAGTGTTACATGGAGAATAGAAACATTGACCAGTATGATTCTATGTTCTTTTAAGCCTTCTTTTTTTCTTTTCCCCCTCAAGATAATACAGTTATCTTAAATAAAAATGTTACAGCATCAAAAACATTCAAGTGTTAAAAATCAAACAAATCTTCTAGTAATCATTCCATCTAACAACTATTTAGTATATTCTTTACTGACATGGACTGGATAAAATAGCATTTCAATGCTTTAGTGAACAACACCAAAACTATTTCATATCCACCTTGCATATATTTCTAGTAATATCATAACAGATAGTAGCTGTCTTATGGAAGCTAGGATACAGTAACATTTCTTAACAGAGTAGCAACAGCTAGTAAAAGGTTCTGGATTATCATTCTGCCCCAAGATTTGATCAGGGCAGGTTATTTCATCTCCTGGCACCAGGTCCCTAAACATCCTTTCTAGATCTTAAATTCTGTAACTGTAATTATGTAATATCTAACTACTAAGTATAAAGAGTAAAAGTAACATTTAACTCAATTTTCCCTAGGGAATTTCATTAAGAAATTCAAGGGTTTATTATCTGTTTTAGATACAGAGGGGTACCAAGATCTGTATTCAAAGCAGAAATAAAAATTACTGTCTATATATAATATGAAATCTTATACTTGTTTCTCAGACTTGCCAAGTGGTTCTATTTGGACCATATCTTAAATAAGCCCCTTCATGCTAAAGAGTAAGGAATAAGACTATTCATGTGGTAAGAGCTAGTCAATGGTCAGAGAAAAAGCTACATCATGATCCTTGCAATACACAACTTACATCGAAGCTCATGTTAGGATGGAAGGAGACATATCTTAATGTGTTAAATGGAAGTAAGATGGTAGAACAAGCACTGTTGCAGAAGAAATCAGGGAACACAGCTCAGAATGCAGCAACACAAAGGGATTGAACTAAGAAGGTAGAGCCATAAAAGATAAATGAATAACAATACCTGGTAATCAACTGATTGATAATCAAAGACTGACATGTGGAAACAGGCCAGAATAACAGAAACTATCATTTATCCTTGAGTAAGTTTTAGTCTACATTTGGTCCTTTCATAGGCTATGACTGTCATTACCACAGCCACTGACCAGCAGAGATGGAACAAAACAGGAGTAGACAAAAGCAGCAGTGAAAAGGAGGGACAGAAAGTGGGAAAAGAAAAAAAAATTTACAAGTACCATTGGTTTGGTTTTGAGTCATGAAGGATGTATTATAAATTAAGCAAAAGTAAAATGAAGATTACACACCAATGTTCCTCCACTTTTAACTCAAGACTTAGGGCTCACTTAGCTTGCTGGTAAAGAATCATAAACTTTTAAGTCTGGGAACAGCTGGCCTACCCTTACTGGCCTATGCGGCCACACCCATAATGCAGCTGATTGTGAGGTAATAAGAACATGCTTGGAGGATACACACAAATAGCTAGCTGCCTCCCAGCTGTAGCCACATATTCTCAGTGGCTCCAGCTTAAATACAAAGTGCAGACCAGTAAGTCAACAGCACTTCCTTGCTTGGAGACAGTAAGTAGTGATTTTAGTGACAGTCAGATTTAACTCAAATGCTACAAGAGTACATTGTAAGATAATGCTCACGATTACATTTCCAGTTTAATTTGACCCACACATGCTTAGTGACTGCCCCATGAATCCATTCTCCCACTGAAATAAATGAAGTTAATTTTCAACAGCTCCGACTACAAATGTGTAAGTATAAGAAACGTTTTTTAATCCGCTGTTTATTTCCAAAAGGACTGAAAAGGTATATTATCTCTCTTCAAGTTCATATGAAATCTGAAACACCTAGTTTTAGGAGCATAACATTATTCTTAAAATAATAATTCCTAATATAATTCTGATAAACAAATCCAACATTATCAAATGAAAAAAATTCCTAAATCTGTTCAGTTAATATCTTATTTTGAAATCACTACTTTGTCTAAGACTTTAATTGGAATTTTACATTTTAATGTAGAAGGAGATGTTAATTCTCTAATTTTAACTTTATTTTTCAATTATTTTGCTAAGACGGCTAGAAATTTAATTCTTAAATATAAAGAGCCCACACAGAGAACATACTAATGTTAATAAAAATCTAGATCCAATTACCTGAAGGCGAGCCATGAGTGGAGGTCATGCTTTTGACCTTGGAGTCTGATAGCCGAGAGATACTGTTAGCTCTAGTTCTAGGCGAAAGTTTATCTGATGGCACTAGTCTGGCTCCACTCCTAATGACAGCTTCTGCAGTGCGTGAAGATGCACTGCTTCTTGAAATTGTTGCTTCAGAGTCACTACGGGCAGATAACGAGCCCAGTCTTGTTCTTCGAGGCTGAGCCAATAAATCAATCCTAGAGATGGTTCGCCTTCCTGTTGGTGGTTTTGATGTGGAACTTGTAGTGGACACTTCAGAAGCAACAGATGCTTTGTCAGCATCAGCAAGTTCACTGTCAGAAGCTTCACCAAGCCGGGCTCTACGCAGGAGGGAAGTCCTGGTGGGCCGTGGCCTTGGGAGAGTGGTGGATTTACTTGCTGAACCTGAGGCAACAGGAGAAGTCTTAGACTTTGCTGCTTTGCTTCCTTCCAGCTTGGAATGTATATTGTGTTCATCGGCTGAGGTAAGTGGAGTCCTTCCATGAGATTTGCAGGAGTATGTTTCCTGGTCAGATGACATAATGTCAGAAATAGCAGAATGAGGTACACTAGAGGTCTGGTCATCATCTGTTAAGTCTATGGAAGGCTGACGGATTCTTCCACTGGACTGTACAAATTTGCGACCATCTGCTCTTGCACCTATATCTGTAGAGCGGCTTTTTGCTTTCTTTTCAATTTTCTCCCTACTGCCTGACTTTGTAACATCTTTGGATGGGGAACTTGTAGAACACCTGTCTTTATAGAGACTAGTGAAACTCTTCCGCTTTTGAGTGGACTTTCTTTCTGTCTCTCCAGTAACCAGACTAATTGTACTGGCCGTGTCTACATCAGATTCTGGTGAAATTGAATTGTCTCTATTGTAACTGGGAGTATCTGGGCCTTCATCAGTTTTATTATTATCTTCACGCAGTTTAGCTTCTAGAAAAGCCATCACTGCTTCCGTGTCTTTTAGAATCAATGTTGTGTCCATGCTAGAATCGGTATCCAAAGAGTCACTCCTTTCTCGAAGTCTACTTGCAGACGCCAGTGCTAAGGCAGTGGGTGCAGATGAATTCTGCTTATTGATATGGGGGATAAGTTCTATGGGGACGTTTGAACTGGGCTTGTCTATGGTGAAACTCCCTTGCCGCACTAATGACTTGGAAGATTCTTTCTTGTCTCCTTTTGAAGTCTGACTTTTTGGAATTTCCTCAGCTTTTCTTCTTTTGCTTTCATTTTGTATTACTCTTTCTCCTTTGCTTGTAGAATGCCCTGAAATTTTTTCTACAAGTTGGGACTCTTGCTTAGACGCTTCCTCCCTACATTTATCTATATGGCCTAAAGCATTTTTTGAAGAAAATTTAGTAGGAGTCCACTGGGCCTGCTCCTGTTGTTCCTGCTGCTGGATTTTAGCCAATGTTTGCTTTACCAAAGAAGTTTCCTTATCAGTTTCGCCCTTCTCCTTGCTAGACAAGCTTCCTGAGTGAAGGAGGGCTTTACTATTTCCACCAGTTTTAGGACTCTCGCCATTGACCGCCCTGCTCATTTTACTCAGGCCTTGGTCTGCATTGTGCTTCTCAATTTGGTATACCTGGGCTTCTTTTTCCTGCAGTTCCGTGTCTTGCTTTTCTCCTATCTCTGACCTCTGTGTAATGACTTTTGTCCTGGAGCTCTCGAGAGGCTTCTCTTCATTTGGGAGCTGGGGAAGAGTTCGCCTCTTCCTCTCTCCCTGACTAGCCAAGGAAGTTGCACAACTAGTACTTCTTAGAGAAACACCAGCTTCAGCAGTATCTGTCTCTAAAATAAAAATACCAAAGCAGAAATTCATGAGAGAAAAAGTACACACATAAAAGAAATGTCAACTAGTTACAGCACAGGTTTAAATATGAATAAAATGAATGCCTTCAGTGCGAAAATTTGTACTTCCTAAGTTAAGAAAAAAAGGCAAAATACCTTAGTAAGGTATTAAAAAAAACAAAACAAACAAACAAACAAAAAAACATGTAAAGGCTTGTATATGCTTGGGCCAGGGAATGGCACTATTAGGAGGTGTGGCCTTGTTGGAGTAGGTGTGTCACTGTGGGTGTGAGCTTTAATATCCTAGTCCTAGCTGCTTGGAAGTGAGTAGTCTGCTAGCAGCCTTCAAATGAAGATGTAGAACTCTCAGCTTCTGCTGTAGCATGCCAGCCTAGATACTGCCATGTTCCTACCTTGATGATAATGAACTGAGCCTCTGAACCTGTAAGCCAGCCCCAGTTAACTGTTGTCCTTTATAAGTGTTATATTGGTCATGGTGTCTCTTCATAGTAGTATAACCCTAAGACAATCCATATCAATAAAAAAATGTGAAAATAGTAAAAAGTGACAGGACTGGTCATATTTTTTACAAACCAAGGGACTTTCAAACCATAATTTTCTGGTATATTAAGGCAGTTTATTAAAATAAATGACTCCTTTCTTTTTTTCAATTTAGCAAATCCCAATGCAAAAGTAAATACTTCTGAAGCAACAAGACAGATAAAAAAAATTTTGATCATATTTAAAAGAATTTAAAAATGAGGGGATCTTATGTGAGTCTTTGTTTTACATTTTAAATGTGTAGAATTAACTAAAACTTTAAGTGTAAACTGATAATTTAGAATACTATATACTTACACAGTACAAGGTGACATTATTATTTATAAATGTAATAAAAATAAATCAATATTTGGTACCTTAATTCATAATATAAATTCATACATATATGGCTCATGTGCAAATTATCACCTTATCTTTATGATTATACTATAATGATAATTATATTTTTCTAACAGATCAGCATATCAAAAAGGGTAACTTTTGAAGTTTTAAAATTGTACTTGAACAGCAAAAATTTACAATAAAAAGCAGAGTGCCTGAAAATAAAATACTAAATCTTAGTAGGTATCCTTTTGTCTTTGAAAGGTTCAATTTATGAACTATACCAATGTGTTTAAGGAAAAAGGATTTGGGGTTTGATGGCATAGTATAGCATCTTGTATAATATATACAATAAGGTCCTCAGTTTACTTTATTTAAGCTTAATTTACTTCTAACTATATTAAATTTAGCTTATTTTGTTTTTAAGTACACATGATCCGTTAAAACAAAAAGAAGAGAGAAAAGATAAAAAATGGAGGAGGAGAAAGAAATCACCATTTTCTATAGTTGCAGATAATTCCATTAGCCTTTCTTCTGGATCATGCCTTGTATGATTAGCAGCCAAACTAGCCCACTGTGAAACCCAACGTTTGCTTCCAGATGAAGATATGGCTTCCTATAGGGGAAAAACAGAAAGAGAGCATGCAACAACCCTGCCAATGCTGATTTTCATGAGAGAGAACTTCATTCAGTCACAGTATGTGACATAGAAGCCATGTCTTAAGCTCAGCTTGGTACAACACATTGATTCTTTATGTCTAAATTAAAGACTCTCTAGCTGCTTCTTTCAACCAGATGTTATTATTATTAAGAGTGCAGTATACAGTTTCCTATGCTGCTTATACACTGATATAGTACCAGGTACAATATTTACTGGGCAGCCAGAGGAGTACAGATACATACCACAGCTTTGTAGCTAGTCCAGTGGAATCAGTTTTACTCTACTAAAAGGAAGAGACTCTAAGGGGTTATTAAAGTTACCTGTTAGTCCTCTCCTCTCTAGGAAATCAGACTGGCTTCAGGGTTTCAAGAATTATCAAATATACTAGGTTATATTTTAATAGATTTCAAGAAACTAAAGCCTGATATTTCTGATATTTAAGCTGAAAATAACTCTATGAAATTTGCTATACCCAGTCTGAACCCAGATCCATCTATATTTAGATCTGTCTTTAAAGCAAATGTCTTTTGAACCCTTCTAGCAAAGTGTATGTATCCCATAATTCATGGACATACCTTAGCATCTGTACGCTGAGTGTAATATAAAAATTATCTATCTCAAGCTGTAATCAGAGATGGGACCAGCCTGTGAAACCTAGTAAAGAAAGGGAGTCTGGGGATATATAGCTCTGTGGTACAGCACTTGCTTAGGATGCACAAGGTTGTGTTCAATCTCTAGTACTGTAAACAACAAAGACACCTCTCACCCAAAACTTAACTTAGGCAGCCATTCACTCCAAAAAATGTAAAACTACAAAAGTTCATTTTGAGCTATTTAAAATATACCTTTTTTTTAAAAAAAAAAGTGACTGTGTTAACTGTGATGCCTAGCTGATGCTGATCAAGTAATGACTCATGTAGATAATGTATGGCATCAAGAATAGACTAATATAGTCAGAAGTAGAGAATGATGTAAAGAGGCAAACTGGACACCAAAGTTAGCTGACTTCTTGGACTCCCTTCCAAGGTCTTGCAATACCTGTCTACAACTCTGAGCACCAAAGGCAGTGCCAGATGGATCTACACTACGCAAAGAGCATGCACAACAGAGTGGCTTCACTACTGTATACTTAGGGCAGGTTGTTCTTTGTTTTAATGGCCTGTTACATGATGGCTACAAAGACAGGAACTTACTGGAACTATATGATTTTTACCTGGCATAGATTGAAGGAGAGGAAGGAATCTAAATTTACAAAAACCTTTCCCTGCATTTGTCAAAATACCAACACATTGCCTGGTATCATTATTAATACCACCTGTTTTCAGTGAGTAAACAGAAACTAGAATAAAACTTCCCCAAGTTTAAGAGCAATAAAGAACACTAGAAAGCTGTCATTGGTCTGACAATTTGCAGAAAATAGCAAACCACAGGGGATTTTAATACTCTTCAGTGAATATATATTTATTTTTCCCTAAAAACATTTGTAGGAATATAAATGAAATAATATTATGTAACTTGATTTTCTTTTATTTACACGTTATATTTATTTACCACTCACTATAACTACCTTTTTTCCCTTAGAGAAAATTAATCTAATAAATAAAATGATGAATTCAGAAAAAGGCTGGGGAGATGGCTCAGTGATTAAGAGCACTTGACAAGTGAGTTCAAATTCCCAGCACCCACATAAAAAGTTGGTCATGATTGTGTGTGCCTGTGACATCAGCATCAATGGTAGAGGCAAGCAGCTGGTCAGCCCAGTGAAAGTCCTTGTCCTAAAGGAATATGGCAGAGAGTTATGGGGGAAGACATACATGTGCTCCTCTGGCTCCCACATGCATGTGCAACACATGCACACACGCACACATGTGCACACACACACATCACCTCAAACTAAATATATATATATATATATTTAAAGTCGCTTAAGGTTCAAATTCTGGCTTCACAAATGACAAGATTGAAGTTCCCAGCAAAGTTCATTTCTATGCCCTGCATTTTCCTTATTTGTAAAACTGCTTTAAGGCTTCCTTCCACTAGAAGTTACTGCCTAATATCTGAACAAGTAACACTCCCAGCTTATGCAAGTATTTGATATTTCCTTTTGCTGTAGACTGGAATGGAATTCTGATGTCATAACTATGCGGGCAAGCCATCCTCAGTTGTTCTTACATTAGTCTCCTTACATCCAGGGTACCACACTGCCTCTTACTGCAGTGATCATGTGTACCTCTTTCATCCAGGGTACCACACCGCCTCTTACTGCAGTGATCATGTGTACCTCTTTCATGGTTCCTGCTCAGTCTTCTAATTGCAAACACATAACTCCCAAAGAATATAAACATGGTCTATTTCTTGCTTGGTCTTACTGTGCTTCTTCCAAAGTGAGATATGTAGCTTATTACTTGTTTGGTGAATTGTAATTATTTTCCTCACTAACATTGAAAGGATAATGAAAACTAGAACCTAAACCAAAATTGCTTTATGTTTTCATTCAAAATAAAATAAAAATAGTCCAAATTTAGCTTTTTAAGCATTTCACAAGAGGATATATATAAATACCTAAAAGAACTTCCAAATGATGAAAACTTGTATTTTATGCTATAAGAAGAATTGCATACCTCTGAGTTATGAAACCCAGGTGTACTCAATGGCTTTCTTTCTTCCATTACTACTGCAGCAGAGTTGAGAGCCCAATCTTTTATGAGACCTTTATGCTTTTCATTGATAATAGGCCTATTATAATCCTGATTGTCATCTACTCCAAATACCTAGAAGGAAAAATTTGTTTCAAAATGAAAATAAATGTGGGCACCAGATTAGTGTGTGAATATCAACAGCATCAGAAGCAAATAAAAAAAAAATCCTAAATTAGCCTCACCTAGCGATTTCAGAAACAAGGGAAAATTGTGTAATAACAGGGTGACTCCCAGCTGGACTGGGCAGGAAGCCGGCAGCTGTAGATATGACTATGTTTTTTAATAGTCAGAAAATATTCCAGTTGATAAAATTAAATATTCAAAACACTACATTAGATTTGTTTAAAGGACTTATGACATTAGACATCAATATCATGGAAAGAGTCATGAAAATACTTCAGCACGTTTTCAGCTTGTTTCTTGTTTCCATTTTGGAGAAGCACATTAGAAAAGTAGAAACATGCGCCTCTTCTTATTTGCTTTTTTACTAAAAATGGTTGTTTACATATATAACTTACATTTATAACTATAATTTCCTAAGGTTCCAAACAAATTTTATTGTATGATTTTTTCACACAGAGAATAGCAGCAATTTGTCTGAAATGCAGGTTCCTGACCTACTCACACAGATCAGCTTTATCGATAGGTAAGTGACGATCAAGTCAGCACTTTGAAAGCTCAACACAGCTTTGAAAAGCTCAACACAGTGAATTTATTTTCCCATCAGGCAAGACTCCAGTGTTAGCTACTTTCTGGCACATGAAGGGACCTGGAGATTAGAGCTTGCAGACAGACTAGAAAAAAAGCTATAGTGAATTAACTTAACATTCATTTTACTATTCAGTTTAAACTTGTTTCAACTAAATGAATGATTGTCTCCATATTTACTCATACACATACTGTGTATGGGACATTGTTTATTATAATAAAAATGTATCACTGATCTAGTAATCTGTAGAAATAACCTTTGGAACCTTCATCTTCTATAAGGGAAAACCACTTTCAGTAGTGCCAACACTTTTCACACTGATACACAACTTTTATTTACATATGGGTTGTACGCCTAGCTATATTAGGACATATGTAGTGCACAAAGGTTGTAGGTTGGACATACAGCCAACATAGCAACATACAGAAAAAGAAATTGATGATCATAAAGTGATCTGATAAATTCAGACATGTACATTAGTAAAGCAGAGACCACATCTCTAAATTCAGTGAAATGTGGAAATTTTACCACTAGATGGCTTTATTGCTTAATTTAAAGACAAGTTCCCTACCTCCACCCCCCAAGAATTTGGTTAGAATTATCATTGCTTTAAGTACAGGTTGCACATTATTAACTTTAAGATAGATAAGACCTTTATTAGTACATGCAAACCAGGGTATAGATGGGAATAAATACAGTTTCTTTGCTTCATCATGCTAAACAACAGAGTGAATTAAGCAATTACAGCAGTGCAGCAAAGAAAGTATACCTGTGTTTTTTGACTTTACCCTGATCTATAAGGAAGGCAACACTAGCTGCTGAAGTGGCTTGTGTGTCTTTTACAAAATGGTTCACTTCAAACTTTCTGATTCATTTTGTTATTTTTATATTACTAGAAAAATCTAACTCAAATTTGAAGGTTAAAAAAACATATATAATTTCTTACATTTTGCATCACTGTGGCATGCCAATTTATAGTATCTAATTTAGAGACATTTAATTACATCAGACATAAGTCTGACTTCTTAAAAATATAATCACCAGTGGTTTCTAACCAAAAATATAGTAAATCTCTTCAAAATACTTCTAATAAAAATGACTTGGATATTACCTTATTAATAGACTAGTATTTTGAAAAGGTAACAAGTTATACCCTGAATACTTCAGCTTTAATGGGAGCTGAAGGCAACAGATAGTACTCCTAGAAATTCTCTATAATTCTCTTATCAGAGACATACCTATACATATATCTGTTAGAGAATTGCCAATTATTTCTTTCCCATACAGGGCAAGAAGAATTCCAGTGTGGCAAAAAGCTTTTAGGTTTCATTCACATTTATGATTTAGTTTAATTAATTTATTAATTATTTTTGAGTATCTCATACTGTAATCCAGACTGACCTATATACTCAGCACATTACTCCTGCCTCAGCTTCACAAGAACTGTAATTACAAGATAAATAAGCCACCATGGCCAGCTTTTACAACATATTGAAAAAATTAAGATAACAATGGATAGTCCAGTTTAACCCAGAATGAATTCATCTCTGTGTGCATCTTGTGACATCTCTTGCAGGCACACAGACATTCACTTGTGACATCTTGCATGTGGAAACAGTGTACACTATCGGTATATTCTGAGGCATGCACGTTTTTCTGCACTCTACATAACCTGATAATGGTCTAGAACTGGAGAGTGCTTCAGATACCAAATTTGCAAGGTTTTCCATCTTTGATTCTAGATTCTGTCACTAGAAGATTTCATCCATATGCATTTTGCTATTTGATTTATCACCTGTATAGAAAGTGGCTTGCCTGTCATCATCATCATGAATACCTCAAGATACTTGGAGTTTGTTAGCCTTAACTTCTTTATTTTTTCCCTGCCCTCCTCTGACCTGGTGTTAATCAAAATTCTAAATTTGTTCATAACAAAATCTGGCTCTCTCATCTAGCCAGGACTTCTTTAAGTTGGTCTTCCACAAGAGAAGAGGACATACACCTGTCTAATCTGTATACTTTCTTTCGAAAATCTTCACAGAAGTTTGCTAGTCCACTTCTAATTCTCCCAGGGCAGACGCAAAAGGAGCTCTTTAGGACCTGACAGATTACTGAGATGACTCATGTCATCTAAGGAGAAGAGTGATATTCACATGCTGCCTACCATTGTGTCTTTGATCCAGGTAGATACCATCTCTACCTGGGGCACCTGTAACCTCTCTCACAGATTCTAATGTTGTTGAAAGAAGACAGTACCCTTTGCCTCACACTATTGTGCACCACACTATTGCATGTTCTTTGAACACCCTCATAATCTTTACCTCAGAATAGGTACATATCACATTCAGTGTAAAATTTCCACCTATAACTCAGTGGTTACTCTAAACAAATTAAACAATTGGTTACTGAGGCATGGTACTTACTAATGTAGGCAATTAGGCCAGATACTACAGGATATTTAAAAATCTGTATGACTTAGTTCTTCTTTACTATCAAGGTCTAATAACACACACGCACGCACACACGCACGCACACACACACGAATCCAGAAGAACCACAGAGAGACACTTTATTATAAAAGCCAAACTCCCATGAATATCAGATTATTATACTTTTAGATTCGTGTCAATTTTAATTGACAAAAAAAAAATCCCTTCACATATTAACAGACTGGTATATATAACACAAATGAAGCCTTTGCTTTTGTTTTTTCCCATTACCAAGTTATTATTGTCATTATTACTATTATTATTTTTACTTTTTTTGTTTTTCAAGACAGGGTTTCTCTGTGTAGCCCTGGCTGTCCTAGAACTCACTCTGTAGACCAGGCTGGCCTTGAACTCAGAAATCCACCTGTCTCTGCCTCCCAAGTGCTGGGATTAAAGGCGTGCACCTCCGCTGCCCGGCTGTTGTCATTATTTAAAAGTCCAAACTACAATGACCTAAGTTCCACATCTTTCAATTCAAAATGGTAATAGTGGGCTGGTGACTGGTTGTACTCCATTTTAAAGAGTGGAGTCAAGTTTCATGGATGTTTATATCCCATCTATTAAACAGGTGCACAGATCAAAATTACACTTACTAGTATCAGATGTAGGAAATAGGCTCACTGTGGTAGGAAGTAGAGCCCAGTGTAAAACGAGGGAGAGCAGAAAACTATGTCATAACAATACACATTTAGACAAAATGATAATTTCATATGAATTACTACTTAGTTATTAAAAATATTTTGTTTTGGACTGTGGGTATAGCTTAGTGGCAGAGTGCATATCTTACCAGTTTTAGCACTAAAATGTCCTAATCAGCTAAACTTTAGAATTCATCTCAGGGAAGTAAGAAAGCTAACACCATGCTTTTGTAGGCTTATATTAGTTAAAGAACAGTGATGCACTCACACTTTAATCCTATCAAGGTGTCAAAATAAGAATAAAGTTTCAGACCTGAACCTTTCTTGTCCCCAAGGAACAAGGCCCTGTTGGGTAAGATGAGTTGGAAACCACTAGGACAAAAATTCTACTTCTTTCAAAAAACATTTAACCACTCAAGAACTATGCTGAACTCTAGTGCATGGAGTCAAATAACTCAAGATGATTTAAGAAAGGAGTTTTGATTTTAAACTTATAGTATTTTCCCAGAAAAATATAACAACTTTTAAAAAGATAAATACCTGAAAATTCAATGGAATAAATATAAGTGATTAACACTATAATTCTGATATTTGTAACTAACCTTTCAAATCTAAAGTTTACAAAATTGTTACAAGAGTTCCAAAAGAGGTTAGGAGAGATTATTTACCATTTATTATACTACACATATACATACAGATAAATTTATCTGTCTTTTTTTCATTTTTATGTACATTGTGCTTTGCCCACATATTATGTCTGTATGAGAGTGCTGGATCCCTGGAACTGGCAGTGCAGTTGTGAGCTGCCATTCAGGTGCTAGGAACTGAATCCAGGTCCTTTGGAAGAACAGCCAGTGCTCTCAACAGCTGAGCCACCTCTCCATCTCTAATACAGATACACTCTTTCACAGCATCATTTACAACAGTCAAAAATGGACTCAAACTCAACATCTGTCAATGGATGAATACCTAAAAAGTTTCTATAATAGAATGATTTATGATTCAGTGACATAAAAGACTGAAGTGGCATTCCATGTCATAACATAGATGAATCTTCAAGACAATATTCTAAGTAAAAGTAGCCAGTCATTAAAGGCCACATATAGAATGATTCTATTCATGGGAAGTATCCAGACCAAGTAAATGCAGAGAGACAGAAATCAGATAGATAGTTGGTAAGGTATCAGAACAATGAGAAAAGACATACTTAAGTACAATTTCTTTTTAGAGTTATCAACACATTTTGGAATTAGACAGTGTCATCAATGTACCACAGCTTCCAAGACACTTCCGAGACGACTTTCAACTGATCATCCTTCTGCTGCAGCTTACCAAGTACTTCCGGAATTATAGGTGAATATTAACTGAACTGGACATTCTCAATGGGAATTTTACTCTGATTTTAAAAATAAGGTACCACACAACTCTACCTTTTTCTTCGTGCTTCTTTCTGAATAAAAATAGTTTAAATTCTTTGTTTTCTTTTTTTTTTTTTTTTAATTTTTTTATTGGATGTTTTATTTACATTTCATATGTTGTCCCCTTACCCCATCCCCCACCCACCCAGGAACCCCCAATCCCCTCACACCTCCTCCTTCTTCTTTGTGGATGTAACCTCTATCTACCCCCCCACTCCCACCTCCCCACCCTCAAAACTCCCACCCCCTGGGGCGTCCAGCCTTCATGAGGTCAAGGATCTCATCTTCCACCTGTGCCCAGCAGGGGCCTCCACTCTTATATATTCAGCTAAGGCCCTGGATCCCTCCATAAGTGCTCCCAGGCTGGTGGTTTAGACCCTGGGAGCTGTGGTTGGTTGGTATTGTTGCTCTCCTCATGGGGCCACAAATCCTTTCAGCTCCTTCAGTCTTCACTCTAACTCCTCCATTGAGAACCCCATGATCACTTCAATGGCTAGTTGTGAGCATCTGCCTCTGAATATGTCAGACTCTTGAAGACCTCTGAGGAGACATCCATATCAGGCTCTTATCAGCATGCACTTCCTGACTTCCACATCAGCATCTACCTTTGGTGACTGCACATGGGATGGATACTCAGGTGGAAAGGTCTTCAGACGGCCCCTCCTTCAGTTTTTGTCCCTCGCTTTGTCTCCATATTTATTATGTATATAGCATCCTGCCTGCATGTACATCTGCAGGCCAGAAGAGGGCATCAGATCTCTTTACAGATGGTTGTGAGCCACCATGTGGTTTCTGGGAACTGAACTCAGGACCTCTGGAAGAACAGCCAGTGCTCTTAACCACAGAGCCATCTCTCCAGCCCCCTTTGTTTTCTTTCTTAACTTATAAGTTTTCTCTCTGTAAAAGTAACTGTGGTCCTCTGAACAAGCCTTTCTTTCTCCTTTACTGATAATATCTTAACCTGGCTACTCTTGCCCTTCATTTTCTGACTAAGACTGGCCTATATACATATATATTTTAAACTCTTTTATCTCTATTACAGAGTTAATTATATATGCTGCAAAATTAACTCAGCTGGCAGTTAAATCTAGTACTCACTGAGAATACTGAGGAGAGTCCCTTATAGCATAGAGTTTATACTTCTTTCCCACTTAGGTAAATAAGGACAAAACCATAGAACCAGTAAAGCAATGGTTATGCTTAAGATTAAAATGCAACAAGATGATAGTGTCTACAGACCCTTTTAGACAGTTTTAACTATTTAAATTAAGTAACTAATTCTCTGATGAAGAGATTTTAATCTGAGACATCCTCTTGGAAGCTATGGTAACATTTCCTTCAACTTCTCAAAGCATTCAACATGTAACTTTATTTGTAAGTATATCCCACTAAACACATACTTCTTGAGACTAAGAATACACAATATTTTCCATTTGAATAATCTTTTCCTCATATAAAGTACGGCACACTATCAATAAAATTACTTCTTCAATGATGGAATAAGAAAGGAAATAAAACTTTATGGAAGCTTTGCAGACCAAAACAAATTAAGCTGGACAGCAGCTGCTCCAACTTCTATCATACACACTGAAACTTTAAAGAGGGGGCTACAGATGACTGAGTCTGTCTGCTTATCACTCACTCTAGTCCTTTCAAAGGACTGCCTATGCCTCAGTCTAGCTATTTTATCCCTTTATTTTCTCTGCATCCATGACTACATCTTCAGACGTCTAAATCTAGTTCTCCATGTTTGTTCTGCAAAGCCTAGTATTAAGCTGGCCTGACTTTAGCTTCTAGCTTTAACAACCATACCTCTTAAACTCTCAGCTCTCTTACTGTGGCAGTCACAAGACAATGGAGTGACTCTTGTATTCTTTGATGCTATCTTGTTTTTAGTTTTTTTTTCTGGTTTATACAAAAGAAGAATGCATAAATTAGCTATCCAGTTGCATAATGCCACTCTTTTTTAGTGGTCCTTGCTCTAAAACCTTGGGTTTCTCCATTGTGAAAGTGATGATGTATTATAGGGCTCCTTGAGAATGAAATCATTTTAGACAACAACTAATGATCAGACTCTGTGAACTCCCCACTGCCTATCACTTTCCTAAGTAGGCCTATCTGTAGAAATGCCTTCTTTCTTGTATACAGGCCCAGGCTTATCCCGTGTACTATAGTTTCCACCTTGGCTTTTGATTTAACCTCTTTAGGGCTGAAAGAACTTTTTAGGACTCACCAGACTTTGGGTAGAGTCATATGACTAATTTAAAAAGTAGTTATTAATAGGTCTTCTTCATACAGCTATATGACAGACATCATGACAAGATTCCTATGTGTTTTTTGAATTCCTGTTTAATCTAAAAAAGTTTTAATATCTGAATTAAATGACACTTAAGTGTTTCACGCTTAAACATTAAGCTTAAAGAAGTTGATTTAACCCAAGAGGATAGTACATATAGTTTATACACTTAATTCCAGATACTTGTAAACAGTCATGAATTATTTTATATTAATAATTCCATGAATATACATAACTATAAAATAATATTTAATGGAAAAATATTAATCAACCCTGCAGTGAACTGTCTATGGCTTTTTAAAGCCCATACTTATTTTTTTTTTAACAATGGTAAAAGTACTGCTTACATATAACACTTATTTTCAAGACTAACAAGTCCCCAAAAGTCAGGCATTATGCCACTCTAAAAGTAGAATAATTAGACTCAATACATTTATGCTTATAAATTATACATGTATACCAGTGAATTCATTGCAAATACTATAGAATACTAAAATAAAAATCATATATTGAGAATTAAAAGTGGACATAGTCATACTATTTTTGCCTGCATCCCAGAGGGTTGGATCTTGGTCATTCTCTGATGGTCTATTCTTGAAATTAGAATATTTTAAATGTTAATGTACACATGATCCACATGGTTATCTTGTTTTTAACATAGACTCTGATCCAATATGTCTGTACTAGCTACTTAAGTGATATCAATGTTGTTCACTTATGAGCATATTTTGAGTAACAAGAATTTAAACCAAAGATTAATGTTTAGTCAAACTTAGGTTGCTATTTTCCAGGTGGCAAAATAAATAGCTCATTCTAAGGTTCATTATTTACTATCATAACAAATTGGGAAGTATTTTTTTTTTTAAAGATTTTTATTTTATTTATTACATGTACGTACACTGTAGCTGTCTTCAAACACCCCGTAAGAGGGCATCAGACTCCATTGTAGATGGTTGTGAGCCACCATGTGGTTGCTGGGATTTGAACTCATGACCTCTGGAAGAGCAGTCAGTGCTCTTAACCGCTGAGCCATCTCTCCAGCCCCGGGAAGTATTTTATAAGTCATATAAAAATCACCATGTAAATAAACCAGTATCATCAAAGAAATACTGAAATATAGACAAATCATTAGGACTTGGATAAGCCTAACTAAAATTAACAAAACATATAAAAGCTGATTTTGTTCTGATTGCATCACAGATAGTAGTGAAGAAAAACAAAGAGAATATGGGTAAAGCTAAACACAGCAAATGCTTTTCATCTGCTCCCAAAATGAAATTAGTAGATAGAAAACCAGTTGACATTTATATTCATGTTAATAGTTAAAGAAACCTATTTCTTTGTTCAGTTTTAATAGAAATAAGTACAAAATGACAATAGTTTTAAGGCCAATGAAATTTATATATCTTAAAAAGGCCCAGGTAGTTTAAGTGTAGAAGACTTAAAATTCAGGAAAATTCAGAATATGAGTGAAAATGAAAGTAGGAAACATTTTGTTCTTGCTATTAGTCTTCTAGATCCCTAACAAAACCCTAAAGTCCCAACACCACCTACTGTGTGAGAACATTTCACACCAGCTCTCCAATAAGGTCCAAGAGTCAACAGCCCCCCACAACTACCATCATACTCAAATTTCAATTATTTACCTTGTCAATCATTTTTCTTGCTTCCACCTCCTCACTGTTGGGATTCTCTAACTCAATGGTATAAGTACCCTTGTCACTTTGGTCATCATCATTATCCTTTTCTGAAGAGGCAGAAGTAGCTTGATTTTTTAATATTACATCCATCTCCTGGCTTGGTCTGTGCCCAAGACTCCCTGAACTTCTTAATAATGCAGTTTGTAGGAAGGGTATTGACACCGATGGCTCCTCTGATTTCTGTTTTAACAATTTCCCATGTGGAACACCATGCCCCCCTCTGTGATGCGTAGAGCTAGTCTGTAAAGACAAAGAAACCACTTTGGCATCTGCTGGTGGAGATTTTGCTTTTTCAAGTTTTGTATGTGGTGTTGAGAAAGTAGTTTCCTGACATAAGATTCCTGAACTTTGAGTAAAAGAATATGACCTTCTCTTTCTGGAATGATCTTCATCAAAGAATGCAATCATAAAAGCAGTTTGACTTACAGCAGCCTGGTCTTGATGCTTTTCAGTAGACTGGATCTTCTTTTTCTGTTCTGAGTGATGGCGCCGTAAATGTTCCTCCAGAGTTGCGCGCTTGCTACAGCGTCTGTGTGCCCCAGCATTCTCTGAATCACTCTGTGTACCATCATCATGTTTGTTTCCTGGACACAAGAAAGACAGGATATAGTAGAGAAGAAAAAATTCCACGTAGAAAACCAGAAGCACATACAAAAGTGCCATTTGTTTTGATACCCTTCTGCTTCCTAAGACAAAGTTGTATGTCCATTAGTGTAACAGGTTCTGCACACTGCCCTCAAGTGTAATAGTTACAATTATATTTAACCAAATCATAATTAGGCCCTTTATAAACAATTAAGTTATTACTTTTCTTTCTCTAAATCTCAACTTTATAAAAGATTCCTCAGTCCCTTAAAAGAATAAGCAATGTTCCATCACCGGTCATAGTTTGTACATATAACACTAATACACATTAGTTCTGCCTCTCAATTGTAAACCTTTGGTAACAAACAAACAAAAAACCAAAGACCTGACTCCAAAGTTTCAGTCCTACACAAAGAACTACAGGCAACCAAGGGATGCCAAGAGTGGGAGAAATAGTCTTCCCCAAGGAAGAACACACAAATTTATTATCAACTTCCAATGATCAGCCCTGCCTGAAAACAAGACACAGCAGATTATATAGACACAGCAGATTGTTTATATATTTAGGAATTATGTATGTAAGAGCAATTATGAAAAAATTGAGCAATAATTTGAGAGTGAGAAGGGGTTTATGGGAGGGTTTGTACAATGGGAAAATAAAGTGGTTATGATCTCAATAAATAAAAGGAATAATATTTTACAAGGCTGGTGTAACTGAAAAACTTATTATTAAATAGAAAGCAAATGTCATTAAAATGGAGTATACCTAAATTGTGATATTCAGTAATTGTAAAAGTTCAGTATACCTTTCAATAAAAATGGAAGTTTGTAGCTTCTATTAATAACAACCAATCTTTACAAATATTTTCCTAGCAGAAATTTCTAAACTGTAGTGGCTTCAAAGAGTTAAATGATGCTGACATCCTACCAACTTAAAGACTTCTACTACACCCTTCCATCTAATAAACTACATGATACAGATATAGGTAGATGTCATATCCAATATTACTCTAGCCTCCCAACAAATGTTTTTCTGAATCAGAGCAAGAGTACCTCTAGGCATGTGTGGTGGTTTGAATGTTTGGTCAAAGGAATGGGACTATTGGGGGTGTGGCATTGTTGGAGGAAGTGTGGCCATGTTGGTGGAAGTCTGTCACTGTGCTGGTGGGCTTTGAGAACCTACTCTAATCATGTGGGAGCCAGTTTTCTAGCAGCCTTCAGATAGATGAAGATGTAGAACTTTCAGCTCCTCCTGCACCATGCCTGTCTGGATGCTACCACACTCTCGCCTTGATGATAATGGACTGAACCTCTGAACCTGTAAGCCAGCCCCATTAGATGTTGTTCTTATAAGAGTTGCCTTGGTCATGGTGTCTGTTCATAGCAGCAAAATCCAAAGATAGCATGATTTCAATTGAATCACCAATCAAGGATTAACTAAAATCTTTTCAAAGTTGTAAATCAATCTACTATATTGGAATGTACATTGACAGAATCCAATTTTGTAGAAATAATCTGATTTTGAAACATTCCCAGGCTGTCTACTCTAAAGTGCTGCCAACAAGAGAGCAATCAGAAAGACAAGGCTTGCTTTGTATGAGAGAATGAGATGTATGTCCAGGAGAAAGGATTTATAGTGTATGGGCTGGTTCCTAATAAATCTGGAAGTTCCCAATAATGGTGAACATATAACACAAGAGAATTACCTATAAAATGTAGTACATAAAAGAAATGAGGACAGTCAAGGGAATGGTAGAACTGAATGACATCTTGGAAAAGGAAGAGAAACAGAGGGCACTAATATGGTAAAAATAAGGCAGAATCAAAGTGACAGATTAACATAAAAATCAAATGTGATGAATATAAAAACTTCAAATTATTTACTATACAAAAAGTGCTATGAAAAGAAAACAATTAGGGGGATCTCTGCCACTGATAATTAATTTAGGAATCATGGGTAGTATATGGAAACCAAACAGAGATGTAACTACTAGTTTAGATAAACATTTTATTACAGTACTGTTTAAAACATCGTGTTGGATAAATTGAATAGGAATTCAGTTTGTTAAGGTCCAAAAGAATAAACTCTAATATTTCCTGTACTATAAGACCAAATAAACCTACACTCAGAATTTTTTTTTAAAGATTTATTTATTTATTTATTATATGTAAGTACACTGTAGCTGTCTTCAGACACCCATATGAGGGCATCAGATCTCATTGTAGATGGTTGTGAGCCACCATGTGGTTGCTGGGATTTGAACTCATGACCTCTTGAAGAGCAGTCAGTGCTCTTAACCGCTGAGCCATCTCTCCAGCCCTACACTCAGAATTTTTAATGAAAACACCAGTTTCATATCTTTCCTGTTACTAATCTGTTGGAGATTAGTCATTTTCTTTCTTATAAAATTACTAGTCCTTCTAATGCTTCTGTTTATTACGCAAGGTGAAAAGGTGAGGCATTATTAGATCAGAGTTGCAATCTTACATTTCTATTCGGCAAAAAAGACCATGAAGAAATGTTCAACATGCTTTTTAACCCCTCTGCTGATCACTAACTATACCTAAATACAGATGTTCACTTACTATCCCTCAGGTTAGCTTGGCTGTACTTTGTGAGAAGTCGGTGTAAAGGAAGCTGCAACTCTCCTAAAGGGTGAAAGTGTATGGGCTTTGTGAACATTATTTTCCTCACTGTCCCAAAGCGCGTGCACTTTACTCTTGTAGGAGCAAGGCACCTATCTATCTATCAATCAATCTATCTATCTATCTATCTATCTATCTACCTACCTACCTACCTACCTACCTACCTACCTACCTATATATCTATCTTTATCTCATATCAACTGATTTTCATAGTTGCTAAAAGTCCAAGTTTTAATAAATTGTTACTAACTACTATCTACCTCTATTTATTCAAAATCTGAATTCATCCCTTTCAAAAGCTAGTGGGAAACTCTTATCTATTAAGAGCAGCTCTGAATTTTGAAGAAAGTGAAATGTCATTTGTAAATAAGTATGAGGAAATAAATAACATGGCTCTATTTGGGATACAAAGTGAGTTATTGCTGGGAAAGGATTTTTTGGATGGCTTTCAAAATAGGCTAATGTCAAACAAATATGAAATAATTCAAGGTCAATAGTGATTAGACTAATTTTTGGCAAAAGTTAAAAATATATTCTGATCAGTATAAAGACAGTGTTCATATGGATATTAATGATTCTACTTTTAATTAGGCTTGAATAGGTCCTGGTGAATAACAGAGAATATACAAAAATGATGGTTTAAAAATAATTGTTAATACAGAAAACAATAACAATTACACTGTTGTAAAAGGATTTTCAAAGATTTTTCTAAGTATTATTTTATTTTATGTCTATGAACGTTTTGCCTGCATACATGCATGTAAGTTTACCCTGTGAGTATCTGGTACCTGAAGAGGTCACAAGAGGACACCGGATCCCCTCTTTATGGATGGTGTGGAGCCACTATTTGGGTGCTGAAAATTAAACCTGGGTCCTAACTGCTAAGCTACCTCTCCAGACCCTTAACAAAGATTTTCAATGGTATCTTCCTAAAGGATCTTTTCAGTTCATTCTTCATCTATTCAGTAAGTGTATGAGTTTTAAGAAGACTCATTTTCAAGACATATATTGCCTCTGACATACTACTAACTTATCACTATTTTTCAACAAATTTACATTAACAGTCATTTTACATATGTTATCTTTAACCTTTGCATGTATATGATTCAACTATGATATACATATCATCTACCAGGAGTAAATATATCACAATCAGAACTCAACAGCTTTTCTGCCAGGTGACTGTTGATCACTATAATTAAAGCCAGAGTCAGTCCTGTCATTAAGAATGAAGTCACTTGATAATAGCATAGGCTGAAGTCCCAGATGAAGGGTTAAGGAACAGAGTAGGCTCTATATGTTCCCTAACCTCCAAAAGCAGTTTTCAAAATAGAATTAATCATCTCCCCATAAAAGTCACAGAACTGTCAAATTCACAATCATTTGTTCAAAACCATTCCCTTATTAATAGCATATTAAAACACAAGACAGAGTAACACAAATTCCAAAATAAATTCAATTCACAAAACCAGTGGGAAGAAAGCTGATTAGTTGTTACAATCAATGTACATGCAATGACTGTAACTAAGTGTTAAATAAATTATATATAATAGCTAGTATTACTATATAATGTGATTAATGTCCACAAATGAACATCAAATCACAATTGATTGCACAAAAGTTTACATTAGAATTGTAAATACCTAGTAAATATACCTAAACTGAAAGGATCTGTTTTGTGAGAAGCTTCTGCAAACAGCTTGCAGTTTGAAGCACTCCATAAGTAATGTGACTTTCTGGTGTAAACAGAGCTTTCAGCCTAAATAAGGAGCTTAATTTTGTTTTAAGCTACTTGTTTTGTTTTAACTTAGAAATGACTATGTTGAAAGCATGATACAGAGAAAAAGAACTATACACATCCTTTCTTTAAATCAAGAAAATGATGGGGATTATTTTCTGGGAAATTCTGCGTTGTATAATTAATAGATTTTGTATTTCTGCAGGTAAAGATATCAAATGATATAAGTAACCTGCCATCCTCAAACCAATGTGGTTTTGGCAAGAAAACAAAGAAAGGCTAATATGAATGAAAAATCTGGACACAAACAGTGTTGTTTGCTTTTGAGCTATAAAATTAAATGTAAATTTTCAAAAAGCTATTTTCCACTGTATAATTAAGTAACAGTAGTCTGTCTGGTAACTTATGACACAACAGGAATCTCTGGAGGTCACTTTACCTTTCAACCTTTTCAAGTATACAGGAACGTCACTTTTAATGCTCTTGGAATCCTCCTCTGTTCTTTCCCACACCATTTGAGGAGGGTTGTTTTGTGCTAGCCAGTCAGCTACTTTATTCTCTGGTGCCATCATTCCTGTCTGAATTCCTGGCAAGTCTTGAGTTCCTGGAGAGGCCTTCTTTGACTTGTGGCGCTGGTCAGAAGTGAATTTTGTCACGTGGTCTCTAATAGTTACTTTTCCTGGTGTACTGTCATCGAATTCAATGGTAAATGAAGCATGCCCTGCACCTGCTGTATGGGAACTTGGTGTGTCTTTTGTTGGAATCTCATGAATAGTGCTCTCTGCTATTTGTGATAGCTGCTGGAATTCTTTTGTAGGAATTTCAAAATAACTTGGTTCCCTACAGAAAGGAAAAAGTGCTTCTTCACTTGCAGCTGCAGACTGTTCCTCCACGTGCTTGGCATCTACGCTGCACCCTAATGAAAAAAAGGAGAGAATTCAAAATATTTGGGAGCCTGTATCACGAGGGTCATTGGTAATGACCATTACTATTGTGAGAATCAGAAGGCAGGTAACAGTCTGGATGAAAACAATGCACTTGTATGAAAAAGACAGAAGTCACAGACATGAAAAGGTCTTGACTATGATCCAATACCACCAGGAGATGCAAGGTGAACAGCAGCAATGTCAAAAACAAAGCAGGAAAAATCATCAAGGTGAGAAAGAATTAAAGTAGGGATGGAGATGTTCTGTACATACACACATGTATAAGATACACACACACACACACACACACACAGAGAGAGAGAGAGAGAGAGAGAGAGAGAGAGAGAGAGAGAGAGAGA
>NW_021620862.1:2673724-2700207 GCF_004785775.1 Grammomys surdaster
AGAGAGAGAGAGAGAGAGAGAGAGAGAGAGAGAGAGAGAGAGAGAGAGAGAGGGCATGAATTACCTAAACAAGTCACCAGAATGAGCGGGCTATTTGAAGCATTTGAGAATAAATGTGAGGCTCTAACAGTGAAGAGTTAGTCAAGTGAAGACGGAGATATGAAATAAATACATAAGCGATGCTTTGGAATTAACAATTCCACTTACCAGTCTCAATTATAATGTTCAGAGACCCCACTCTAGGACAAAACTGATATTATGGAAGCTTGGGAGATGACACACATTATTAGGTAAAAGTGGTTAGTGATAAAATATGTGGCTTGCTTGCAGCATGGCCATCCAAGCAGCAGTATGAAAGAAACAATGCAAAAACAGAAAATTCTGTTGTCAGCCAGTAAGTCTGGAAGAAATTTAGTTTACATCTCTGTACCGCAGAATGCGCACAAAGCCTAAAGGACATGGATGAAAGCTGAACAACAGTGAGTGGCAAGGGGAGCAGACAAATACAGAACACTGTGACAACTCCTCCATTGCTTAAGACATTGCATAGGGTGTGTGAAGACGTTTTTAAACAGGTGTAATTAGGTAGTGCAGATGGTAGAAAGAAGGTAAAGACCAAGCTACCCTTTGGTTGAGAAAATAAAAGACTATTCATTATCAAGATAGTCTACAATCATAAAAGAATTCAAATGAAATAAATTTCCCTAAGGCTCAAATATCAGCTTTATTTTAAGCATATTCATAGAAAATCAATTAAAATTTACTGGGGAAAAAAGGTAATACAGGCAAACTAGGCTGTTTTCAATCAATTTTTTAAATTACACAAAATATTTAGTCTTCTGAAATAGCTTCAAATATTACATCTCTGTACAATTCATTTAAATATGCAATTATAAAAAATCTTTTTTGTTATAGAAAAATGAGAACATTAGTCTTGTCACTAAGTATGTGGAGTATGATATAGAAGATATAAGATATACAAGATAACAGAGGATATAAGGCCCTATTACTAAAACAGTAATAATCATGATAGGCATGTTCATACTGTCAAAAAAATGAATACAAAAGGCTGAGAATATTTAAGAATAGAAATACACAAAGTAAAAATTATTCTTTTCAAAATTAACTCCATTAGGTTTACCAATGAAAAGTGAAAATATCTCAGAGAAATTATTATAGCAAGCAAAGAGGTAAGATGAAAATCAAGAGCAGACAATTGGCCTTGAAAACATAGTATCCCAGTGCTGCTCAGCATTCAGAGCTCTCAGGCTCTGGAGGACACTACTTAAGTTATCAATAACTTAACAGTGATGATTCTCAGTAATAAAGGAACAACTTAAATTGTTCTTAGCTTTCTCTATGAAGGTAGTGATATAGATACTACATCTCATAATGACTTATGAAGAATGGTTTAACTTTTCAATAACTCAGTTATAAAGTTATAGTTAGATTATGTGGGAATTTTAGTATGTGAGTAGAGACTCATTTCTCCAAAGACAAAATCATGAGTGACGTCGTCCTTCTGAAATTCATAGAATAACTGCTAAGGAATTTTAATTTCATGTTAGGAAAGTTAAACAGATTTCTTTTCTCACAACATTGATAGAAGATACTTTGGTGTTCATGAATTTGACGTTAATTTCTATTCACGACTATTTCTATTTAAACCAAATTAAACTACAAGAGATAGTATTTGTTTGTACTAATATTTTATAATTAACCTCAATTATCAAGAATTCAGTAACTAAGCTAGAATTGATTCTATATACATAAACTAGAAGATATTAACAGCTAACAATCTATATATTCTTTGGTTCTCTTTTTTGCTTATTTATTTTGAGATAGGGCTTATGTTGCCAAGGTTGGCTGCCTTGCTTGCTTGCTCCTCGTTCTACTGCTTGTTCTATCTATCTATCTACCTATCTATCTATCTATCTGTCTGTCTGTCTGTCTGTCTGTCTGTCTATCTATCTATCTATCTATCTATCTATCTGAGAGAAGATTTCACTATGGTTTTACTTGTGGAACTGATCAGAAATGAATTCAGTTACTTTTCCTGATATAATGTCATCAAATTCAATGGTAAATGAAGCCCCACATCTGTATATGAGGACTTGATGTGTTTATCTTTGGAATCTCGTGAATAGTACTGTCTTTGGTAAGTAAACTAACATCACTCTGTGTCTCAATTCTTTTATCTATAAAATGTGCAAACCCAGCAGTAACTGCTCTCTTTAGATACGGCCATGATGAGGTGCACAGCAAGCATGTGGAGGAGATGAACCAAGTAAGCAAGACTGAGTGTCGGCCACTGTCTGTCAGGCTGCTACTCTTTTATCAGTCATATGTACGAAACACTGGATTTTACAAGTTATGTACCTCAGAATTTTTAAGTTGTGTGAGGGTAAATGACACATTTTTTTAATGGCTCCTTAATTTTCAGTACCATATAATTATTTTCAGAATACTGCAATAGTTAGTAAATTGATCTGTGTTTTCTAACCTATCTAATTGGTTATATCCCCCCATATCAGGTAATTATCTCTAGTGCAAAATGAAGTTAGAATATATGGAACTTGAAGTAAGGAATTTAGAGTTCAGTCAAGATTTATGCAAAAATAATGAATGAAACAGTTTTACATACCAGCAGTGTAGTATCATTTAGTAATGATACATACTGTGGGAGAAGAGGCAGGAATTAAGCACAATTTATGTGAGGGTACAAAGGGAGATAATACTGAAACAACAATAATGAGAAACAAGGTACATCATGGATCAAAAAGTTCAAATTCTACTTGACAGGCAAAACAAGGTCACTATAGTTGTTTCTGAACTGAAGATCAGTTCATATTTGCTACGTATAGGTTACAGCAATGAGGTTGAAACATAAACTTAAAATTTCAATTATGACTCAGCACTAGAAAGAAAGACATAGAAGTAGGTAATATATAAAAGAGAGAGAAAAAGAAATAAAAAATAACACAGATATTCTTAACTGACTTCTGTTTTCCTTTTCCCGTTTCTCCTTCCTAAAGAAACTTTTTCCTAAAAGAACTTCAACAGTTTCTACTATCACTTTTCTGTGACACTGCTCATATGCCCTAGGGACAAATAATCCCACCCCATGCTTGGAGGGGAGCAAGGGTTTAATGATAATCTCAGATGCACTGCCAGAGACTGGTTAGAACAGCAAGTGACCTTTTGAATCTGTGAGAAACTAATGAGCAATGGGTTGAAGATTTTTGGGAAAGGTCTTCTTCCAAATCCCAGGATGTCTTCTGCACACAACCTTGTTCTTTTCTGATGGTTTGATCAAAAACTGTGCAACTTTGGATGCTGGTGGCGGCAGCTTTGAATGTGAGGGTAACTGCATCAGTGTATGTACTGTGGATACCAAGACAGAAATGGCAAGAGTAGCCAACAATCCTGTCTATTGTACTGCCCGACCATGAGAGGAACCAGGTGCGGAAGCCAGTACATACCTTTCCTACTTAGTATCAGGGAACAGTTCTGTCATTAACATGACAGGAAGTCATATTAAATAATATAAAGAAAAAGCATTGGGGAAGACTCAGAAAGCTGTGATGGAGTTATTTGCAAAGCTCAGCATCATAGGACCTATTGATTGTTACAGCTTTTTTAGACTTGTACACTAGTTTCAGTAGACTACATCATAACCCAGAATGTTTATATTCTCCAGCTAAGAAAACTGTCCTCCGTACTTTGTGTAAGTAAGAAAACTTGAAACAGTTCTGACGGGGATTGTTCTTGCCTCAGAGTCACACATAATATGTCTTCCAAACTGAGCCTTGGTGTTTGTACTTAATTCCTCCAGTTTTGGATCTTTATCTGCTGTTACTGAACAAACTGGCTGCTGTATACTTCAGTTCTGATGTCTTTTCAACAACTTTGTGACAATATCTCCATTTATCCTGGAAATCTACTGGTCACCACTTAAATACACCACCAAGAACAGAATATGTTCCTTAGTTACTAATGGGAGGATCTAAACCATAACTGATTCTGGCCTTTGGTTGTTGAACTCTCTGAATCATACTGCCATCTTATCTCAATAAAATGAGCATGCTAGGGCTTTAAAAAACTTTTAACTCTGTATCACATTTCTGAATGTAAGAGAATTTTTTATTTTACAATGAACATATGAGAATGAATCAAGTAAAAACATGTAACTCATATGTACCTACTTTCATAAATTCATTTTAATAATCATTTTAAAATACTTAAAATGTCCAGTTAATGCTATTAACCTGTTTTTTAAAACAATTTATAAACAAGAAAAAATGTAACAAGATTTTGTATTACATACACATTGTACTTAGTATTTTATATAAGACTCATAAAAACTACAAGAGCAAAGCCATTTTAAGAATGAAGTTATGGTATAGATCATTTTTCAGAGCACAGTGACTTTTGTTTAGACTATAAATACCTGCTCAATATGAATTTGATGTCACAGGCATTGAGGTATTTTTACCTGAAGTCCCAGGTTCCTGAGTTTTTTCCTCAGGCTTGCCATTGGCTTTGAAAGCTCTTTGTTCATCCACCTCATCATCACCCCACCATGCCGGCTGCCCGTATAATGGAGTGCCTCGGGGCACTGCAGAGACATCTAAAAGGAAGTGAGTAAAAAACATCTTCCTAAAGCAGATGAAACAAAAAATATATTTTATGTGATGCTAAATTTACTTGGTTGATTTAAAAGTACTCTAGTTTCAGTAATGTAGCATTTGTGCATGAACTTAAACAGAACTGGACATGACTAAGTAAATGCACATTGGCAATGACTAAGTAATGCAACTTTCTATGTGTGACAACAGCTTTTTGTTTAAGTGTTACAGGGCTCTGGTACAGAACGAAGATCCGTAACTCTGTAACAAACAATCATTGCATATTTAGACAGAAGTGTCTTCGGTAGGAGAATTTGTTTGGAATCACACAGTAATTATCAAGGGAATAATAAAAACAGTCTGATGAGGAATCCCATTAAGTCTACACATAAAACATGAAACTAAAGCAAATTTTGGCATGAGAAATGGCACACGGGTACATTAACTACATTTGTGCTCGTTCAATGCTAGCCAGTCTTTAGTTCAGTAGATGTATTTTTTTATCAGTTTAATACAGTCGTTACTTGAAGGGATTATATATAAAGCATCATTGTAATTATTAACACTGTAGGCATTACATGATATATAGATGATGCAGTATTATTAAAAATTTCCCTTTTGCAGGCTGGAGAGATGGCTCAGAGGTTAAGAGCACTGACTACTCTTTCAGAGGTCCTTAGTTCAAATCCCGGCACCTACATGGTAGCTCATAACCATCTACACTAGGATCTGATACCCTCTTCTGGCATGTAGGTACATATGCAAATAGAGAACTCATATACATAAAATAAATAATCTTTAAAAAATTTCCCTTTTATTTCATTTATAATTCAGAGAAATATAGATAATATATAATAAGCTACAGTTTTAAACTATTATTTTATTCAAATATTGAAACTACTTTCCTTAAATATTTAAGATACACTTCGGCAGAGTTGTCAATGTTTTCTAGAGTAAACTCACATTAAAATGTTCTCTGGAATTAGTCACCAGCATGCATTACTTTTATGCATGCATAGATAGGAGTATGAGAACAAAAAATATAATTTAAGAGTTAGTATAAATTCAAAACGTTCCAAAGGAGTTAGGAGTAGTGTAATATATGTTATACTGACAACTACTGTTGTGTTTATATTGACAAACTCTTGTGTGCTGTTGGAGCTCAGTGAGAAGCTAACTCTGGAGGTGGGACAGAGAGTAAGCCCCATGTCAGACCCCAAGCTTGTCTGTCTCAAAGCATTCTCCAAGGTCTGGGCATGGGTTAGTCCCCTTAACTGTCTGACATTTAAAAATGTCAGGGAAAGAAGAGAAAAACAAAACAGCCCAAAAGGACATGTGTCCTTGAGGAGAGCTAAAAGACAAACTACTTTCACAGAGATTATTATTGTTTATCCACTAATATTCAAGTGTCTGCATAGAAAGAGAGAAGCTGGAAATTTGGCTCTGGGAATCTGGGACACCAGGGCATAGTTCAATAGAAGACTGCAGGTACCTGCCTCAATTTCCCCAGTCAGTCTCTGCTGGATGTTGTGACCAACATGATACTACCTTTCTATATTTTAGTTTGTTATTGTTTTTGCATGAAAGCCTCACCCCAAGGGACACTCTCTTCTGCCTGGGATTTGGCATTGGAAATATCAGCTGCCTGCTTTCTAGGTGCTTCAACAAGTCAGTTTCTGTAGGTACCAACTTGATGATGTGTGTGCTTCCTCTCTCTTCTTCCTCCCTCTGTAGAGATACATGGAGACATAGATATGGCTACTGTGGATCTCCAGATCCTGCAGTCCACTTACCCACAGGTTTCTCTTCAGATTTCAGTGCTTCTGTGGCTCTGTGCTGCACTTCTGCAGCAGCCTCCACTTTGGAGTCTGTGCCTTTGGCACTTGCTGATTTTGGTAATTCTGATTCTGAAGACTTCTGGGACAATTGAAGTTGAATGGTAAACTTTTCATGCTACAAAACATTTAAAATCAAAGTGAAACTTCCGTGGAAGAAGTCAAGTCTAGTAACAGGCTGGCAACAAGGATAAACTCTTACCTTAAGAGCTTCTTCAGGGACCCTCATTTCTCCTCGCACTACAGTGAAGAGATTTGTATGTAAACAGAGCTAAGGAAGAATGTTAACTCCAAAATTCTGGTCACTGTGCTTATAACTTGATGTTCCAGGGAAAAGGGGATAACCAAGGGAGGGGGGCACCCTCTCAGAGGCAAAGGGGAAGGGGAATGGGGCAAAGAACTCTTGGAGGAGGACCAGGAGAGAAGCAGTATTTGGAATGTAAATGAATTAAATAATCAATTAAAAATTAATAAAATGAGTAAGTGAAAAAAAGATCATCAAATATAATTTAGAAGTTGTCCTGCTTCAAGAGTAACTAACAGAATTATTATCATGTATTTATAATCTATTTGTACAGTACTGGGGATTAAACCCAGGACCCTGCATATGCTAGACATGTACACTACCACTGAACCACATCCCCAGACTTAAAAAAATTTTTTATAGACAAGGTCTCCAGTCTGCTCTCAAATTTGAGATTCTCCTAGCAGATTGCAGAGTACCTGGAATGTAGCCTGATCCTGGAATAGTCCCTTAGATAACACAAAGTATTTCAAATATATAATTTGTCATAATAAATATAACCTTAAGATCCAATAAATATTTATAATCTTAGGCAGTACTGGCCTTCAAATAATTAAAACATAAAAGTTTTTTATTTTCATAAGCAACAATATGACAGGACCAAAATGAAGAAAATTATAAATACAAAAGTGTATCAAAATTATAATCACAAAAGTGTAAAAAATGTCTCATGAGTCAATACCCACCAGCAAATCCTGAAGGGATTGATTAATCAGATTTTCATGAACTTTGATAAAATAAGGTTCATTTTGGAAGTACAAGGAAAATAAATGCTATAATTAGGGTTCATATGCAACCACACCACCCCCTTCCCTCCATGTACTGGAATAAGGTCATATTACATTATCAAACAATGATTCTATACACATGAGAACTAGTGCTTAGATATAATGAATGCTTTCATTATCATGCCTGAACAACAAGGCTTCTTATTAAAGATCAATCCTCTAGAGGTCCTATTTCCTACCATTATTTAACCTTACAATGAAAGCAATTTTATAATTGCATACTAAATTCTATCATCCTTTACTAATTCAAATCATTCATCAATCACTTCAAGGGTAGAAAACTGTAATCAGCGTGGTGTGAGGGGGTGGGGAGTAATAAGAGCAGTAAACTTATGAACAGAACTTCTTAGACCTATAAACAACTCTATTCAATTCCAAATAATTTAGTGAGTGGATAGAATCCTGTGCTTTCAAAGAATCTAGTTATTGAATCTTGTCTGGTAGTTTCCTATCAATAGAGAAGCTTTCTATGACTCTGAATTGTAGAATTTCTCTTTGTCATTTGCATATTTGTTGTTACATATAGAAATATTCACATAACTGAACATTTAGTGACAACCATCTATTACAGTGGTTCTCAACTTTTAGGCTGCAAACCCATCAGATATCCTACAAATCAGAAATTTACACTATGATTCATAACAATAGCAAAATTACAGTTATGATGTAGCAATGAGAATAATTTTATGCTTAGAGGTCACCACAGTATGAGGAACTGTATGTATTGAAGGTCGCAGCCTTATGAAGGTGAGAACCACTGCTCTAGCGCTTTTTTTTCCTCAGAAATTTAGAGCTTAAAAGAAAATGCACAGCACAACTACTTTTCAATGGAAATGACAGCATTTTAAAAGTTGACAGTGACTCCTACGTGTTCAGATGAAAACATGAATGAGTATAGAGTACTGTTAGTGCTATCTCTTATAGATTCATAAACATCTCTGCCTTGGAGCTTCTCTAAGGTACCCCCAACCTAAGACTTCAGCTCAGAAAGAATGACAGGGCTCCTTACATTCAAATAGTTTGTGTTTTCTATGTGTGGAAATCAGAGGACTTTACCTGTGAGATCTGAGACTATTATGGTTGGTGGTTTGAAAGAAATGGCCCCCAAGACAGGATCAGCTTCTTCCTGCCACCAACTTGCTCTCCTACTGTTCCAGTGCCATAGTCTGCCTGTCTCCTGCAATGTTCCCTGCTTATGATGGTCATAGACTAACCCTTTGAAACTGTAAGCAGGCCCCTAATTAAATGTTTTCTTCTATACATTGTTTTGGTCATGGTGCATCTTTATAGCAACAGAAAAGCAACTAGACACGTGGGTCCAGCTTTTATACCTAAAATGCTCTATCTTCTCAGTTGTGTAAATTTTGACAAATGGTTTTCAACTTGCCAATCAAGAAAAATGATAGAAATGTAGTTACTCAAAACGCCAGTAAGTGCTAAAATTTTTAAAGCTTATTCAAAAATTAAAACTTTTTGGGGAGAGGTGTACTTGGAAACACAGGGTTAAATCTATAAACCATGTGACTAATTTGTAAAGTTTATTTTCTCAGTGCTTTATAAGGCTTTCATAGCTAGTCTAAACCATCCATATATAACTTATTCAATAAGTATTTATCTAAAAGGGTCACAGACACTCACCTCCATACTAGGAATGTGCTTTTAGATATCAGCCTTTACCTTAATAACAATTACGACTGAGAAAAGCAAAACTTTAAATAGTTTGTTATTTGTAAGAGCTGTGACCTTAAAACAAAGGATCAGATATCACGGTGAATACATAGTCTTTCAAAAAATCTTTAACTCAAAATAACAAATAACATATACAACAAAGCTATGCCAATATTTTACTAAATAGCAAAACAATGATACAGTGTCTTCTCTAAAATCTAGAATGCAATAAATGTAGCACTTTCTACATTCTTATTTGCCATAGTGCTCAAAGCTTTAGCTAGAGCAAAATGACAAATGTGATTCTATACCCAAAATGCTCTACAGACTCCATCAAATAACTCAGATTTTATATGATTTCAGAAAAGTTGTAGGGCATAAAATCAACATATAAAAAGTAGGGTTTTAATACTCAATTAAAAAATCTGTGGGCTTGAGAGATGGCTTGGAAGTAAAGAGCACTGGCTGCTCTCCCAGAGGTACTAAGTTTAATTCCCATCAACCACATGGTGGCTCACAACCATCTGTAATGGAATCTGATGCCCTCTTTTGGTGTGTCTGAAGACAGCGATAGTGTACTCACTCACAGACCACATGAAGCTCATGAAAGAAGGAAGACCAAAGTGTGGGTGCTTGGGTTCTCCTTAGAAGGAGTAAGAAAATACTCAAGGAGCAAATATGGAGACAAAGTGTGGGACAGAAACTGAAGGAGAGGCCTTCTGGAGATTGTTCCACCTGGGTATCCATCCCATGTGCAGCCACCAAAGGCAGACGCTGATGTGGATGCCAGGAAGTGCATGCTGACAGGAGCCTGATATAGCTGTGTCCTTAGAGGTCTGCCAGAGTCTGACATATTCAGAGGTGGATGCTCACAGCTAACCATTGACCTGATCATTGGGTTCCCAATGGAGGAGTTGAGAAGACTAAAAGAGCTGAAAGGGTTTGAGGCCCCATGGGGAGAGCAACAATATCAACCAACTAGCGCTCCCAGGATCTAAACTACCAGCCTGGGAGCACATAGGGAGGGACTCATGGCTCCAGCTGTATATGTAAGGGAGGATGGCCTTGTAGGGCATAGGTGGGAGAGGAGATCCTTGGTTCCATGAAAGCTGGACGCTGAGTGTGGGGGAATTCGAGGGTGGAGATGTGTGAGTGGGGAGGTGGGGGGGGCACATCGTCATAGATGCAGGAGAGGGGGGACAGGGTAGGGGGTTCCTGGGTGGTGGGAGGAATTGGGTAAGGGGATAACATCTGAAATGTAAATAAAATATTCAATAAAAAATAATCAGAAACATCATAAAAAGATAAAATAAATAAATCCATCTTTAAAAAAGCAATTGCTGAGAAAAAATAAGGAGAAATATTCCATCTATCTGTCAAACAAAATTCCTAGTGATACACCTATAATCAAGGAAGTATACTTTTCAATGAAAATTTAAGATGATAGAAATAGTAGACTACAAAAAGGCCTTCCTTGATCATAGACTGGCAGAATTAATGGTTGTTACCCAAAGTATTTTACAGTCTCAAATTTAAATGTGCACTTTGGATTTTAATGTATAAATGTGTTTGTGTATGGGGGGGTGTGGTAAGGATACAGGTGGTACAGGTAATGAAATCAGAGAGAAGTTCAAGAGAATGGAATAAGTAGTAATGGAACTTTCATGACATGAAAGCAGAAAACAGGTCACTGGGGTATAAAACTGTAAGGGGTAACAACAAAAGCAAACTGTATTTGAAATCCAGAACTTTGTATGGCAATTAAAAATACTGAGAAAAAAAATGGTGGTACATGCCTATACTCTTAGCACTCAGGGATCTGAGGCAAAAGTATTATGAGTTTAAGGCCAATCACTGGAGCAGTGCCAGTTTTCTTTAATGATGCAACCCCTGGTAGGTTAATCATACTACCCCCAAGTCTAGCTAACTAGGCCACACAAACTGGATTAAATGGTGAGGGCACAGGTGGTAGGGAGACTTTAAAAAAAAAAAAAACAAACCTCAGAGTTGGGTAGGAAGGAAGGAGAGGGTGGGAGAAGCGTAATTACAGAAGGAATTGCGGGGAAGGAGAGGGAATAAATATTCCCAAAATTGCATGATATCTTCAAAGACTAAATGATTTTGTTTAAAAAAAATCATTTTGGTATATCCCAGACCACCAAAACTATACTTGAGCACTAGGAGACATCCAATAAATGTGCAATGAAAACACTTTGGCCTCTTCATTGGCCACATCTGTGGTCATCTGAATGAGCATACATTTCTGAATGTTTATTGATTGCTGCTTTGAGTATATGGTCATTTTGAAAAATGGAATATTTTATTGAGTTCATGCTTTTCACAAAAAAGTTCTCTTGTCAGAAAACATATTTATAGCATATATATTATGTTCTCTAGTGCAAATCTTAAACCATGTTAAAACTGTCTCTCCATTAAGGTGACATGCTATTAATCAGAGCTTTCCTTTCTAAGGCACAGTATTTGAAATTGGCTATAAACTTAAATTTATATATGAATGAAGCATGACAAATTTCCCAGTCTAGTATAGCTAATACAGGAACAAATACAGTTATCACATAAAATGGTTTAAAATAATTCTGTCCCATGGAATAAAATTTCTGCCATCTCATTTTCAGCATGAAATCTTAAAGGAACAATGAAACTACATGAGCTTCCTTCCCCTGGGCATCTGACTGACAGTGCTAGCTCAATACTGACTATGATTATGAGGTATTCCTTAGGGATAAAAACTTAAAAGCCCTAGCCAATTTTAGAGGTATTCTGAGTCGATTGTGGGATGGGGGGAAGGTTAGTTTGCAGTTCCTAGATTACAATCTGCAATCTGAAAAAGTATGGGCTATCTCTTAAGCTGACTCGTATTCTTCTTGAAAGTACTCTTGTGCCACGCCCAAGTCATCTCTGTTTTCCAGCCTCTGAGAAGCTAGGACTAAAGGTGTGTTCTACTAAATTTGCTACCGTTTCTTCTGGAATTTAAACTCTATAAAATTGTATTAAAAATCTGAATTTCTTAGGATTTGTTCTTGTTTTAAGACAGCTAATAGTAAAGTAATTACAGGAGGTAGATATATACAAAATATCTTTAAGTTTTGATAACACGTAAGTTGGTTAAAGATAACGCTTAACTAGTTTATCTAATATGTAATTTAAAACATTTACATTTCTTTATTTGGAGTATGCGTGCATGCATGTACACCAAGTATGTGTGTGGTGGTCACACAACATACTGCTCTCCTCTTCCACTGTGTAGGTCCTGGGGATTGATCTCAGCTTGCTAGACTTGGCAGCATGTAACTTACCAGCTGAGCCATCTCACCAGTCATACCATATATATTTTTAAAAGATTTAAAATACTTAACAAATAAGTATTTGATTAATATATATTTTTATGTTTTTAAAGTATAAGTGTAAAATATGTGGTGTAAAACTATTTGAGTTTAAATTTTAAACTTTAAAAATTCTATCTTTTGTTATATGTGATACTACATTTGAGTATCATTATCTGAGCCTACTTTCTTTGATAAAATGATCTAAGTCTACCAGATTGCTAATGTTTAGCATTTTAAATTATCTGAGTTTCAGTAAATGTTTAAAAACTAAATCTCAAGAGAAATGTCATGAGAAATGTTTTTATTTTAATTAAATACAAATAAAAATGTTTTAATTATTGCTAAAGTCTTATTACTTCATTTTACTAGGTTCCTTATATAAAATCATTAACAGTCCAGTTATGAGACTCTAAGTTTTAAATAAAAATTTGAACACACATGAAATAACAATGTATTAGTCATGTAATATTGGTGTCAGAAAACACAGAATATGTTAAATTTTGAATTAAACCAGCAGTATAGCATGGGAGCAAAGGCAGGTTAATGTCTAAATCCTCCAAAGAGACTGACTTGGGCCCTTGTAATTCACCTGGCAAGATCCTAAGTATACAGTGCTTAAGGCATGCATAGCACTCCTCCGAGCGCCATTCTTTAGCACCCAAATTGTATAAAATAGTACCACAGAGAGAGATGAGCAACAGCTGAGTATTACCAAGCTTTCCATGATCATCCTTAGGAACACAGTAACTGAAGACAAACAGTAAGTATAAATTTTCAGTATTATTAATTCTTATATTACAAGATATTAAATTGTAGTAAATATTTTTGATGATTTTAATAAATGCACCAAATTATATAAGGATATCATATCCAAATCTCAGCTTATCTTCAAGTTTCAAAGTGATGTAAGTCTGCTCTGGTATCCTTACATCATTCACAAAAGTCTACAAGGAAAAATAAAAAAGGTTATTCTGCACATAAAGTATTAATTCTCGCATTCCAGTCAAATTCCCCGACCTATTACTCAAAAGTACTTATTGTGAACTGCACTCTAACACATGCCAAGCATCCTACAACATGATACTGACTTCACACTAAACCTTTTATCAATATTATTGGTAACACACAGAGTACAATGATGCCAGGTTGAATTTTGGCACTTGGAATTTGTCTTAAAATGAAGCCAAAAAGCTTATTCCAAAGAAAAAGAAACACTACTTAAAACATTTCACTTCTTTCCCTCTCCCTCCCTCCCTCCCTCCCTCCTTCCCTCCCTCCCTGCCTCCCTTTCTGGAGGGGGATGGTGGGGAGGGAGAGTACGAGGAAGCACATGCACACATTTTGCAACACTGTACATGTGGAAGTCAGGACAACTTGCTGTAATTAGTTCTTTTTCCACCAGTTTTGAGAATTAAACCCAGCTCATCAGGCCTACCAGCAAGCATCTTCAACTGCTAGGCCATCTTGTAGGCTACTTTACAACTGTCATATTGGTTCTTTGGATCTTTTTAAAAATTAAGATATATGGTACTTTAGTGAATGGATTCTTTCTAGATATTGAATTCTGCCATATCCTCATCATGTTTTCTCTTTACTCAATTATTTGTACAATGCTGAAAATTACCAAAATAACAAGACAAATAGCAGAATTGCTTAGAACAGCACTATCCAAGAGAAATATGTCACAATTTTCCAATCAAACAATATATACTACTTGTAATTTTTGTAGGTTTGTAACAAGAATTGGAATTAGTTTTGATAATGCATTTTAAATTTAATCCAGTGTACTAAAAAAATACTATCTGAAAAAGTAAAAATTATTAAGGTATTCGTGTGTGTGTGTCTGTTAAGCCTCTGGAATTTAGACTAGTCACATCTCAAGAACTCAACGGTTGCTAATGGTAGTAAAAGGACCAGACAGAATAAAGCAACAGAATCATAAATCATTCTGTCATCTTGAAGTTTCTTACTGCAGTGCCTGACATTGCATCAGCTTTCCAAAAAGACATCTGGAGATAATATCTTTGTAGTATTTTTTTTCTTCTTTTTCTTTTGGTTATGCTATTAGAGGACAGCTGAAACATTCAGTTTAAACGTCCACAGATGCAGACAGGAAAAAACAAACAAAACAAAAAAGCAAAACTCAATCATACAGTGAATTGACAGGAGCACTGTAGAATATGACAACAATGACATAATATGACAATAATGACATAATCATAATAATGACATAGTTGTAATAATAACAATGACATAATCATAGACAAAACTATCACTCTGTCTCTCCAGGAAATGAAGACAATTCTAGCTCACTTTTCTTTTACCCAGAATCAATAAGAAAAGAGTATTTCTTTTTTTTTTTTAAAGATTTATTTATTTATTATATATGAATACACTGTAGCTATCTTCAGACACACCAGAAGAGGGCATCAGATCTCATTACAGATGATTGTGAGCCACCATGTGGTTGCTGGGATTTGAACTCAGGACCTCTGGAAGTACAGTCAGTGCTCTTAACCACTGAGCCATCTCTCCAGCCTGAAAAGAATATTTCTAAGGACAAAAAGAAACTAGGATGTTTTCATTCTGTTAGTCAGATTCATTCAATGAGAAGGACCATGAAGTATTTCCCAAGAAATGTGCTCATGGAACTCTAGTCGGAACAAAGGGAAACAAAAGGCCTAGGCTAGAATGTAGGCTGCCATGTAGTAGCACAGTAACAAAAGCAGGAGTGCGATGGGACAGATGTGGTAGGGTCCAGGGGCTCAGAGCTCACTGGAGGGAGGAGGCAGGAGGACTGAAGGTAAATAAGGGTCTCACAGAGAAGCTTTAACAAGCTCACAGAAACGTGGGTCACCAAAGTGCAGCAAGAAAATTTGTTTCAATTCTCTCTGCTTTATTTTAATAACATTTCTGGTGGTAAAAAAATATTCAGGTCCTTTGAAAATATATTTTGTGATGGGGTAAAAGGAGCAAGAATGCAAATAATATTTTGAAGCTCAGTTTATAGGGTACAGTGGCTTGAATAAGCTAAGATAGAGGGTTAACTACTTCTCTGAAATATAAAATAATGAGAGCAAGAGAGACGGCTCTGTGGTCTTGTAAGAGTGCTGGATGCTCTTGTAGAGGACTAGTTAGGACCCAGCAACTTAAACCACCTGCAACTTCAGCTCCAGAGGATGCAAAGCTTTCTTCAGGCCTCCGTGCATACTCTCACTCACATTCACATGTCCACACACATATACATAGTTTAAAAATAAACAGTTAAAAAACAACGTATGTACAACAATGGATTTGCTGAAAAGTACATATAGGTTCCTGAATAGTAAAATTGTCTTAGCTATCTTCTTAAGATAACTAAATCATAATAACAATAAATGAATACTTTTTGAATGTTTAGTGCATATTGGTTTAAATGTTTAAAATGATTTACTTATTTTCATTTTTACAACAATCTGTAAGGAATAATTTTATTCCGATTTTAAAAAACTGAGGAACACAGAGATTAGTATTTCCAAGGTTATACCACCTGTTACAATTAAAACTGAGCTCCCAAATAGCACTTCACTGTTTCCCCCTAGTTCTGACATTACTTTTTATTTTGATGTTGAAAATTCTGGCATTAAAATAGTATTAAAAGTATACTGAAGTAGAGAGACAGTTTAGTGGCAGAGAGCCCTGGAGGCTCTTCTAGAAGAGGCAGGCTCCATTCCCAGCACTCAAGGGCCACAAGAGCCTCAAGAGCCACAGGAAAATTAAGTTGAAATAATTCAGTACATCAGTGTTCTCTCATATCCTATCATTATTTTCATTCTGCAAGATGTAGAAACATCAGATAGAAATAAGAAAAAAATCTACCAGTTACAAAAAAAATACCTAAAAAGACAGAAAAAGAAAGCAGCAAGACAGAATCCTAGTGTTCAGATAAAGGAGTGTGTGTGTTAAAGTAAATGGTTAGATCTCATTTTTTCCCCAGCCCAAGAATATAGGAGGTCCTCCAGCATTTGGCACCCAATCTACCTTTTCATTCTTCCTTTCTAAACAGAGAACATATCTCTTGTGCCCAAAGGTAGTTCCCACATTCTTACTGCCAGGGCCTTTTTCTGTTCTCCCACACATTAACTGCAGGCACGTGTTGAGGCTAAGCTTCAGTCTCATCTTAAGGAAATGTTTATCACGTCTTATCATTAAATGCCTTTCTTATCTCCTCTATTTCTTCCTTAGCTGCTTCTATAAGACTTCAATGTACTGTGCACCTTTCAAGTATTTAGAAGGGAAACACAAACTAAAGAAAAAGGAAAACATACAAATAAGTACTGAAACTTTATTAACATTAATCAAATATTCAAAGAAAACGTGACTTACCCCATTTAGGCTGCCCAAATCTTTCACCAAATGTTCATCCATAGACGCATCATAATTTATTACTGCATGTTGCTTATCTACACTGCGGGACTAAAGGAAAGAAATTAAGCTAAATTTTAAATTAGTTTACAACTAAAATAAAAGAAAATACTAAAGTAACAAAGATTTTTACCAATACACACAATATTAATAGGCAGCTGATACAAGGATAGATCAAAAAAAGTAGATTAAATGAAATTTAAACTGTGTTATGATATGGCATAAATTTGGCATTATTTCTGAATGAGGAAAGTAGTTAAATATTTAAAATATTCTTTGTATTATATCCATATTATAATTCTGGGAGAATTTAAATCAATTTATTTTGTTGGGTATATCAAAGTACATATCGTTTAAAAATTGTGAAACTGATACACAGATATCCAATAAATTATTTTCTAATCTTTTATCTATCATATGGTTAAAAACTGTTGATAAAAAAAAGACATAATGTGTGTACCTATATGTACCTGTATCCATCCCTCCCTCCCTCCCTCCCTCCCTCCCTCCCTCCCTCCCTCTCTCTCTGTCTCTCGCGTGCGCACACACACACACACACACACACACACACAACTTCTCTACTTTAAGTTTTCATTTTCCAAAAAAAGAATCCTCAAAACACTGAACTGACTGCAGATGATACTAGTGTGAAAACTGATATGAGAGTTAGGTGAGCAAGTAAGCCTATCTGACCTTCCACTGAATGCTCTGCTTCTGTAAGGAGAAAACAGGTCTTGATGCCCAGCTAAGCTTAGTACTTGCATACAGAGAAGGCCAATACATCACCTGAAGCATGAGCTCACAGTCGTCTCTTCCAACGAAAATCATTTCTCGTGGCAGCCTGTGGCGAGTGCCTCCACTGCTCACCAAAAACCAGGATGTTAAGCTCATTTCTGCTTAGCTTCTGAATCCTTAGCAAAACTACATTATCCTGCAGATATGAACAAGAACACATTAGAAACTCTTCACTATCTGTCACCAGTCCTGTAAGCAGGCCTTAAACAGAACTGCTCTCAACATTTCCATTCAATATACCACACTCTCATCGGTGTCATAATCCAGAAAACTCTACTCAGAGTCCAGTTATACAAAGACTGAAGAAGGTGGTTGTACTAGCTGGTTTTGTGTGTCAACTTAACACAAGCTGGAGTTATCACAGAGAAAGGAGCCTCAGTTGAGGAAATGCCTCCATGAGATCCAGCTGCAAGGCATTTTCTCAATTAGTGATCAGTGGGGGAGGGCCCAGCCCATAATGGGTGGATGGTGCCATCCCTGGGCTGGCAGTCTTGGGTTCTATAAGAAAGCAAGCTGAGCAAGGCAGAGGAAGCAAGCCAATAACATCTCTCCATGGTCTCTGCATCAGTTCCTGCTTCCTGACCTGCTTGAGTTTCTGTCCTGACTTCCTTTGGTAATAAACAGCAATGTGGAAGTGTAAGCTGAATAAACCCTTTTCTCCCCAACTTGCTTCTTGGTCATGTTTGTGCAGGAATAGAAATCCTGACTAAGGCAGTAGTTAATTATTAATAATTTTTATTACAATTCTAAAAGGCTTCTAGACTCTATCTGTAACTTCAAAATAAATATGCACAGTAGTGTAGTAACTTAAAAAGCTGTACTGTATAAATACATGTCTTGCTGAAAAACAGTATAAGAAAGACTGAAATTTATGAAGTATATCTAATCTCTAACTAGAGTAAGTGTGCAATCAAAGGCACCGCTTTGGTGTCTATCAAATGTAGAGATACTGAATACAATTTGAATATAAAAAATTCAATTCCTTCCTCCTCCCCTCCACTCCTTTCTCCCTGCAACTTGCTAAATAGACTGGAATAGCTTCAAATTGGACTAATCCTCTTGCCACTGCCTCCTTAGTGCTGGGATTATAGGTGTGAGTTGCTACTTTACTTTCTCAATACATTTTTCTTTTCTTTTCTTTTCTTTTTTTTTTTTTTTGTTTTGGTTTTTCGAGACAGGGTTTCTCTGTGTAGCCCTGGCTGTCCTGGAACTCACTCTGTAGACTAGGCTAGCCTCGAACTCTCGAACTCAGAAATCCGCCTGCCTCTGCCTCCCAAGTGCTGGGATTAAAGGCGTGCGCCACCACCGCCCGGCTCAATACATTTTTTCTTAGAGTAGCAATTCTTAAACTTTTGGTTTTTAGTACTCTCTAGTACTTAAAAAAAGGAACCACTAGAAGTATTTGTTTACAAGGGTTATAATATACCTGAAAAACTGTTACTTGTTTCATTTAAAAGAATAAAGAAATTTCACTCAAAATTACTAATATTTGTTAAAAAATACTCATTTTTACCCCCTCTCCAATGGAAAAAATAGCACTGCTTAAAATATGGGTTATCTTTTAAACATCTGAATTAATATAAAAAATTTCTACTTTCTTACAGTACTCTCCCACCATAATTTTGAACTAGAAATATATAAAGAAAACCTGATTTTGGAGTGATAGAAAAAAAGGGCTTTTAAGTCTTTTACAATATTTGTAAGGAGATTTTCAAGTTACTAACAAATAACTATACACAGCCAAAGTTTCTTGATTATATAGAATTTGGAAACTCTGTACCAATGAGCGTTTCACACAGTTATGCACAAATTCATCTTCCACTTGGATGAGCTCTTGAACATTATAAATTGGTCTTTTGAAAAACAGCTTTCAGAATTATGTAGATCTTACAAATACTTGAATACTTCATTTATACTACTTTAAAACCCATCTATTAAATATCACCACTACCCATGTCAACAGAAAAGTCTTTAAATATTAGGGCACTACTATGCTCACAGGCAGAATTCATTATCTCAAATAATATCCTTGACACCTAAAATTTTATCGCTGAAGATAAAATCCTGTCACTTTTTCTTGAGGTTCATTTGACAAATACTTAGTTCTGCTTATCAATCTACTAATAATTGAAGTACAACTGATGTTTTATGAAAGCATGGGCCTAATGAAGCTTACAAGTCACACAGTGACCCAACTCATTTTCTTGGAGACAGCCACAGTAGTGTGGCACAGAGTGTAAGTGCTCTCTATAAGTCCTCTAGTCCTGCAGAACACTACAAAAGTGTGGCTTCAAAGTCTACACTTAACACAGTCACCCGTTGTTACCATTTTGTGAGATAGTTTTAGGTAAAGCTAGTGGATTTTTAAAATTGTTTTTAAAATTGCAGATGTACAACATACAGTTTGGTCCACTGCCTTGATCTGTGCTACTGAGCTTAAATTTACCACAGTTGTTTTTGTATCAGGTGCGCTAACAGAAATGCAACAAGAGGCAGAAAGTCCTTTGATATCATTAAACATCTGGTCCCATGAACCCCTACCCTTGAAAAGATTGCCTTCAGGGACACATAAGGACCTATAGACTGAGCTTTTAACAATTACTGTCCTATGTGATATGACATTGTCAGTAACAATTTCAGACTTTTTAGTCAGTAAGATTAAGGGGTGAGTCTGAATCCTATTCTACTACTTTTATTCTGCATAACCACAGGCACAGTGTAAGTGTCATGTTCTTTAGTTTCCTCTCCTATACTTGGTGTCATGATACCATCTACTCAAGTTTTGTCTTGGGAATTCAAAGAATATTTTCAGCGTTTCCTAAGATGTATACTGTGCTGCCCTTGACTAGGAAGTAAACTTTACTATAATGGGAACATGCATTCTACAGTAAAATAGATGTATACACTAAAGGCAACACTGTCCAACGTTCTAGTAAGAATCTTGTATGTTTTATGTAAATGTGACTGTCTTAGTTTGGTTCATGTTCTGTGATAAAATACCATAATGAAAAGCAATTTGGGTAGGGAAGGGCTTACAGGCTTACAGCCTACAGGGTACAGGGTATCATTGGAGAAAGCCAAAGCAGGAACTCAGGGAAAGCCCATGGAGCAGGAACTGAAGCAACGGCCATGGAGGGATAGACCATCCTGGTTTGTTCAGTTTGCTTTCTTATTCCCAGGGGTGGCACTGTCTACAGTGGGGTAGGCCTTCCTATGTCTGTTACCAATCAAGAAAATGCCTCACAGGCTTATCTACAGTCAACTTTGATGGAGGCATTTTCTCAAATGAGGGTCTCTCTTCCTAAGTGACCTTAATTTGTGTCAAGCTGACAAAAAACCCAGTCACCTACACATACCTGACATATACAACTTTTACCAAAATAAGCAAATAATTTTGTGTGAAGCTAAAACAATCAAGTCTCTTTACTTTCTCAGCTTATTTAATCAGTTTGACTGTTTTATGTGGTTTATTAACTCTCCCAGTCATCCAACTATTGAATACAAATGATCTTAGTCTTATATGCTTTCTGTCAAATCGGTATTGCAGCATTTCCTTCTCTATACAGTCTCCATGGTCAAGTCAATAGAGAACCAGAATTAAAGGAAACGTTCTGTAAATATATCACATAAGTTACACCATTTACACAGAAGAATGATTTTAAAACATTGCATAGTAAGTAGGTCAAAAGTTGCTTATTTTTTCAAGACAGCAAAAATGAAAACTACTATATAATATAATCAAAGGAAATGAATTCATCTTAAACAGCAATCTAAACACAAGAACTATACATGTACAAAAAGAATAACTTCTTAATGTGTAAAAAGCAGTTTAAACAAATATCATTCATATGCTATAAAGCATCCTTTAATTTTTATTTGCTGTAAGTCTTTATTTATAGAGCACAACATATAACATTGTGAATATGTAATATATAATTTTTATATAAATGTACTTATATAATTATAACTACATAAAATAATATAGTTAAAATAGCTTTTTACAAATCTTATTTGGCTTTTCATTAAGTTTAAAATTAGAAAATGCACATTTCCTAAAATGCAATAAAAATATAATATTCAATATGCAGGGTATTAGATTCCTTCTGGGGCTAAGGTAATGATCTTGAGTCCACTCAGTGTCTTTTCTTCTGGGAACTGCAATGTAATACAAAGCTGCATTCTCTGTTCCTTTCCAGGTATCTCTAAGACAGCTTTCTCATCATTCCCTCAGGTATTCTTTTTTTCATGTGTGTATGTATTTGTGGTATATTTGTGTTTGTAGGTATGTGGAAAGAGAACATGAAAAGACCAGAGTTTGACAATGGGTATCTTCCTGATCCAGGTAGTCAAGATTGCACTATGGAACTTAGGTGTACACCTTCTGAGTGCTGCGACTAAAAATAGGTCATCTATGTGGTCTCCCAAGCAATTTAAAAATGGGCAACAGATTCAAACAGGTATTTCTTAAAAGAAGACATGTAAGGGACCAGCAGTAAACACCAGGGAAAAGGAAGAAAAAACCACAAAGAACCTTAATTCAGTAAATAGGTGCTGTCCAAATACCCTAAAAGTGCTGGTAGGAACCCAAATGGGAATGTAAATTGGCACAGCTATTACAAAATGCATTCTGGAGGCTCCTAAAAATTAAAAAAAAAAAAACCAGAGCCACTGTTGCAGCTGATGTTGCAGCCCTATTCACAGTCCTATATGCAAAGGAGGTAAATATATGAGGGAAACATTTACATTCCCAAGTGTATTGAAGCACTAACCTCAACAGCCAAGAAAACAAGCAAAGTGTCCATCTACTCATGAAGGCAATATGGTTCAACCATAATAAAGCATGAAATTCTGCCATTTGACACTGCACTGATGGAAATGGAGACTCTCAGGTTAAATGAAATAAGCTAGGCACAGAAAAAGGAAATAACATAAATTCTCACTGGTTTATACAATTCAAAAATGTTGCTGTCATAGAATGGTAGGGTAGTATCTGGGAATGGCTAGGAGAGGGGGCATGAGGAGAGGCTGGTGATCAATGATCAGCTTATAGCTCAGCAGAAGCAAGACACTCTGCTATTGGATATGTGACTACAGATAGTACACAATGGATTCCAAAACATTAGAAAGAGTCAATGATGAGGAGACAGACAAGTTCAACTCATTTAAAAGCTATACCAAGTATACATGTACTAAAACAAATAATACACTTAAATATATATACACACACCTATTGAGCTGCCTACCAAATCCAGGGTTGCTAGGGCAAACAAACAAAAGAATCTTGCTTCAGGGAACTAAATCCTGTAGAGAATGCTGGGAAGTTAGATGGAAACAGGAAGCTGTTCTTATTCCAGACTGGAATGAGGACATGAGATGATCTCACACTTGCCAGAGGAAGGCCATAAAGTTTCTTCATTTCTAGGTTCTAGCCTAGAACAACCTGTTACCCATTGTAAATGTTTGACAACTTTCTTCCTACCATTGGCCACTTCTCTACCACTCTCTCTGTAAAAGATCAAATCTAATATACTACAGAGGGTATTTTTAATGAATGAAGGACAATTCCACTAGAATTCTTGGCTTGCAGGTAACCTGGAACTCTAGGGTCACCTAACATGCTACTGAGTAAATCTGGCCCTTATTTCCTAGTTATGTGCCTCTTTAGCAATCTCTCACAGCTTATCTTCTCGTCACACAGGGCTTGGCCTTTCAGCAGTTAGATGACAACAACTTAACATTCCACCATTTAGATATCAAGCAGGTGTAAACCTACCTAGAACCACAGTCACACCCTCACCTTCCTAGACTAGTTTTAAAATTGGACTTTTCTGTGGGAAGAGTTCATTTTTGCATCCAAACTGATGAATGCAAAGAAAATGTAATATATATATATATATATATATATATATATATATATATATATATATTTTATTCAATCATAAAAAAAGAAACCATATCATTCCCAAGAAAATGAATATAGCTGAAAATTAGTATATTAAAGAGAAAGTAACCCAGACTCAGCAAGAAAAATTTCACCTTTTCTGTCATATATGGATTCTGAATTTTAATTTTGTGAGTGTGTTTTTGACTGGGAGAGGACTATGAAGTGGAGAGAAGTTTTTGGGGGAACAGGTAAAGAGGTTACTAGAGTATATATTAAAAATGTGGAATGAGATCTAAGGGTTAGAGAAAGAGAAAGAGCAGGGGGTGGGGGAGAGAAGTAAAGAATGATCAAAGAAAAAGAAGCATGTATAAAAATACCAGAGGGAAATCTATTACTGTATTGTTATGTAAAACATAAATTTTCAAAATGCTGCTTGTAGTTACATGTAACTCAATTGAGAACTGATATCAAGAGGGATGTGAGTGATATACATTTTAATGGAGGTTTGAGATAAACAATAGCACTGCTACAGAACTAGGAAATAGTACATTGTACAAACCATGCCAAAAAACTTGCTTCCTTATATTACATACCTAGTGTATAATTAATGCATGGAATTACTTGAACTAGGCCACATGTTAAGGATAGTCCGTCCTTATGCTCTACAAATCAGCTGGCTGATTCATCACCAGATGGCTTTACACAGAATAAGGTTCATCTTACCCTACAATCTCTGCTTTTGCAGAGAAATAAATAGCTGTCCTCACAATAGGACTATCATTCTTCAGAGCAGAAAGACCTTTTCTCTAACCTTATTCGATGATAAAATGTTATCATTTGACAACTTTTTTTTTCAAGTTACCAGGAAGCATGAGAGACAATGGCCTCTAAAGATTTGACTCACTGCATAGCTGTTTCAGAGTATATGTTTTTCCTATTAAAATACGTAAAACTTTAAACAAAGAGGAATAAAATGTTGCAGGATAATTGATCACACTGTGAACCCTGAGATTGTATCATTTACTGGAGAAACCTGTTTTTAGTCATGGTATGGCTCAGCCTTAGCACACACCTTTAATCCAAGAGCTTTCTGCTTGAAAATTGTAAACAGGATTAAATAAAGTCAACTATAGGTCAAGAGGTGGAGCAAGCAACCAGTTGACAGGAATTGAATATGTACATATCTTCTGTGAGGCTTCATCCAGAACCTGATGGAAACAGATGCAGAGACCTACAGCTTCCCTGGGAGACTTGTGGAAGAGTTGGGGTAAGAACTGAGGGAGCTGGAGGGGTCAAGGATACCATAAGAAGACCCACAAAGTCATTAATCTGGGCCTGTGGGGGTTCACAGAGACTAAACCACCAACCAAAGAGCATACATTAGGCTAGACCTAGGCCCCCTACATATTTGTAGATGTGTAGCTTGGTCTTTATGAGGATCCCCTAACAATTGGAGTAGGGGCTGTCTCTGACTCTGTTGTCTGCCTTTGGATCCCCTTTGTCTAGCTGGGCTTGTCTAGCCTCAGTGGGAGAGGATGCACTTAGCCCTGCTGCAACTTGATGTACCAGGGCAGGGTGGTACCCATGGACAGTCAGAGGAAGCATCTCTGAGAAAGTAACACACAGGTACAACATTCTCTGAGGAGAAGGGGAGGGGGTAATGGGGAGATGGGTATGTGAGGATGGGACTGGGAGGAAAGAAGGGCTGTGATTGGGTTGTAGGAAATAATAAAAAAGAAAAGAAAAAAAAAACAGTAAGAGGGAGTCAGGAGGATGGACAGAGACACACAGGAAGTAGGAGGGCAGGATATTTGGTTTGAAGGAGGTGTTCTGAGACTGAGAGAGGGAATTCCTTCTGGGATGTCAACTGAGGAAGTAGGTCAGCTGGGTGCTCTTTGCCTCTCTGAGTTAGCAGGCTTTCACCCTAGTATATGGGTCTTGAGTCTTCATTGGTAAAACAGAATGACTGAGATTTGGTTAAAAAACAATAAAGTGATAAATTTTACCTTTCAAATTTATCCTTTGACCATCAGAAAGATTCATAAACTAAACAAATGTAATAAACCACTGCATGAACTAGCCCATAAGGCTTTATAGCTTGTATCATGCTTTTCTCTATCATGGTAAGCACTTAAAAAGAAAAAGGAAAAACTATAACTAAATACATAAACTAAAGATTCTTTTTTCATTTCTGGCACCGACGTCAGGCTCTAACAAAAAATATGTTTGACATGTTTGACATTAAAGTCTTTGATCTTGATGCCCTGTATTTGAAAATGAAAGAAATAGCTACAGCTTTATTTCACATATGAACTAAGAATCAAACAAAATGCCACTGGGGTTTGAAAAGCAAGCCATAATTTTCTGTGATCCTGTATATAACAATAGAATTTATTAACCATTTATCATGTATTAGACATTTTTCTAAGAACTTCATATGTAAGAAACAAACATATAAGGAAAAATATAGTCTTAAAAATACTGTATTTCCTTGGAAATGAACAAAGATATTATACAACAATTCCAACATTATAGAAATTTGGTAAAAATCCATTTTCATTTTTAAGTTTTAAATATTACAGATACTAGGAAGAAAGTAGAGAATTAAGATAGAAAAAGTACCTAATCTCATAGAAACTAAAATAAACAAATAGCTACATGGACTAATGTAGCTTCCCTGACAGTAGAAGAAGGAACAAATAAAGCAGAGAGAAAAGAATAACATAATAGTTTAGGGTGGAACTCTTTAAGATGGACAGTCAGAGGAAGCATCTCCGAGAAAAACACACACACACACACACACACACACACACACACACACACACACACA
>NW_021620862.1:2700217-2718554 GCF_004785775.1 Grammomys surdaster
ACACACACACACACACACACACACACACACACACACACACACACACAGAAACACATGTATGACACTGAAAATTTCAAGTCTGCTTTATAATTAATTTGATCTGGGACAGACAATGAGAAACGTTCTTGGGAAAACTTCGTTTACTTTAAATCTCCACCCTCATTTGTACAGTTCCTCACAAAAAAAATCTGCAGCTGTGCTGTTTTTGGATTCTTATCAAAATACTGACTCTATGCTCACATGAAAAACCAGTAGTAAGAATAGTTTTGCGAGGAAGGGGGAAGGGAGGGAATACTTTTGTTCTCATACTCATTATTTTGGAATAAATGCCTAAATTTTACCTTTATTATCTGCCATATAAACCAACAACTCTTCTTTAAAAGCAGTTAAAATAAATATGAACCAATTACATATATAATCTACAACTTAATATTTGTTCACCAAAAATAGATGGCATTCCAAGTATCAAGCCTCATGTTGTATCTAACTTTATTATACATTTTCAAAAGAAAATTTCATTTGATGAGAAAAGGTAGCAACTTAATAAACTTCCTTCATAAAATCATTTATTAAATCCTCAGTGAATAGTCCTACCAGAAAAATGCTACACATTTGCATAGCTGAGGCATTAAGAGTTCTTACCAAGGCCTCTCTGCCACTTTATAAAACATGGAAACTGTGACTTGCTTTCCTTTGTAGAACTGAGTAACTTTTGTTAAACAGGTGGTTAGTGGTTACTCTAGTTACTGCAGCTCCACAAACAGAAACCATATGCTTTTTATGTGAAGGATGGCTTCAGTTAAGTGTTCTGTATTTATAGCAGGCAATATGGATAAGCTGATAATTTAGTCTAATCAGAAGAGCATAAAGAGATTTGTACTTTCATTTATAAAGGTAGCAGCAAAGGTTTAAAAATAAGTTAGTAAATTAGAAAACAAATGAACTCTCATCTTTTAGCTAATCTTTGAATCACCTGTGTTCTTTCATGGTCTAGACTGCATTTTTTGGGCTCTCTACCTAAAAATAATTATGTTCATGATTACCTGATTCCACAAGGTTCCTAAGAATTCAATAAAAACAGTACAATCTGTGATAATTTCTGAGAACATGAAATACAGAGATTTTGTCAAAGGGGATAATTCTCAGACACAACCAGCACAAAACACTTGGAAGTATTATTTTATTTGAACATCAGCAATTTTGAGGCAGTAGAGCAGCTAACAAAGATAAATCATTAGTACTATCAATAGTCAATATCTAGGAAATAATAAAGTGTTCATGGGCAGATGAATTAATAAAATATGGTACACACAACATAGTATTGTTCACTGTTAGAAGGGATTTTTGACACCTGCTACAGTATTGCTCAACCTTGAAGACAATGTTAAATAAAACAAGCTATTCACAGAAATATAAACATGTAATTTCAGTTATGTGAGGTACTTTCAGTAGCAGAAGTCAGAGTGAGAAAGGAAAGTAGTTGCTAAGACCTGGAGATGGGAGCACTGAAGGAACTACTGGTTAATAGTTCATTTAGTTTTACAGCTGAATAGTGGTGCTGGCTGTACAGTATCATGTATATATACTAGACTTAAATGTTTAAGACGGTAAAATGTATACACATGTATCTTATAATTTTCAATTGGGGAAAATTTTAATTTTCCTTCTTTCTCATGTGTGTGGAGTCATGTGAGTGCACATGCATGCACATTCATGTGGTAGCCTGATGCTGGTGTTGGGAAGCATCTTCAATTGCTCTTCCACAATATTTATTGAAACAGGGTCTCAAATTCAAGCCTAGAGCTTACCAATACAGCTAGTTTTGATAATCTCACCTCCCAGGGCTGGAATTTAGAGCAGACTGCTGTACTTACCCAGTGTCTATGTTGGGTTTCTATGATCTGAACTCCAGTCTTCACACTTGTTTGGTTAAGTGCTTAAATCAGTGAGCTATTTCCTTAGCCCCAAATGTTAGTAATTTTATGAACAATTATTGTTAGGAAATGAAATTCTGACCCTGGGTGAACTAACTCCAAAGTCAACCCTAACTCCAATAAAACAAATGTGTTTCCTTTCCAAAAATTGAACTTTCTCCAATTCTACATTTCTGTCCTCCTGTGCAACCCCACCACCACCCTTTTTATTTCAATCTCTACATACCACTATGTAGTCTGCATATCCTTTAATTTCTTTTGCTCTCTGGTATGATTTAAATGAAGGTATTTGTTGTAGTTTGGATCTTAAATGCCATCCAACAGCCTCATGTGTTTGAATACTGTTTGGGGAATTCATGAAACTTTTGAAGTATCAGGCCTAGATGGCAAAGACTACTAGGGACTTTGAGAGTTCTAGTTTTGCCCTGTTTATGGTCCAGCTTTCTGCTTTCCAATCTGCCTAGTTTTAAAGAAGTCAGACCCTATGCCCCTGTTACCCTCCAGCTACCAGACCTTCCCTGCTGTGCTAGGACTATACCTTGTGTAAAACCAAAAAGAAAACCAAAAAGTAAAACCTTTCTACAGATTCTTTCTACTAGGTATTTATTAGGTATTAATCTCCTAGTAGATTATTTCTACTAGGAGAAAAGTAATTAATATTGTATTTCTTTCAAAATTCATGTTGAACGTTAATCCTCAATGCAACTGTATTAAGAGATGTGGCCTTCCTCCTGTTGCCAGGCAGGAACCCTAGTGGAGGAACCAACCCTATGACCCAAAATTTAACCAGTCTATAAGAAATACAGGGATGGGGGATGGAACAGAGACTGAGGGAATGGTAACCAATAACCAGCCCAACTTGAGACCCATCCCATGGTCAGGCACCAATCCATGACACTATTAATAACATTCTGTTATGCTTGTAGACAGGAGCCTAGCATGGCTGCCCTGAGAGGCTCCCCCCAGCAGCTGACTCAGATGGATACCAACTCCCACAAACAGTGGATGGAGCATCGAGATTCTTATGAAAGGATAGGATGAAGGATTGCAGTCTCCGAAGGGGATAGAAACTCCACAGGAAGACCAACAAAGTCAACTAACCTGGACCCTTGGGGCTCTTAGAGACTGAACCACCAACCAAAGAGAATACATGGGCTGGACCTAGGCCTCCCCACACATATGTAGCAGATGTGCAGCTTGGTCTTCTTGTGGGTCCCAAACAACTAGAGCGGGGAGTTATCCCCAAAAGCTGTTGCCTATACCTGGGATATGTTCTTCTAGCTGGGCTGCCTTGTCTGGGCTCAGTTGAAGGGGATGTGCCTAGCTCTGCAGAGTCTTGATGTTCTAGGTTGGGGAGATACCTGGGGGGCTCACCCTCTCAGTGGAGGAGTGGGGAGGGGGAGAAGATTATTGCAGGATGTGGCAGGAGTTGGCCAGGAGGAAGAGGGGCAGTGAGTGAGATGTAAAGTGAATAATAATAATAATAATAATAGATACAGCCTTTGGGAGGAAACAGAATCAGCACACATATGAAAGACACAGAAACTAAGACGGAGCTTCTTGTTCATCTATTCCATTGCACACTTAGATGATGCTATCTCTAGGGAAAAGACCTTCAGCAGATATTTAACTTGCTAAAACTTTAAAAGTAGCCTTTGGAGTTTTCACAACTATGAGACACAAGGCTGTAGGCAAGCCTTTTCTTAATTACTAGTTGATGGGGAAGGGTCCAACCTATTGTAGGTTGTGCCATCCCTGGGCTGGTGGTCCTGATTCTATAAGAAAGCAGGCTGAGCAAGTCTTACTAGCAGCACCCGTATCCTACCCCCATACCCTCTGTATCAGCTCCTGCCTCCAGGTTCTTGCCCTGTTTAAGTTCCTGACTTGGTTTTCCACAATGGACTGTGATATGTATACCAAATGCTTTAGTCATGGTGTTTCATCATAACAATAAAAAAACCTAACTAAGGCACTGACAAAAGTATATATCATTTTTGTAGTTCTTTTCCTATGGTTCCCATTTTATTTTTAAGAACATATTTTCAATCTCCCCCTCCCCAATCCCCTGATGCTACTGATCAAATCCAAACCCAACAGCCCACACATGGTAAGCAGTATCTACACCGAACTACATTCCTAGTGTTCCAATTCAGATTTTATATAGTGGCATAGGAGTTTATCAACATGTAATTTATAATTTATTTAAATTGGTTTTAAAATTATAAACATTAAAATGGACATTTCTCATAGATCTGTGTGGAAATCACTGTTTTCCTTTGGTTTGAAAGAACTGTATCAGATCCGATGCAAACAAACAAACACAGATTTTTAAAACTCATACTAATTTCAAAATGAAACTTTTTTCCCCAGTCCTGGGTTTACATAAATATTTTATAATTTTTTCTAACTTGATAAAAATATTTAAGTAAAAAATTAGTGATAAAGTCTAAGATAGAATCATGCCAAATTAAACAAGAACAGGGAAGAATATGTGAAAGAGATAATAAATAGTAGCTGGTAAATTATCAAAGTGTGTGCTTTTTGACTTTTAGAAATTTTACAATATATAATAACTATATTTAAATCTGTAAAAGAGTAAGTAAACATTAATAAGCAGCCTTTACTTTGCAATGTGTTAGTTGTACAATTTAGGAGGATTTCTCTTGAGCAACCACAGCAAGTAACAGTAAAGTCCTCAAAATATATTTGGACACTAACACATATTCCCAAGGGTTCCAAATTCATGGATCCAATAAACTCAGATGAAAAATACTGGATGGAGAGAATAATTATGCATGTTTTGAACATACACAGAACATAATTTTCATTTGCCATCATTCACCAAGTGATACAGAGTAAGTATTTGTAAATACTGCATTGTATTAGGCACTGTAGATGACACAAAGATAATTTAAATAATGTACATAGGAGATCAACCAGAGATGGCTTAGTGGGTAAAGGCACTTGCTGCCAAGCCTGATGACCTGAGCTAATCCCTGGAACTCACACAGTGGAAGGAGTGAACTGACTCCTCCAAGATATCCTTTGGCCTCCTCTTGTATAGCATATCATATACCCACATACATATACAAATAAATGTAATTTTTTCCTAAGAAGATGTCAATGGTTATATTGCAAATACTATTCCAACTTTATTTAAAGGTCTCAAGCACTGGAAGATTTAATTCTATTTAGATACCAAGGGATAATTGCTTTTGTGTGTGCCTGTTCACCCTGTTATCCTGTGGACTGAAGACAGGGCCTCTCACATGTTAAGCACAAAGTCTAGTACCGAACTATATCTTTAGCTCTTATATTTTTAAATTACAGTTCCACAGAAAGTCTTCTATTTCCAATGTGTTTTCCACCAAATTATTTTATACTTTATGCCTCTTTCCTAAAGAGGTTCCCTTTCCCCTTTCCTTGAATTTGCTCAAATCAGTTTTCTGTTTGCCTGGAGTGTAAGACTCCTTCCTATTCAAGCTCTAAGGTTTGAATTTGTTTTGTTATTCCATAACATATAATAAACCTTTACTAAGTATATTATCTAGCAGAACCAGAAGTCTTAAGGCTTGCTCAGTAACCACCAGTTAAGAGTGTGTGTGTGTGTGTGTGTGTGTGTGTGTGTGTGTGTGTGTGTGTGTATTTAAGTGACTAAATGTGATACCATGACTGGATACTCTTACCTTCAAAATTCCTTTCTTCCCTTGGCTTCTGGGGTACTACACAATTTACTCTCTTTCAGTTTACTGGTGGTGTTTACATTTCATGAATCCTTAAATCTTCTCAGAATTTGTGTCTTATATATACCATTACCTACTTGATACGTTTACTTAGATGTTCAAAAAAGATTCCTAACTTTATAGAAACTCTTGATTCTGTAAAGCCAGACATGGACAACTTTCACTATCACCATCACAGTTACTCTAAACAGTTAGTGTAGATCACTCCAATTCATTCTTAGCTCATTTCATTTCCATACTTGCACCCCTTTCACTGCTATCTATAAAACAAGCCTTTCAATGTCCTCAATAAATTCCCACGGCACTTAAATAACATCAACCAATAAAAGCTCCATCCCATTTTAATTCCTCCTCCTCTTCCCTTCTCTCACTCATCTGAAGTCACAGTGGCCTCTTTGTTCTCATATTCACTTATCCCGTTCCTTGCAGAACCACACTGCATGTGAGATTATTCTCTACCCAGATACCTACATGTCTTCACCCCCCTCAAGATGGAATGTTAAATATCTGGGGTGGGGTGGTGAGCACTGTTTCTGAAGACTTATTTCTCAAACACTCAGGAATAATAGCATTCAAGATGGAAGGAGGATTAAGATTATTATTTGTAATTGTTTGAATTGAGAGATATATAAAATATAATAAAGGTACTTCATTGCATTGGAAAAAGTGGTAATTCAGTATTTATAAAACAGGGGTAAGGGCAGGCAGTGGTGGCGCACGCCTTTAATCCCAGCACTTGGGAGGCAGAGGCAGGCGGATTTCTGAGTTCGAAGCCAGCCTGGTCTACAGAGTGAGTTCCAGGACAGCCAGGACTACACAGAGAAACCCTGTCTCAAAATAAACCAAAAAAAAAAAAAAAAGAAAAAGAAAAAAAAACAGGGGTAAGAAGGAATTGCACACAGTTTAAAAATATTGAACCACTTGAACCATTTGTATGTACTCACACCTTAAAAATAAAAAGGGAAAGTCTACCATCCTTCATCCTTTAATTAATTTTATTCACTTTCTTTGCCTTCTCTTCTGTCAACTGGCCTTAGGTTTTATCAGTATCATTTTAAAAAATTCTGGCCAGTTTACATGTTAATTCTGCAGCTATGGTCTAAATACAATTGTAGTAAAACCACTGTTCTAATTTCAAGCCATGCAGTAGTGTTTGCAGTCTACAGTTGTCACAAACTTAACAACAGCAATGCCTTTCTTGGCGCTGATAAACTCTGCTTCATAGCACCTTTCCTTACTCAACTTTATTATCATATAGTGACATTATCATCCATATCCTCAAAACTCCTAGTTTCATTCAATTCCTTTGTTAATCAAGAAAAAAAGAAAAGATACCAAACTACAAATACTTTTCATTACTTTTGTATCACTTCTCCACCCCCAGCATATTTTATGTGGCACTGATTCTATTTATAAATCTGTTTGGATTTATCCTTGGCTATGACAAGTACTCGGACAGGATGGAGACATTAGAGATATGGCTTATTAAATTTATAAATGTCCAAAAGCCAGGAAGGGAAGCTAATCCCTTGGATAAGAAGACAGAATCATGATTCAAGAAAATTTCAACAAATTTGTACTATAGTTACATTAAAACAGATAAAAGTGAGTAGAAGGTAAGGGTAAATCATTGCTTTAAAAATATCACCCATGTTATAAACGGAGTATGTGAGACTAGTAAATATGAATAAGGATATTTATAGAGACTGCATCAGTAGTTTTCAGAAAAAAAATTTTCAAAAAACAAAATGAGAACCAACACAAGGTTGTTGAGTTTCTAATGGTTAAAACATTAGAATAAAACAAACCTTACAACTAGTGTCAAAGAAAACTTATGACTTATTAACAATATCAGTTTCATAAGAAAGAGCACTTTAATATTAGGAAAGCAGTACAGAATTTCACCCTTAATTACAAGAAAGTAACTTACAAGAACCATGATCATCCTCCCCATGGATGTCTCAGAATTGAAAAAACATTACTGTTGTTAAAGATATGACACAACTTCAGACTGCAAATAAAAGTACATGGCTTTAAATAAGCAATAAGTATACGGCCAGACCATAGCTGCAGAATTAAATATGGAAATTATATTGGGAAAAAACCAGCATCAACTCAACTATCTCAAATCATTTAGAGACAAGAAAGGTAAAGGAAACTATACAACAAGTAAGTGGTAACTTTGAAAAACTTTATTGAGAATCTACTGTATTGTTTTTAAGATAGAACTACAGCTAATGGGAAGAATTCAGATAGTAAAATCAGTATTAGATTGCATGCTTTTATAATTCCTGGGTTATGGCTGACTATCACCTCCATTCCGTTTCTCTCCCACCTCTCTGACCCCACTCTCTGCTCTCCATCTCCAGTATTCCCCGTTCCAACTCACGTGTGTTCTTATCTTTCCTGTTCCCTAAAGAAAAGAACTATGTTACCCTCTCATGGGATCTTTTCTAGTATCCTAGGTTCTACATACACTCTGTGTGTGTGTGTGTGTGTGTGTGTGTGTGTGTGTGTGTGTGTGTGATAAAGAGAGGAGACAGGCAGAGACAAAGAGATGATCAAAATATGAAAATGCCATAGCAAAAGCTATTACTATAAAATCCCAGAGCTCCTATCTTTATCCAGAAGACAGAGATTTGTATCCTGATTCTCGCTCCTTCCTAGTGTGGCCATACTGAATAAAAGCCCTCTCTGCATCTCACTCCTCTCTACTCTCCATGGAGCAGATGACTCAATCTCATTAGCTGGGACCTCCTCTGGCCTAGGACTCAACCTAGGCCTGTCACTAAACATTCTGAAGGTTAAATGGATTTCCTTTCAAGTCCAGGGGAGAGTTCAAGGCAAAGCTGGATCTCAAGAATTTTAGCAACATGTGGCACACTGTACAGAAGACTTGTAAAATGCTTCCAATTCCAGCATTATATTAATGACAATAAAGGAACAAGTATCACTTAACTTACTAAAAAAAAAAGGTAAGTTAGAAGCATTTTGACTTTTGTCAAAACACAAAGGTTCAGTTACAAACTCAACAATTCTGTGATATGTGCCATAAAAACATATTAACTAACTTTGTGCTTCAAGTTTTTTAAAGACCTTATTAAGACTTTATGTGTTTTGCTTGCATGTACAATATTCACCATGTATGTCTCTGTTGTCTGGAGGGCAGAAGAGGGTGTCTGGCTCCTTGCAGCTGGAATTACAGGTGGTTGGGAACCACTTCTTTGTTGTTGGGAACTAAACTTAGGTCCTTGGAAGAGGAGCTAGTGATCTTAACTGCTGAGCCATGTCTCCAATCCCAAGGTTTTAAACTTTAAATGTATAAGATAATACTGTGATAAAGAAGGATGTTTTAAAAAAAAGAGAAACCTGCCATTTAGCAAGCGCTCTATACAGTGTATTATTCGCCTTTTCCATAATATCCCCAAAGAGAAATATTTCCTATAGTATTTATTAATTATTAGTGCACTAAAATGGTTGCTTATTCTCTGCTATGTTTCACTTGGTTTCAGTTCTATAGAATGCTTGGGACTCTTCACCCTTTTACCGTTACTATTGTATGAAAGTAATTTATATGGCATTAGTTTTCCTCCTGTTTCTTCTATGCTTTTGTTTGACATGAAAATACATTTCATATTTGCTATGTTACTTTGCCTAAAAAATACATATTCTGTTGCACAATCATTTCAACTAAACTGGACAATAAAACCAGTTTAGTTGACTACAGATGTTTTCTTATTCTTTTATACCACAAAAAAAGTGAACTCACTACTAAACACATCGCTCATAAAACATTAGAGCAAATACATCAAAGCTCATTTTGCCAAGGGTAGTTACTAAAATTTTCATTGTTAAGAAAATTAAAGGAGAAAAGATGGTCTGAGGCTTTTATGCCACTAAACAAGACTCTACTATTTCGGTGAAAGAGGTCTATGCTTAATGCTTTAATCATTATCTATCCATCAAATATTGGTGTATTAACTAATCTAGAAAAACTTGTAACTATACAGATATTTTACAGCTTAGTGTCATCTATCATATTCTTTTTAGAATAGTACACTATTTAGCAGTCTGATGTTTAAGACAGAACAAAAATCATTATGCATTAAATAGTGAAAAATATTTATCAGGACCAGAATTTTGTTAAGTGAATAAACCATACAGGGTCTGTTAAAGGACTTAAGTAAGCAAGACGACCAGACAGTTTAGATAGACAGAACCCATGTAAATGCTGGGCAGGCTTGGTGACCTATGTGGGGATGTACAGTGAAGGCTCAGAAAGTAAAGATAGGAGATCTCTGGAATAAACTAGCTAGTGAGACAAGCTTTAGTCATAAGCTGTAGGTTCAACAAAGACATCCTGCCTCAAAATGAACAATGTAGAAAAGCAATCAAGGAAGATTTCGGTCTCAGGCCTCCATGTGCACAGGCATACATGCAGGCCCCAACACATGTAAACATTCATATACACATGTAAATACACCACACACACATGGAAAAAAAAAGAGAAAGCAAACCCATATAGATACAAAGTTCAAATATTAAGCTTTAACCACTAGAGGTGCAGTATCTGATTTCTACCAGATGCAATAATAAAATTGAGTTTTGACTCCTCCCCTGTAAAGAAAAATAAGAAAGTGAAACAAATGACTAATTATGGAATTTTAAAAACAACCCTGATATTTGTATTAGCATGCAGAAGTGATACTGATGTTTTTTCTAATGCTAAAATAAGAAACATGAAGATTATGTATTCCACACAAAGCAATTTTAGGATACTATGAAATTTATTGGTAAGATATACTTAAAATTTTACTAAATAAAATTCACACATGGAATCTGATTATGATTTTTTTTAATTGATTGAAATCTAAGCCAAGCCAAGCACACCATTAATCCTAGCACTAGGAAAGCAGAGGCAAGAAAAATCTCTCAGTTCAAGGCCAGCCTGTATACAGAGTAAGTTCCAGGACAGCCAGAGATACACAGAGAACCCATGTCTCAAAAAACAACAAAACCCCCACACAAACAAACAAACAAGAAACTGGCTGTAATTTAATATAAACTAACATTACAATCGAGTAGAATTAAAGAGCAAAAGTTAAGTGTTAAAAAATCCACTCTAGCAAAAGAAGCTCCCCCAATATTATCAAAAGGTGAATTCTAGTGTAAGTTGAGAAGAATATAATTCATTAAAGAAAAACCAACATCATTAAGTTCTTGTGTGTATATTTTATTTTTAACACAGGTTATAGAGTTGATCATGCTATAAAATATTAGGACATATATTGCACTTTGGTTATTAATAAGCAGGGAAGACTTTTTTTTTTTTTTACAAAAAGCACATTTTTCCTTAGTTTCTAAAACTCAAGCTCCACTTCAGTATAATAAGTAATATATGTCACAACATAAGGATTAAATTAATACAACTGTGAGAATAGAGTTAACTGATGCAGACCACTCAAAGAGCACATGGAATATGTTCTATCCATTTGTGCAGGACAGGGGACTAGGGTACACACATAGGAGAGATCACACTGCAATAAAGATCTTTGTTTTGTTTGGCTCTGCCTTCCATTGCTTCAGAGTTAGCAGACAAGTCAGCCAACTTTGCCTGTTAGTATCTTAGTTTCTGTTAAGCCCACTTCAGACTCCTGTTTTAGGACATCAACATTTCACAGTACTTTTCAAAAGGAAAACCTAAAAGCTGCGCAGGTTTTATTTTTTAAAACAATGGCAAAAATACAGACTGGCTAACTTGCTATTTCTTAGTGCTCAATTCCTCAGTCCCTGAAGGCTAAATACATAGGGCTTTATCAGTAAAGATTTAAGTTCTGTATTTATAACTCTCACATTGTCCCTTCACTTGCTCCTCTTCCTCATTCTGCTTCATCCTATGGTCTGCTTGTCTTAAGCAAAAAGGTTGTCAAAGCACTGCAAATACCATAAGCTTAAGATGTCAAATGATTTTAAAGGATGCATTTTTCAAGTAAATTTATTGTCTGCTTCAACAAATTCCTCTCCAGCGGTTGAATTTTCATTAACAGAATAAAAACGAATCAACTTCAGAAACTAAAACATAGCTGGCCTATTTTTTTGTTTTGTTTGCTTTAAGTCTATCCTAATGTATTCCCTTAGGAACATGAACGCATTACCCACCCAGTGGAAAAAAATAATTCTGCTGGTTCATTTCCCTGCTAAACAACAGCTTCGCTGTCAGGCCCTACCTAAGCCCAGCCTCATTGTTACCTGGTAATTTTATATTGATCAGCTTGGCAGACTTGGGACTCTAGCCTGTACAGCCTGTCTTTATATTCTTTGGGGATCGGGGGTCAGGACGACAGTTTATACTCAAGATCAGAAAATAGAGATCACATGACTTAGGACACAATTCCTTGTCTTCCCTTACGTGTCACGCAGCTGCTATTTCTCCCCCTTGAATAAAATGGAAGTGAACTAGACCCAAACCGTACAACTGAATCTTGGGACAATGAAGCCCACAGGAAACCACTCGCTCCTGCCGTGGGTTTACTATCGAGCTAGAGGCTACGTGGGTGCAGTCGCCCCGCGAGCGGCGTGACAGCAAGTCTTCCACGCCCTCTCAACGCCATCTGAAGGCTCGTCGTCCGTCACCCCCTTCCCAACGCCGGCACCCTCCTCACACCCCGAAACCAACCCTACAAAAGGGATGGGCGCACTGGAAAACTCCCTTCCCCAGCGGCCGCGCAGCCATTCCCTCGACGCACCTCCCGCAGCGTTCCCAGGCAGCTCAGGCTGCGGCTGCACAAAGCGGGAGTGAACAGAAGAGGACCGGGCGCACTGAGGGGAAGCCGGCCCGGGGCAGTCGGCCGCAGCCCATGGGGGAGGGGAGGGGATTGGAGGGCGGCGGCCGCGCGGGGCGTCCGGGTGGCGTCCCTCGGCCTCCAGGCCCGCACTCCAAGCCGCCGCGGGCCGCGCCCGGCTCCGGCCGCCGGAGCGGAGGATGTGCAGAATCCCGGGCCGTGCCGACCCCGAGCGCATCACTTACCCCTCACCGCAGAGAGGGACCGGACCGGGAGGCGGGGCGCGGCGCGTCCCGTCAGTCTCTGCCACGCTGTCCTCTCCCCACCCCCTCGCCGTTGTCCTCGTCGTCGTCGCCGCCGCTGTGGAGCTGGGGCCCCCTCGGTTCCGCTGGGCAATAACGTTATTCCACACACGCCCCACACATAGCGGGAACGGCAGCGAGCGGCAGCTCAGTGCGCAGGCGCCTCGCAGAGGGCACCGAGCCAGGCCCTCTCCCTCCTCCAGCCAGGGCCCAGCGATGCCTCACTGCGCAGGCGCCAGACCCAGACAATGAAAGGGGGCTTTGCAGAGGGTCTCACCCATACGCTCTAGCAGCTGCCCACTGCGCAGGCGTGCCCTCAAGACCCGCTTGAACAATGAAGAGCGGCTTGGCTGGAGTGGGACCGCAACCAACCCGGACTACGATTCCCAGCGGGCAGCGCGCCAACTCCACGCGGAGGGCGGGGTTCTGGGCAAGCTAGGAGTTGCAGTGTCCGCCGCCTTCACAGTCTGGCTGCTTGGAAGGTTTACACTTCATTTTCCAAGGAAAAACAATTTTGACAGAAATCCTAACTAAAACCCATTTTGCAGTGAATCCTTGCGAGGGCTGAGAGATCAACTCCACACCGGCCCGTTGTGAAGAATCGAGCCCGTTCTGTAAGCGGGTCGATTCAGCTGGCTGAGGATGGCAGGACAGCGGAACTAATCCAAGCTATGCAAAAGGAAAGGGCGCGGCCTGCCAACCCGTCTCTTGGCAACGGGCTCAGGCCGCTAAACTGCCGGAGTGGCACCCCGAGCGCATAGCCCTCTGGGAAGTGTAGTATAGTTTGAAGGCTCATAGGACTCTCGAAGCTGCAGGCTTTGAGCTTGAGAACTACAATTCCCGACGTTCACCATGAGGGCCAGGGGGTAGGAAGAGCCCCCAGGACCTCGGTCCGGGGTTCCTGGCTCCCTAGTGACAGCAGCGACAGGAAGCAGGCAGACATCCCCCAACCCCCAGCGCTAGGCCTGTCCTCGGAGGGGTGTACTGGACACTTTCCCGCATAACTCCCATCTCTGACCCCATGGCGAAGTCCCCAGGGAACTCTACCCTGGAGGACAGTCTGGGGCTATACCAACGGAGTCTCCGGGGTGAGTTGCTCCGAATCTCAGTGCCTAGTAGCTCCTAGGTACCATGGGCTATAGGGGTTTTTTCCCAGACACTTTCCTTGAGCACTAGCCAGGGTGTGGAGGAAGAAGACGGATGTTGCTCTGATCTTATGGATGAAATCTTTTAGTTTTGTTTTTAGTATTAAGCAGCATTATTACCTCTGATTCTTGTGGTTACCTGACCCAACAAGGGACCTACATCTTGATTTAAGTGTCTTATCAACCAGTACCAGCACAAACTCATGGGCAGCTCCATGCCACTTTCACCCTGTTGCCATACTGTTGCTGTTTAATCCAATAAATTTTTTATTTATATTTCTTACACATGCAAACTCTGGTGTAGTATAGCAAATCTGACATAAGTTCAGAAACAAAACACTAATAGTTATTTGAAATAATACAATATTTACTGACTACATTATTTTCATATAGCAAAGCATTTAAAACTTTATCTTACTAATGTCCCTCATTTTACCTGTCAGGAAACCAAAGCTGGGAGAGGTTGAGTTGTAGGTCAAAACTCACACAGCTAAGGTAGCAGCAAAGGCAGGGATTGAGTTCAGGCCTATCCATCTTCAAAGCCTATGCCTTTCTTATTAATCAAGTCATAATTAGTATAATCGAAGCCTATTTTAGTTAATTCAAGTTTTCTGAGCAAAGTACCAGAATAATGATTATCTGGCAAAGTGCTATCCGTACTTGTAGCTAGCTAGCTAGCTCTGTTCTTTTGACCATGTTCGAAATCTCTGGAAACTTGAGACTTTATTATAATGAATTGTGGTGTCAACTACAACATGATTTTTATGGAGAACAAATGAACAAAATGAATAAAGAACACAAAACTGATTTATTTTCAGAACTCAAGAAATTATTAATCCGTAGTAAGAAATGCATATTAGGGGCTGGGAATGTGCCTCAGTATTAGAATGCTTGTCTGGCATGTGAACAAGAAGGAAGGAGAGATGGGCAAGTTATTGTGGTACATAGAAAGTGAAAATTTTACTGAAGCTTTATTCTACAGGTTATGATGTACTTTTTCCTAGTCTGCATTTTCATAACCCCATATGCAGTGGCCTACAGTTAAAATATTTGAATCATTTTTAACCTGAATTATTCAGCAAATAATAACCGAATGCCTGATTTGGGTTAGTCATACTAGGTGATGAACCGACAACTAGTCTCTATGGTGTGGAGTCTTTGGATTAACGAGGAAAACAAAAAACAAAGTGATCGCAGATTGCTCTGGTTTAAAATAAGGCTGGTAACCAATGTTTGGCACGCAAATGCTTATTAAATGTTAGCTGCTAACATTTGTTTCCTATAAAATTTAACTTTTTTTTTTTTTGAGAAGACTGGAAAGTTTATCTCCTTACGACTTTGTAGGCTATTGTTTGTCATCTGTGATGTTACAGATTGTTAGCAGCCTCAGTATTAAAACTATAGGATGGTGAAATTAAATGCAGTCCTCCTCCTATTGATATTTCAAGAGCTGGTGGATTCCAAAGTAACTGCTTCTAACATTTTTGTTGGAATCAGAAAAACTCTGTGTTCAATGTATAAATGGTTATAATCTTTTTTATACTGGTTAAGTTTTTCTGTCTGTTTTTGTTGTGGTTGATTGGTTAGTTGGTTTTTTTCATCTAGTTCTTCTGTGACATAATTTTGGGCTTTTATTTAAATACTGGGGACCATTTAATATTAATCATTTTGATATAGACACATGATTGATCTGACTAGGGCAATGGAATGAAGCAATGACGGACAAGTAACATCATTCTGGGATACAGAGGGCCTTGGTTTCAGATGGAGACATAGCAGCAGCAGTCTATAAACTCAGCCTCAGTAGGGAGTTTCTGTAGAGGAACAGTCTGATGCTGCAGTCATCTGGGATGAGGAATCTGTGGTCTGTAGTTTTTACATGTACTGGTTTCAGCTAAATGTCAGTCAGGTACATCCATGCCCTGCCACTCTCCAGAGCCTGACCTGGGGAAGGCCTTCCCATTCCGATGGGTCTGAGGCACTGGATCCTTGACATGGCTGCTCATGTCAACAACACACACTTACTCGGGACTTCATTTCGTCCCACACATTGGGGGACTGCTTAATATTAAGCATTTTGATATAGTCATAGGGCTAATTTCAAACTAATTTTATAGAAGTGGGTATAGCTTGATGGAATAACATTTGCTTAGACCTGGACAAGGTCCTGAATTCAATCCCGAGCACCATAAAAAACAAATCTTGTAGTAATATGTGTAGCAGTACTGCTGTGGCTTCCAGTAATAGTAACATGAAGTTCTAATTAAGATAATTTTAAAATTTATAATTGACATGATAACCATTTAAGGTCAAAACATTTGACCAATGGCAAATAAGGGGTATAGAAAAAGAGATAAACATTTGAAAAAATTAACATTTTAACAATGATTCAAGAAGTAGATTTGAGTTTCTCCTGGTTTTCAGGATGTATTGCTTCTTGATTTAGTGACTTTCGTACTTGTGCTTCTTAGCATATGCAATCATATCTAGAAGGAGATAACAAAATGGGGTCAAATCTGACCTTGAGCTTAGTCAAATGTCCATTACATAGTTCCTTTAAAGTAAACTTTTGTTTTTAAGAGGTCAAACTGTGGTGAATATGACACCATTTGTTATTTCAAGAGTGTCCAATATTTAAGAATTGTGTTATAAAATGTCTTCTTTAGTTTATGCATACGGAAGAATAATAAAGTATTGGTATTTATTCATATTTCTTCCTGAGATTTTAAAAGCAGTGTACATTCACTAATTGCTATTATTCTTCATTTTTATGAAGTAGCCACAGAAGCATTCAAGCTTCCCGAATAGTCACAGTGAGCGTATCACTGGTGTCCTGGGAGCCACAGCTCAATCTGGGACTAGGAGGGATTTGGAAGGCCTCTTGGTGGGTGGCCAAGTGTTTATTTACTAGATGTTTTAGGTGTTAACACATTTGAGCATGCAGTTTCAGTTTTTAAAAGGACAGAGATCACAAGGTCATGGGTTATCTGTCCCTACTAACAGAGCCATGCGTCATCCCTTGGTGCATCCTGGGCTGTGTGAATTCAGCTTATCACCTGACCAAATGATTCCTGTCTACCTTTGGCTGAGTGGGTATACCATTCAAACAAGCCTGTTCTTTGACAGGAACACATACTTTCTCTTTTATGTGCACTCTGTATGCAGTTTTCCCCTTTCCCTTCACAACATTGGTTTCTCAGCCTGTGGATGGAATCTGTGGTGAATATGACAGAGTCAGGAGAAAATGTGTGACTAGGCGGCAGATCACGGAACTTCCTGTCAGTTTGCTGATTAGTATCTGTGTGACTTTGGATCAGTTAATAAGTTGGATTTGGATTTCTGTTTCCTCATCTACAAACTTAAAAGTTTGAATTAGATGTAAGAACTATTGCCTGTGGGAGCAAAGACGGCAAAGTGTGGAAGGGACTTGGTGAAAGACTAGGAAAAGAACAGGAGTGTGGGCACACTGTACTTGTGCTTCCTCCTGGCTTCCTTCTCCCCTGCATTTCCTGTTCTTCTGCTCTTTATCTAAGAAGAAAGCCGAGCCCAAGCCTACCTACGAGCCGAGTCCGCTCTGTCTCCTCAAGAATAAGGATTGTGCTAGCACCTTGTGAAATTAGAAAGAGGTTGGACTGGTGCCTTGAAAGTGAGAAGGGCTATGGCACAAACACCAGTTTCGAGGAAAGGCCTTCCTTCTGTGTTCGATATTGTTGGAGATAGTGTTGATGGAGGATGATTTACTTGGATGTGAGTGGCACATCTCTCTAGCTCCTGCTAGGGAAGACTTCATATCTACAGAAGGGATATGTAACAGCACTACTAACAGAGAGTTTTGCATGTGTGCCAGCTAGCAGTGATGTCATCTGGACCTTTGGCCTACTTAAGTATACATGTTTATCTTTGCGGAAAGATACTATTTTTCTCAGATTTACTTACAAAACTTACATTTCTTCTCTATTTCCATAAATATTTTCTTGATTTTTCTTTTTATTATTTGCCATATGTTATTTGTACTTATATGTCTGTAGGCACACACACAAAACACACAGACACACCTACACATACATATGAAAGCACTTTGAGGGGGTGTGAAAATGATCAACATTTTGTTTATCTAGTCATGTTACTTTTAGTACTTTTAGCTTTTATAGTTCTTTTTTAATTTTTTTTTAACTAGAATGAAAATCAAAAAGCAAGGTGTGATGAAATTGGCCATTCCAGTGCTGAGGAGGCTGAGGCAGGAGGATTTCTAGTTCAAGGCTACTAAGGGTAGTTGAAAACAAAAGTTAAAAACAAAATCTCAGCTTTCTTTACTACTGAGGCAATAATAGGTAAAAGACGAGATTTAACAACAGACAGGAAGGGTGTTCACAGCAGTCACCCTACAACAGACAGGAAGGGTGTTCACAGCAGTCACCCTACAACAGACAG
>NW_021620862.1:2718564-2764425 GCF_004785775.1 Grammomys surdaster
AAAGGGTGTTCACAGCAGTCACCCTACAACAGACAGGAAGGGTGTTCACAGCAGTCACCCAACAACAGACAAAGGACTGTCACAATAGTTAGCTAGAGTCAGCCCTGATTCCATAACTGTTTTAAATGTGTTACAAAATTATAAGGGTACTTTACTGCGTTCCTGAAAAGAAGATGACAAGCTATTGGGAAAATGAGAAAAGTTTTATTCTATCTTGCTGTCTTTAAGGATTTGAACTTCAGTGACATCACCTGCTCATGACAAAGTTTTCACATGAGTCCAACGGTAATGAAAGTATCCTGATGCCCTTAGGCACACATCCCAGAAACCTGGATTATTAAGCCCACTGAAGAGTTTGAAGGAGTAGACCTAGAGCTGCTACTGTATCAGGCTTTGGTTGTACTCTGCCCTACCAGCACTAGTGACAACAGTGTGTTATTGCTGCCCACCTCATCAAAAGGCTGCTACTGTGGCAGTATAATAGAGTGGTGTGCATGGTGGGTTTAACACTTACAGTGGGAAGAGTTCTCTTCAAGACTCAGCAGGAGCTACCTTGCTGCATTGATCTCAACCAGTGATTCTCAACTAGGGATAATTTGTCTAGCAAGCAAACATTTAAGTAGTGTCTACGGGCATAGTTAATCATCACAATTGGGGATAGAAAGGAGTGATACTGGCATCTCATGAGTAGAAGCCAGGGGCAGTGGCAAAGATGCATAGCCTGGTTCCTAAAAGTTATCAGGTCTGAAACAGTAATAGTACCATGTTCAGAAACAATGATATAGCCATTGCAAGGCTTTGCAAGAGACTCAGGCAAGAGTAATTACAATTATGAATATAGATTGTGTTGTCTGGTAACTCTACCCTAAATCTTCTGCCAGTCCAGCTGGAATTAATCTCTTATTGCTAAAAGGTGCATTAGTCTGCCAAACTGGTGCCAGCAGGATGCCAGATGCATGCCACAGGATAGACATAGCAGTCTCAGGCTTTCCATGTCACATCCGTCTTCCAGGCCCTGCTTTCTTAGATGGTCATACTGTTGTTGAGGTTGTCTTTCCACTAGCACCGAACACTTCAGCATGGTTTCAGTTATTAGAGTTAGAATCACAGTTTTGTTGAGACATTTTTATTTCTGTAAAGTTCTGTTAGCCACTTTCACTATTGTGCTGGCTGTTTACAGGCGTGGCTCTGTCCAACTTTGGATGAGACTGGTTTTCTCATGATTTTGCTACCTGCTAGTTCCCTAGGAAACCATGATAGCTGTCTTCTAAACTGGGCTGTGTTCCAGTCAAGTATAAACAGACACCTTTTTCTTGTCTTCCTGTAGTTTCATTTTTTTTTTTTCCTGCTTGTCTGCCTAGTCTAAGCTTTTGTGTCAGGAACTGCAGGGCCTTTCACATCTCAGGCTAGGAAATGGTTCATTGCATGTTTTCTCAGAGACAGCTGGGCACTTTGCAAGATGAGTCCCCACCCCTGACACCAGGACATTTCTCTCTCATATCTCCTAGGCAGTTGGAAAATACAGAAATTAATAATTGATTAGATGAATGTAGTTCTTGGTCTTAACACTGAGGGACACTTGTGTTTTGTTCAAAAGCATGTTAATTCCACTCCTAGCTGAGGAGCTATTGACAAGCCCTGTGGCTGGCTTGGGGGTGGCGGTGGGAGTAGAGGTCCTTCTTCTTTAGTGCTGTAGCTACGGGTAAGTTGTCTTGTTTGTAAATAGCTCCGCACCTGTACTCATGCAGGCAATCCTGAGTATACTCGTGGGTTTATTAAGCAACAACAACAAGATAACCCACATTTAGATCGAAGACTTTTGTGGGAGGAGGAAGGTGTCTAGAGGGAGTGGGGGTTGGTAAGGGAGAGTAGTAGATGTTGAATATGATCAAAAATATTATATGTGTGCACATAATTGTCAAAGTTTAAAGCTATCTTTTAAAAAGTTAATGTTTATGAAGAGAGGCTCAATGGTGAGCCAGGAGTTAAAATGTAAGGAGAAGAGAGATTGGACTGAGAAATGAGTAAGGCACACTTTGACTTCAGTCTTCAGCTTCCAGACCTTTTAGGAGCTCCTTGTACTGACTGATGTTTAGATAATGGACTGCAGAAATAACGTTCACTTGAATTTATGTTCATGTGACCTGCCAGATGCAGAGGTTTTATTTGCATTTATATTCATACTTAAGCTTATATACAACCTGCAGTTGGTGCTGGAGAGAAGAAATCAAGATGTATTCTGAAATAGGCAAGTGGCCTCAGAGAACAGAGGAAATGGGTATTCTCTCTGGCTCTTGGTTAGATAAAGCTGTTTCCAAGAGCAGTGGGGTAGGAAATGATAAAGACTCCTCCTGTCTGATCTGTTTCCTTAAGTGTGAGTCCCAGTGAGCTGCAGCTGGTGGATGACGGACGGTTCTGGTGCAGTGGCTCCAGCTAAAGAGTCATGGCATTTCATCTGTCTTGAATCGTCTTAATTTATCCCTCAGGATTAAGTTAGCTTGTTATGCTGCTGTGGAGAATTGAAACCATTTAGAGTGCTTTGAAATGTTATGCTAAAATGATTTTAAAATGTCATTTAGCTTGATCTTAGTTTTAGGATTTAGTTCTTGCAAAGATTCCTTCTCTGACACTTATAACTAATGATTGAGTACTTGCAAAAAACAAAACAGATAAACCAAAATTCACTCTTAGAGGGAGGTTAATTGTTGAGCTCAGTGTCTAGTAATTTCACATATTATTTTTGATGCAATTTAGAATGTAATGTTGGTGTGGCTCTGAAAGACTGATGACACTGTTAGGAACAGGACTGAAAGGGTTGCTGCAAGTTGGCCCACAGGCTAGGGATGTTGTTTAGTGGTAGATCCTTTGCCCAGCATCCCATAGGCCCAGAGTTCAATCCCCAGTGCTACAAAATGAATATATAAAGCAGAAACCCTGCCATTATTGTAATTTCATGAAAGAACTGTACCCACAGGGACTTACCATTGTGCACTTTGTTTCAGATTTCCCTTTTTGCCTAATATAACTTTTTAGCTTTTAATCAGAGTAGGTATAAATAAATAATTATTCTTTGTCTTAGAAATAAAGTAATGTGATAGCTGTGTGGAGCACACTTTCAATGTTAGTCAGATTCTCTGCTTCCTTTCTAATGGATGCTATAAAGCCAAGGACTTCATTTATAGATTTAAGGGCATAAATCTAAATGTCTGAACTGCATTGCATGTCATAGAACACTTTCCTTTTCCTTTTCCATTGGCAAGTCTGTTTAGAAAATACTGAGTTTTAGAAAACTGTTACTGCTCCTTGTAGTCCTGAAACAGGACTGCATCTAATCTGGACTTTCTTAAACCCAGAATGAGTAAGAAGGGACCAGACCTGGTTATCAGTCAGCACCAGGTTTGTGTTTAGAGGAAGGTCTGTGTGGAAATCAGATCGGAATAGAGAAAACAGTGGTGCTGAGTTCACCATGACGATGATAGGATTTCATCTTTCATGTCAGACCAGAAGGGCTGGTTCATTTTAGTGTTATTCATGTAGAGGATGAGTTGCTGTAAGTAAAGTAACCATATAGCATATTTTATAACATGGAGTATTAAGTAATAAAACTTAAAAGTTAATAACATTGTAGAAAATGAAGAACATGTGTTCATAAAATGTGTTTTCATAGATGACAGATAATGATAATTATCCATCTGATTTTGTGTGTGTGTGTGTGTGTGTTCATGTGCTTCTGCTTGTGAGTGTGCATATGGAGGAAGAGGATAGCCTTGAGTGTCTTTCTTTGATTGCTCGCTTCTTTTATCTTTTGAGAGGTAAGCTGAAATTAAATTGATAGATCCAATTAGACTGGCTGACCAATGAGCCTCTGCCATCCACCTGTTCTGGCCCTCACCAGCGATGGGGTTACATGTGTGCCCTGACACATGCAGCTTTTTACAAAGGTTTTGGGGATCTGCATCCAGATCCTCATGTTTGTAGAGCAAGGACTTTACTAAAATTTTACTAAATTTTCTTCTCAGCTTCATTTTCATGTCATTACAGTTAAATGGTGTCTGAAATCTTTTGGAGGCTACATTGAGCAGTTAGGTTGAAGACATGTAGAGCAGAGGAGGCCCTAGTAGTCTCAGAGCCTGTCCCCTTCCCTTGGCTTCTTTATATGTCTCTCCAACAGGGTGGCCTACTCTTTTTTTTTTTTTTTTATTGGATGATTTATTTACATTTCCTAAGTTGTCCCCTTACCCCATCCCCCACCACCCCCTCGGAACCCCCAATCCCCTCGCCCCTCCTCCTTCTTCTCTGTGGATGTAACCTCTATCTACCCCCCACCCCACTCCCACCTCCCCACCCTCAAAATTCCCACCCCCTGGGGCATCCAGCCTTCATGAGGTCAAGGTTCTCTTCTTCCACCTATGCCCAGCAGGGCCCTCCACTTTTACATATTCAGCTGAAGCCCTGGATCCCCCCCTAAGTGCTCCCAGGCTGGTGGTTTAGACCCTGGGAGCTGTGGTTGGTTGGTATTGTTGCGCTCCTTCAGTCTTCACTCTAACTTCTCTATTGAGAACCCCATGATCAGTTCAATGGCTAGTTGTGAGCATCTGCCTCTGAATATGTCTGACTCTTGAAGGCCTCTGAGGAGATATCCATATCAGGCTCTTATCAGCATGCACTTCCTGTCTTCCACATCAGCATCTACCTTTGGTGATTGCACATGGGATAGATACTCAGGTGGAGTGGTCTTGAGACGGCCCCTCCTTCAGTTTCTGTCCCTCACTTTGTCTCCATATTTGCTCCCTTGAGTATTTTGTTGCTCCTTCTAAGAAGGACCGAATCACCCTCACTTGGTCTTCCTTCTTTATGGGCTTCATGTGGCCTGTGAGTTGCATCTTGGGAATTTCAAGGTTCTAGGCTAATATCCAATAATCAGTGAGTGAATACCATGTGTGTTCTTTTGTGCTTGGCTTACCTCACTCAGGATGATAATTTCTAGTTCCATCCATTTACCTAGGAACCTCTCGAATTCATTGTTTTTAATAGCTGAGTAATACTCCATTGTGTAAATATACCACATTTTTTGAATCCATTCCTCAGTTGAAGGACATCTGGGTTCTTTCCAGCTCCTGGCTATTATTATAAATAAGGCTGCTATGAACATAGTTGAGCATATGTCCTTATTATATGTTCAAGCATCTTCTGGGTATATGCCTAGGAGTGGTATAGCTGGATCCTCGGGTAATGCTATGTCCAATTTTCTGAGGAACCGCCAGACTGATTTCCAAAGTGGTTGCACCATCTTGCAGTCCCACCAACAATGGAGGAGTGTTCCTCTTTCTCCACACCCTCGCCAGCATCTACTATCACCTGAGTTTTTAATCTTAGCCATTCTGACTGGTGTGAGATGGAATCTCAGGGTTGTTTTGATTTGCATTTCCCTGACGACTAAGGATGCTGAACATTTCTTTAGATGCTTCTCGGCCATTCGAGTTTCTTCCGTTGAAAATTCTTTGTTAAGCTCTATACCCCATTTTTTAATAGGGTAATTTGGTTGCCTGGAGTCTAATTTCTTGAGTTCTTTGTATATATTGGATATTAGCCCTCTATCAGATGAAGGATTGGTAAAGATCTTTTCCCAATTTGTTGGTTGTCGTTTTGTCCTATTGACAGTGTCCTTTGCCTTACAGAAACTTTGCAATTTTATAAAGTCCCATTTGTCAATTCTCGATCTTAGAGAATATGCCATTGGAGTTCTGTTCAGGAACTTTTCCCCTGTGCCCAAGTATTCGAGGCTTTTCCCCACCTTCTCTTCTATTAGTTTCAGTGTATCTGGTTTTATGTGGAGGTCCTTTATCCACTTAGACTTGAGCTTTGTACAAGGGGATAAGAATGGATCAATTTTCATTCTTCTACATGTTGTCCTCCAGTTGAACCAGCACCATTTGTTGAAAATGCTGTCCTTTTTCCACTGGACAGTTTTAGCTCCTTTGTCAAAGATCAAGTGACCATAGGAGTGTGGGTTCACTTCTGGATCTTCAATTCTATTCCATTGATCTTCCTGCCTGTCTCTGTACCAATACCAGGTAGTTTTTATCACTATTGCTCTGTAGTACAGCTTGAGGTCAGGGATGGTGATTCCTCCAGAAGTTCTTTTATTGTTGAGAATAGTTTTCGCTATCCTGGGTTTTTTGTTATTCCATATGAATTTGAGAATTTCCTTTTCTAACTCTGTGAAGAATTGAGTTGGGATTTTAATGGGGATTGCATTGAATCTGTAGATTGCTTTTGGCAAGATGGCCATTTTTATTATATTAATCCTGCCAATCCATGAGCATGGGAGATCTTTCTATCTTCTGAGATCTTCTTCAATTTCTTTCTTCAGAGACATGAAGTTCTTGTCATAGAGGTCTTTCACTTGCTTGGTTAGATTCACACCAAGGTATTTTATATTATTTGCAACTATTGTGAAGGGTGTCATTTCCCTAATTTCTTTTTCAGTCTGTTTATCTTTCATGTAGAGGAAGGCTACTGATTTGTTTGAGTTGATTTTATAACCAGCCACTTTGCTGAAGTTGTTTATCAGGTTTAGGAGTTCTCTGGTGGAAGTTTGGGGGTCACTTAAGTATACTATCATATCATCTGCAAATAGCGATATTTTGACTTCTTCCTTTCCTATTTGTATCCCTTTGACTTCTTTTTGCTGTCTAATTGCTTTGGCTAAGACTTCCAGTACTATATTGAATAGGTAGGGGGAGAGTGGGCAACCTTGTCTAGTCCCTGATCTTAGTGGGATTGCTTCAAGTTTCTCTCCATTTAGCTTGATGTTGGCTACTGGTTTGCTGTAAATTGCTTTTACTATGTTTAGGTAGGGGCCTTGAATTCCTGATCTTTCCAAGACTTTTATCATGAAGGGATGTTGAATTTTGTCAAATGCTTTCTCAGCATCTAGGGAGATGATCATGTGGTTTTTTTCTTTAAGTTTGTTTATATAGTGGATTACATTGATGGATTTCCGAATATTGAACCATCCCTGCATTCCTGGGATAAAACCTACTTGATCATGATGGATGATTGTTTTGATGTGGTCTTGGATTCGGTTTGCTAGAATTTTATTGAGTATTTTTGCATCGATGTTCATAAGGGAGATTGGTCTGAAGTTCTCTTTCTTTGTCGGGTCCTTGTGGGGTTTGGGTATGAGTGTAATTGTAGCTTCATAGAACGAATTGGGTAGTGTTCCTTCTGTCTCTATTTTGTGGAATAGTTTGAAGAGAATTGGTATTAGGTCTTCCTTGAAGGTCTGATAGAATTCAGCACTAAAACCATCTGGTCCTGGGCTTTTTTTTAGTGGGGAGGCTTTTGATGACTGCTGCTATTTCCTGAGGGGTTATGGGACTATTTAGATGGTTTATCTGCTCCTGGTTTAACTTTGGTACCTGGTATCTGTCTAGGAAATTGTCCATTTCATCCAGGTTTTCCAGTTTTGTTGAGTATAGGCCTTTGTAGTAAGATCTGATGATTTTTTGAATTTCTTCAGTTTCTGTTGTTATGTCTCCCTTTTCAGTTCTGATTTTATTAATTTGGATACTGTCTCTGTGCCCTCTGGTTAATCTGGCTAACGGTTTATCTATCTTGTTGATTTTCTCAAAGAACCAACTCCTGGTTTTATTGATATTTTGTATTGTTCTTTCTGTTTCTATTTGGTTGATTTCAGCCCTGAGTTTGATTATTTCCTGCCTTCTACTCCTCCTGGGTGTATTTGCTTCTTTTTGTTCTAGAGCTTTTAGTTGTGCAGTCAACTTGTTAGTGTGTGCTCTTTCCAGTTTCTTTTTGTAGGCACTTAGAGCTATGAGCTTTCCTCTTAGCACTGCCTTCATGGAGTCCCACAAGTTTTGGTATGATGTGTCCTCATTTTCATTGAATTCTAAAAAGTCTTTTATTTCTTTCGTTATTTCTTCCTTGACCAAGTCATCATTGAGTAGAGAGTTGTTCAGTTTCCATGTGCACGTGGGTTTTCCATTGGTTTTGTCATTATTAAAGACCAGTCTTAGTCCGTGGTGATCTGATAAGATGCAAGGGATTATTTCAATCTTTTTGTATCTGTAGAGGCTTGTTTTGTGACCAATTATATGGTCTATTTTGGAGAAGGTACCATGAGGTGCTGAGAAAAAGGTATATTCTTTTGTTTTAGGATGAAATGTTCTATAGATGTCTGTTAAGTCCATTTGGTTCATAACTTCTGTTAATTTCAAAGTGTCTCTGTTTAGTTTCTGTTTCCATGATCTGTCCATTGCTGACAGTGGGGTGTTGAAATCCCCCACTATTATTGTGTGAGGTGTAATGTGTGTTTTGAGCTTTAGTAAAGTTTCTTTTATGTATGTAGGTGCCCTTGCATTTGGAGCATAGATGTTCAGAATTGAGAGTTCACCTTGGTAGATTTTTCCTTTGATGAGTATGAAGTGTCCTTCCTTATCTTTTTTGATTAATTTTGGATGAAAGTCGATTTTATTTGATATTAGAATGGCTACTCCAGCTTGTTTCTTGGGACCATTGGCTTGAAAAATTGTTTTCCACCCTTTTATTCTGAGGTAGTGTCTGTCTTTGTCACTGAGGTGCGTTTCTTGTATGCAGCAAAATTCTGGGTCTTGTTTGTGTATCCAGTCTGATAGTCTGTGTCTTTTTATTGGGGAATTGAGACCATTGATGTTAAGAGATATTAAGGAAAAATGATTGTTGCTTCCTGTTATTTTTGTTATTAGAGGTAAAGTTATGTTTGTATCTTCTTTTGGGGTTGTTGGAAGATTACTTCCTTGCTTTTTCTAGGTTGTAGTTTCCCTCCTTGTGTTGGCATTTTCCATCAATTATCCTTTGAAGTGCTGGGTTTGTGGGAAGATATTGTGCAAATTTGGTTTTGTCATGGAATATATTGGTTTCACCATCTATAGTGATTGAGAGTTTTGCTGGGTATAGTAATCTGGGCTGGCAATTGTGTTCTCTTAGGGTCTGTATGATGTCAGTCCAGGCTCTTCTGGCTTTTATAGTCTCTGGTGAGAAGTCTGGTGTAATTCTTATAGGTCTGCCTTTATATGTTACTTGACCTTTTTCCCTTACTGCTTTTAGTATTTTTTCTTTGTTTTGTGCATCTGATGTCTTGATTATTATGTGACGGGAGGTATTTCTTTTCTGGTCTAGTCTATTTGGTGTTCTGTAGGCTTCTTGTATGTTTATGGGCATCTTGTTCTTTAGGTTAGGGAAGTTTTCCTCAATAATTTTGTTGAAGATATTTACTGGCCCTTTAAGTTGAGAATCTTCATTCTCATCTATACCTATTATCCTTAGGTTTGGTCTTCTCATTGTGTCCTGGATTTCCTGGATGTTTTGAGTTAGGAGTTTTTTTGCATTTTGCATTTTCTTTGACAACTGTGTCAATATTTTCCACCGTATCTTCTGCATTTGAGATTCTCTCTTCTATCTCTTGTATTCGGTTGGTGATGCTTGTGTCTATGACTCCTGATCTCTTTCTTAGGTTTTCTATCTCCATGGTTGTCTCCCTTTGAACTTTCTTTATTGTTTCTATTTCTAGTTTCAGATCCTGAATGTTTTTGTTTAACTCCTTCTTTGTGTTTTCTTCCATTTCTTTAAGGGATTTCTGTGATTCCTCTTTAAGGGCTTCTATCTGTTTACTTGTACTCTCCTGTATTTCTTTAAGGGAGTTACTTAATTCCTTCTTATAATCCTCTATCATCATCATGAGAAGTGATTTTAATTCTGAATCCTGCTTTTCAGTTGTGATGGGGTGTTCAGGGCTTGCTATATTGGGAGAACTGGGCACTGATGATGCCAAGAAACTTTGGTTTCTGTTGCTTATGTTCTTGCGCTTGCCTTTCGCCATCTGGTTAACTCTAGTGGTACCTGCCCTCACTGTGTAAAACTGGAGTCTGTATTTCCAGTTATCTTGCTTATTGCAGAGCTCCTCAGAGTCCAGAGGTCTCTGTGGTCTTATGCTCCTAATCTCCTGGGTGGAAGAACTCCTGGGACTCAGGCCACCTCTTGGATCTGGAAATCCTTCAGCTCTGAGTGCAGTGGGTCCTCGATGACTCAGGTTTCAGTTTCAGCTGCTCTGAGTGCAGTGGCTCCTGGATGACTCAGGATTCAGTTTCTCAACAGGACAGGAGCAGACCGACTCTGTGTCTGCTCCAGCCCAGAGGACCAGGCAGGGGCGGAAGGGCGGCCTACTCTTAAATAATCATTCAAGACAGAGAAAGTAAAACCTGCTGACCCTTGTAAAGATGAGCTGTAACTGTTACTGCAGCCTGTTAATGCAAAATTAGGCCTGTTAGGAAGTACAGTGTGACCCCAAGGCTATTTTTAGACATGAGCTATCATAACAGTATACCTTAAAGTATTCAATCATAGATAGTTTATGTCACTGTGTGCTGGTTAGTTTCAGTTTCCACACTAGGGGTGGTCATTTCTGTTAACCAAGTATCTGTGTGTGAGATGGAGTCAGCCAGGACTGCACAGTTGGGCTTGCCACTGAGAGAATCCAGCTGTCCAACTCTTGTTCAGAACTAAGTCAAGCAACTTGAATTCTTTTGGTGGGGCAGGAATATGGAGATGTAGGGATGTAGAGAAAATAAGGCTTCCTGAGGCCAGAGCTTCGAGTGACTGAGTCTCCTGAATGGTTCTGTCTGCTCACCTCATATCTCCAGGTGGGACAGGCGAGTCTCAAGCACCAAGGGAAAGAAAGTAATTTCCCCAAGCCAGTGATTATCTGGGCACAAAGGGAGCTCTGCCATTCAGTCCTCCCTGTTCATTGTATCACATGCTCTGAATGGCTGGAACAGGGACCATAGAGATCTCCAAGTCTAATTTCTAACTGGATTTCATCTTCTCTTACCTCCTCTGTTATATTTCCTAGCTAGCTGAAGCTAGAATTCTGCTTCGTGCCATAAGGTTCTCCTAAGATGGATACATCTTTTGACGATGCCTTGTTGGCCAAGGACTTGGGGGATTGCCACCACTTTATTGGCTCTGACTCTCATCAGGTTTTTGTTGTAGAACGTGCCAATAGAAGCATTCACCAATTGAAATGTGCCCTGAGAGAAGTTGATGTCACTGTAGAAGAAGATGCACTGGATCCTTCCACCAGCATCAACGTAGACAATGAGGACACAGGGGTGGCCTGGCATGAACTTCAGCACAGCCATGCTGGTGAGTGTGACTGTCAGTTGGATCATGGTACATAGTGGATTCTCCCAACTCTACAGACTTCACTCCACTCAGTTGGCCACTCTACTGCTAAGTTTCTATTGCTGTGTAACAAAAAAGCAATAAAATTCCTTTACTCAGCTTTCTTCTTTTAACTTCTAAAATCGTATAGTCTGAAGTTCACAGTCCATAGGATGGATTAACACTGTTTTCCTAACGTAACAGTACTTCTTAACTTAATGTAACAGTACGTCTTAACATACTGCTCCACTCATATTTCTCTGTGCTGTCTTCTTAGCCATCCTTTTCACAAGCCTCATTTGAGCCACCTGTCATAGAATGCAGCCGTCTCTCAGCAACCCCTGGCCATGCTTCTATACCTTTACACCTACAATGCCTTGTGATGAATCTCTCCACTCTTCCCTGCATGCTGAACTCCTGTGCACTGCTGCTGTTAGCACCTATGTGAAAGCAAGCACAAGCTGTGTTCCCTGCTCTTGAAGCCTTGTGTGCAGCTCTAGGTTCACATGAAAAGCTTATATCTACTGCTGTAACTATTTGGCTTATTACATTCTTATTCAAGAGGTAGATTTTTTATTTTTTTCTTCGTATCCCCAGCCAGTGGCAAAGTTCTTGTTGCCTAATAGAAGTTTAAGCAATGTTTGCTGGATTGATGTTGAGCAATAAAATGTTAGTGTATTTTCTATTACTGTAACAACATCTGAGATAAACAAACCTATTAAGAATATACTTGTTTTTTTGAGACAGGGTCTCAGTGTGAATCCCTGGATAGCCAGAAACCCTCTTTGTAGGCAAGGTGGGCTTGGACTTGTGGTCATCCCCCTGCCTGTGTCTCCCAAGTGATGATATTACTGGAGTCTGCCAGCATACCTTAAAGGTTTGTTTCGGCTTATCATTTTGCACATTTCAGCCTATTATGGATTGCAGTGCTTTGCTTCTTTGGGCATGTGGCAGGGCAGCACATTGGGGAGGTCCATAAAGATAGGCAAGCCTACCTACCTCATGCCAGGAAGGGCAAAAGAGGAAGAAGGTGTTGTGAAGACTTCCTCCATTTAACAGTTTGATTATCAAATTTAATGATTTGTTTTAATAATCAAATCCCCAGCTCTTCACTAGGTCCTACATCTTCTAATTTCTTTTATCATCCATTTATGTTAAGCGAGGGCATATTCTTTGATGAGTGGTCTTTGAGGGGCATTTATAGCCTGAGCTGTGCATAACCTATAATCTCAAGCAAGGTCAATAAATCCATTGCTTTTTCTCTGCAGTCAATCAACTGAAAGCTTTGTTGCGTCAACAAACATGTAAGGAAAATGAGACATCTCCAACACGAAGACGAAAGTTGTCCCCTTCGGTGAGTGTCACCCTTTGAAACCTGACAGAAGCCCAGCTTCCTAGCTTTGCTTCAGTTTCCTGTGTCAGTTTTTGCATGTTGCACATGGTCCATTTTACAGCCATAGTAATTTTATTTTATTTTATATTTTATTTTCATTTATTTATTTTGTTTGTTTTTTTAGACAGGATTTCTCTGTGTAGCCCTGACTGTCCTGGAACTCACTCTGTAGACCAGGCTGGCCTCGAACTCAGAAATCTGCCTGCCTCTGCCTCCCATGTGCTGGGACTAAAGGCGTGTGCCACCACTGCCCGGCAACATAGTAATTTTAGAGAAACATTCTTCCACCTCTGATTGAACTGAAGGAATCTTGATACTTTTAATTTTTTTTTTTTGCTTCAAAAATGAGGTCAAGAGAACAGCTTGATAAATGTCTTTTGCAATGGTTAGTGAATATATAAAAGCAACAGTCAATACAAAGGCCTAATGTTTCAGTAATATATTTTTTAAATTCATATCTATATTGGATCATTTGTAGAAGTTACTAATTGTAATGTTAGGTCCTCTCCCTTGTAATGCTGTTTTATTTAGTGTTATAATTAGTGAGAAATTGTACAACATTTTTTAGAAATTATATATACTTTGAAGATTTTGTTATATTTTGGATATCTATGTATTCAACTTAAAGAAAAAAACCTAGATACGCTGTCCATCTCAACAATGTCTGGTTTTCTACTCTTATGAAACTCATGTGCTTCTAACATGTTGTATTGACTCCTGAGCATCTATTTAGTGGTAGAGTCTCACATGGTAGTGACTTGTAATTGACACAGCTCATAGTATTAGTACGTATAAGTATACAGTGCAGGTCCCCACACTGTTATATGTGCTCCTGTAAATGGACCTGTACATTTGTAAAGCAGCCACTCCGTGTAATAAAGAACCTTCCTGGGGCTGGAGAGATGGCTCAGTGGTTAAGAGCATGGTCTCCTCTTCCAGAGGTCCTGAGTTCAATTACCAGCAACCACATGGTGGCTCACAACCATCTGTAATGAGATCCGATGCCCTCTTCTGGTGTGTTTGAAGACAGTGTACTCACATATATAAAATAAATATATATTTTTTTTAAAAGAACCTTCCTCCATACTGATCCAGTTGGCTCCCCATGGCAGGACTCCGATGTGTCCTCCAAGCTGATAAGCACGTCTGGATAGGCAGCAGCTCTAGCAACTTCCTCTAACTTGTGTGAAAGCATGCCATTCACTTTGTGCTCTTCAGAGCATTCTAGAAACCAAAAGCCAGCAGGAGTAAATGCACTGAGTGATAAAATGTGTTGTTATAAAATTATAATCAATAGCTATAAATATTGAATATGCAGTGAAGTGTATTTCTGTAAAGTAAGAATTAAACATAAAAGTATGTGCTTGGAAGGATGCAGTGCTCCTGTGAGGGTGCCATTATGACACTGTGTAAGTCAAGGGAAGCCATGTGTATCTAGAGTGCATCATGCAGCCTTTACATTCAGTTGTTGTGGGCACAGGGACCAGGAGATGGGGGAAGAGTTGCAGCTCACTAAGATTCCTATGATTCGGACTCTGGAGACCAGCATCAGGGTGCAGCTCTAACTTTATTGTTTAGTACATAAGCTTACATACAGTTTTTCAGCCTATTAGGGTACAGTTATGTATTCAAGAACAAATTGGGGCACAGCATGTGTTATTTAGTTGGATCTGACTCATCTGCCCTTGAGCCTGTAAGTGGGGGGGTGGCGGCGATGGGGAGATTTCAGTGAGGACAGGGAAGCAGCCTCCCACCTGGCCTTGCTGGGAGCCATTTCAGATCACTTGGAGCTAGATCAGGATACTTGAGGAGTTGCAGAAGCCTATGGCGTTTCTCTTCGCCCCGCCCTTGTTACTGCAGTGGTTTTATTTCCACATCCCCCACAAGTTGTCACACATACTAGAATCATGAAGTGGCACTGCTACTATGATGTGTTAATATTTATGTCATACTTTATGGGTTTCTAAAGAATTCTAAATATATCATTTCTCTTATGATTGCAGAAATTCCAGGACTCAGGCACAGTGTCCTTTTAGCAAGCATGTGACGTAACTTTGTAAACCCAAGGCCTAGACTATGATTGACCTAGTTCAGAGTTGATTCTTTTATATCCAGCCCAGCTCTTGGTACAGAAAATACTTTAGCCAGGAATAATTCTTTGCCAAAGCTATAAAAATCAACTGAGTGAGGAAAAAAGTTCTCTTTGCAAGCCTTCCTGTTAGGCTGACTGGTTGACTCTCATTTCCCTTTTCCTGATTTCATCTTCCTGAAAAACCAACAGCAGTAGAACTTTTTCTGAAATGTCTCCTTGGGCTACGTGGTGCACCTTGTGTGTCTCTTTTAGGGAGGATCTGTGCCTTAGAGAATCTGTGCCCCAGAATGCACAATTTTGAATTGCTGCTAGGCTATGTTAACCCTTCCACTCCTACACACCTCTGCGGCTATAAATCCATTCAGCAGCAACAACAACAAATTGAAAGCCCAAATTCTAGCTTTTCTAATGTGATCTTTGGAACAGAGTTTTGCTTGCCTGGTGTGCATTTGACTTCTGAAGTCTCTTCCTTGGTGAGCTGATATGAATTTCAGGGAACACTTGTCTTCTGTGGTACGATTGCTGAATGGGCTGTCATGTTGCTAAGTAGTTAAGCAGGTAGCCCATCCCAAGGCAGTTATAGTACCCTGTTCTAAAAAGAAACTTCATGTGTCATGTGCTTTTAATAACTGTGTTACTTTCTTTCAAAAATAATATTCATGTCTTATACTTGTAGAATTTATAGAACAGAGAAATAAATACTCCATGTACACTGTGATCTAGTACACGGTGGTCTAGTCTTTGCTTATGTCGCACCAGCACTAAATTGAGTGTAGAGAGGGTAACCAGACGATTCTTTGCTAAATCTGGAGCTGCTTAACTTGTCCTTTCTGTCGTAGAGGCCGTCAGAATGTGAGGATGGTAGCATGCCTACCATGCACAACCTTGTTCCCATCATTAATGACCAGTCTCAATATATTCATCATTTAGAAGCAGAAGTCAAGTTTTGCAAGGTAAGCTGCTCATCAGGATCTCAATGTGCATCAGTCATATCTTACATAGAAGTCTGGAATTCTTAGCTTTCGTGTTTACTGTGATCCACTGAAAAGAACTACTCTTATGTGGTACTGTCTTTCATGCCGTTTCTGATTGGTTAACTGCCCAGCAGTTTTGTTATTCTGCTGTTGAAGTCGGTGCTGATGCTGTACATGGTGTACTAAGTAATAGTAACTAGTTAAGTCACTGTGCTGGTTCGTCTTTGTCAGCATCACACAAAGCAGAGCCCTCTAGGAAGAGGGACCGTCAGCTGAGCAAGTGCCTCCATCAGATTGACTTGTGAGTCCATCTGTGGGCATTTTCTTATTTCTGGCTGATATGGGAGGATCCAGTCCACTGTGGGCAATGCTATGCCCTGTAAAAGAAAGCAAGCCAAGTGAAGCATAAAAACCAAGCCAGTAAGTGAGGCCTGTGTGGCTCTGCCCTAGCTCCTGCTTCTGGGCTTGCCTCAAGCTCCCACGCTGACTTCCTTCAGTGATGGACTGTGATCAGGATGTATAAGCTAAATAAAAGCTTTCCTCTCCCAAGTGCTTATGGTATTTCTCACAGAACAGAGGCCTAACTAGAACTGGCTCGTACTGTGAGACTTTATTGTTTTATGACTAGAAGTTAGGCTATTTTTGTGGTTTGCCTTTATTAGAGACATCAGGCTAAATTTTCTTCTGTGGTCTTGGAATCATCTTCTCTGCTATCTTCAGGTTCCTTAGAGAGTCTTTGAAAGAATTTCTGTAGGTTGAATTTCTCCTCTGTTACGAGAGATCCCTGTTGGTATGGAAAGTCATGGGGAAGACAAAGTGCTGTCTGACCCTGTGAGTCCCTTTCACATCTCACTGAGCTCATAAAGGTTTTTATAACCTTTATGTCTACAGGTCCTTGAAAGTGTTTCCGCCCAAGTAAGGCCTTGTTATAGCAGACACAGGTCCTGGGCATAATATTTGTAAGCGCCACCTCCCCCTTCCTGGCATGAGTGGATTTATTTTAATTTTTACCTTGAGTACTTGGTAGCCATGGAATTAAAACCCTGAGGGGTCCTAGATCCCCCTGGAATCTTTAAACCTTAAACTGACTCACACTGACCTTTGAATCAGTTATCATTAGGATTTTCCTCCCTAAGTACTGGCTTCTGCAGCGGCTTCTTAAAGGTTTCTGTTCCAGTGTTGTAGTTCTAAGCGCGTTTTCTCTGGATTAGAGGCACAACTTTAACTTTCTCTGTGACTTCATTTCTTAGGTGAGTCTAAGAAGAATTTTTATTTTCAGATTGTTAAAGTTTTTTATTAGAGAGATTGAGTTGATACCTTCCAAGCTTAATTACATGTTGGACTAAGAACTGGACTTTTGGAATTTATTTTTTCAACATCAACATTTAATTACAGGTTTTTTCCTAATGTAGGTAAAAGGGATCTGCATATTACATAATAGTTTTTGATTATGGTAGTAATCAATAGTAGGATAAGCATTCATACATCTGTATTTTTGAGATTTTTTTGTTTTTGTTTTCAGAAAGTAAGATAGCACTCAGTAGCTATTCAAGTTGTGATTTCCTTAGTTGCTTCTGTTACATGATACTAGGCCAATGATATATAGAACTACAAGTGGTCAAACTTTATACCAGTCTGCTTCATTTGTAGTTCTTCTGGGAACCAGTTGATAAACACTGCAGTTTTCTTTCTTTCTTTCTTTCTTTCTTTCTTTCTTTCTTTCTTTCTTTCTTTCTTTCTTTCTTTCTTTCTTTCTTTGTTTTTTTTTTTTTGTTTTTTGAGACAGGGTTTCTCTGTGTAGCCCTGGCTGTCCTGGAACTCACTCTGTAGACCAGGCTGGCCTCAAACTCAGAAATCCACCTGCCTCTGCCTCCCAAGTGCTGGGATTAAAGGCGTGCACCACCACTGCCCGGCAACACTGCAGATTTCTGTGCTCTTCATTTAGTCCTCACACATTATTGACATTTAACCATTGGTAGGTAGTAGTTTACTTACTTTTCAGCAGACTGCCTCATTTTGAAAAATCTCTTAGATAATCATTTTAACTAAGACTTTCCTCTAGTCTTGGATTCCTTGTAGAAACAAAATAATAGCACCTTATGATATGGCCACCATCTGACGTCAACTATCCATTAAGTAACACAAACACTAGATAATATTACCTAGGGTTAGGTTTCCTTTCTGCCCTTAATATAATTGTTGTGCATCAGGAATTTGATGGTATAACTCTTCCATAATTTATTTCATGTTGGATTCCAAGTAATTAAGAAATATATGTTGCTTAAAAGCTTTAATTTCTGCTTTTTATAGGATGAATTATCCGGAATGAAAAATAGGGTGCAAGTAGTTGTACTTGAGAATGAAAGGCTCCAGCAAGAATTGAAATCTCAAAGACATGAGGAGACACTGAGGGAGCAAACATTCCTGGATGCGTCTGTGAGTGGTGTTTATAACCATAGTCTTTTATTTTGAATGTTTCTTCCTACCCTTTCTCCAAGCTTTTCAACTGGGTTCAACCTATTGATATAATATTATTGTCTACAAAGTTCATACTCAAGAACTATGAAGTCGAGTTGTTAAGAAAAAAAACAGAAACAAACAAACTCATGGTATTTTAAATAAGTTGATGATTTTGTGTTGGGCGATCATTACGTCCATAGCTATTCTGGGGTACCTATGGCCCATGAGCCATAGTTTGGACATACTTGTTTTTTTTCTCCTTGAAGTTTGTTGAGAATGCCATGTTTAAATTTGCATGGTGCTTTAGTAGTTAGAGTCAGCTGTGATGGAGTGGATCTTCAGGTGACAGAACACAGGCCTGGAGGTCCCCCGGTGTCTTCTCTGTGCCTTTATGCCTTTCTCATATGAAAAGAGGAACCTGCAAGCACAGAATGTGTTATATAGTAGGAACTGTGCTAATCTAGGAATGGTTCAGAATCTTACCTGGATCTGTTGACTTTCTCTACATTTCTCTTGAGCTCTAAGATCTTAGATAAGCAGTGCATCGTGGTAGGAAGAATCCTGGCCTGTGAGTCTGAGGATCAAGATTCTGTTCTGAGTTTGCAAGGTTCATGGTGTTTACTAAGTATCAGCCTTGCTCATAATACTTAGTTCCTTTATTGGTGATTTGAGAAACTTTACCCTCATCAGGGTCTACAGTGGGAGTTCCTGGGTTCCATCCCCCAAGAGTCCCCGACATTTTTCCAGTCTGGTTGGATTCTAGGAATATAAACCTCCAGTTGCTTCTTGTCTCTAGTATTGTTGGTACAGACTTTGAAGAAAGGATAAAATGGTCTTTAGACTATGTAGAGACCATTTACACTCTGTAGACAAATTCTACCTTCAATGAGGCATTGCTGATGCTGCTAGTTGCAGCTTACGTTGTCATGGACTTTGGTTTTTCTAGATGTAGTTATCATTCGTAAATCAGTTCTATGAAGAAGAATATGTGACTTTGTAATGGCTCCGGTCCCCCTGTCATTGTCCAGTGAGGCATGAGGGCCATACCCATCCCGATGTCTTTTTCCTGGAGAGGGGATACCTTTGACATCAACCCCTATGCAGTCAGGCTTGTCCCTCAGGGAACCCAGAGAGATATTTTTAACTTTTATTTATATTCCCTTGCAGTGCTTAGCCTCGCAGCCTAAGCAAGAATTCAGATCGCCAGTCAGAGGGGGTTCTGGGTGGCTCCTCTCTGCTTGTTCTAGGGGTGGAAGTCTCCTCTTTTAGGTTGAGTGGAGATGGGTTTTGGGAACACCTTGGATAGAGTAACAACCTCATCTTGAGTCTCGTGGTCCTCCATAGCTAACTTATGATAATATATCTGAATAGGTTTTGCTACCAAATTATTTATCTGTTGTTTCACAAACCTAGTCAGCCTATTTAAGGCCCAGGGACCAAAAGAAGTAAGCAAAAATAACTCAATTAATGGTCCCAAGATGGGAGGAAGTAGGGTTGACTACCATGGAGAGGTTGAAAATCAATTCTTGTACCAGCTCTCATCTTTCTCTTTCTGTCTCTGTCTTTTCTCAGGGCTTCTCTGACCTTTTTCATGCTCTCTTTAACCATCCCTATCTTGTCTATATAAAGGCAACATTCTTCTTTAAGGGCTGTACACAGTCAAGAGCTGTACACAGTCTTTTCTATTGTAAAAGAGTAAATCAAGTCCAATAAAGTCCTTTGCAATTTTTGGAGGTCTCTTCAGACAGTGAAACGAGGGATTTCTTCAGATTAGTGATGTCAATCTCTAGCTGTTTGATGTTCTTGTCAATGGCCCATCAAAGGTCTGAGTAGTATAAGTTCGGAGGCCAGCATCTGGATTAGAGGAGATGTCAGGGGCAGCCCTGCTTATACACTGAAGGCCTAAAATCAGCCATAGGCCGAAAATCAGCAATAGGCCTGTCATATATGTATACTAACACCAAGTCTTGGGTCTCTGTGGAAAAACATTGAAACAGATGGCTATAAGCTATTGTAAACAGGCAGCTTTTGTGGAAATTTACCAGCCTGAGTAGTCAAAGACCTTGTAAATAGGTAGCCTTGGCAGATAATACCAACTTAGATAGGGACAAGAGAGTCATAGGCAGAGTCATAGTGACTTGTCTCCTGAACCTTCACGCAGCTGATACCCTGTTCTGAAAGATATCTGTACTCCCTCTGAACACCCACGCTCCGGTGTCATCCCCTTCCCCACGTCCTGCCTTTTTGTGTTTATAACCCCTGTGTGAATAAGTAAAAATTACAATTTGATTAAAAAAATAAATAATAATAAAACTAATAAAAAAACGATTTAAAAAAAAAGAAGAAGAATATGTGAGATTCTTTATGATGTACTTATGTGTCATCTGATTTTGGTTTTGTAGCTTACTTCTCCCAGCCGGACCCAGCATTTCCTTTCTGGTCCTTGAGTTGTGTGTGTGTGTGTGTGGGGGGGTGTTGCTGTTGAGTTGACTTTGAAAACTCATCAGTTGGGCTGGTGATTAGTATTCAGTTTGTTTTCTGTGCTGACATTTACATTTGTGAAAAGTTAGCTACTCCTTGATATATAATTATTTTGTAGCTTTATATGATTATTAATATTGGTGGTTAAACATTCCACCTTAATGCTTATAATTTTGATGTTAAATTGAAAAAAAAAGATATCACCCAATAAAAAGTACTTGGAAATAGTGCCTTTAAAAAAAAAATACAGTCTTGTGTTTTTCCAGTAAATGTATAGTCACTTAGCAGTGAGTCAGTTATTCATCGTCCTCAATATTTATACAGTGGCAAAGAAGTGGGAGAAGAGGAAGTGATGTGAGAGGAAACTGTGTAGACGCGTGAATAAGAGGCAGGAGTGAGCGGGAAGGAAGCGACGGTCGCCACAGCACATCTGCCTGGCAGTCTGAGAAAAGGGGACTTGCCAAAAGAAAACTACAGTCATAATTGTAGACTAGACAAGTTTCCAGAGAGGCTGTGTTGTTGATCTTACTCATTTACATGTAGTGAAAGGGGCACACCCCCTGAAATGACTGTAGTAGGTGTGCTGGCCAGCCCCTTAGCCTTCTGTGGTGTCCACTGTTGCTGGACAGTTGTACTTGCTGTTTACTTGGCTAGGTAAACAGGTCTTTCACTAATGCATTCTTGATACTTTGTTGGAATTAATATGAGTAAAACTTTTTAGCATGTCTTAAGTGTTGATGAGTTAGGGATGTTATCTTTCTCAAGGAGAAATTGGGTTTTTTAGTGACTCAGATATTCATACTAAGTCTCAGCAGTGCTATAGGTTAATTTGAACTTAGAACCCAGTATCCCAATGTCCTCTTCTGTAAAGAACTGAGATAATTATATAGTAACTCTCATTTGTAGTGCCTGCGTGGGTTTGTATCAGGTACTGTATTAAGCCTGTTACTTTTCTTGTATTATTTCAGTTTCACAATAGCTTACAAGGCAAGTGGTACTATTTGTATTTCAGAGGAGAAAGTTAGAATATGTAGTAGTTAAGTAACTGATACCATGTCACAGAGCTATAAAATGGTAAAGCAAGGACAGGAGCCCAGACTATCTTGACCCCTTGAACCCAGTTACTTAAGTTCATTTTTTTCTGCCTGTGTGTATAAATTAGTAAAAGATGCTCACATTGAAACAAACCATATTGCCCAGAGGTTTCTCCCAGAGAAGAGAGAATTCGGTTCCTCAATTCTATCTCTGCACGTGCAGGCAAGCCCCCAAGACTTGGAACTTCTAGGATGTTTGAAGACCTAGATGTTATAAAGGAATGATAATGGTATTTTATTAAAACTGAAACTATTCATAGAGTGCATCACTCATCTTTTAAAATCATAGTTTAATCCCCATGAAAGACTCCTGTCAAAAAGCTTTCTCTGTAGCTAAAAAGTATAATAATATTAAAATATCTTACTTGTTAGAGATTTTGTCACTATCTCAAAGATCTACGATAGGAACATCTCTGAGTCATTTTCTGTACTAATATTTCCTACAGTGAGGAAATAAGAGGTTTCCAATGATTTTAAGGATTTAAAATAATTGGTTAAATACTATTCAAGGTTTCAAAAGCTATCTATAGAAGACAAAACACTTATTTCTAAAGAATAATGTTTTATATCATGGGTCTGCAATCTGTGGTCTATAGGCATTAATTATCCAGTTTCTCTAGAGGAAATTGGTACCTTATCTTTGATTGATTTCAGAAGCAACTGAATATGAGCAGATCTTGTATGGCACTGCCCTACTTACACAATAGGTTGCAGTCGTGTTGGCCTGGGACCCGGATTCATCCCCTAGCCTCCTCCTCTCACCACCCTCTGCTTTACCTCTGTTAGTTGTAATTTTAATTTTTTCAAACCTTATTTTTAATGATGGTTCTTAAACACTTTAACCTCCCTTATAGTCCACCACCCACCAGAGGGTGGGAAAGAAAGGATACGGAGGAAGTGGACCTTTAGAAATGGTTCTTTGGAGCAAGTCCAGTCTGTGTTGTCTGGAAATCTGCAGTAGTTCACAGGTTAACAGCAGCAGCTTGATCCACTCACAAAAACTTCACAGATACATCAGCAGTCCATTTCAGTAGAGTTGGCATAGCAAACATTGATCAGCACCAGAGACATGACCTAGCAGAGACAACAGGTCTCAGAGTCAGTTCCAGTCAGCAGGAGGGACCTGGAAGAATACCCTGAGAAGTTCTAGGCTATGCCTCACTCAGTGAAGTGAAGATCATTGAAGACTCGAGACCCATAAGCATTGCACAGCTAGCTCTATAAGCAAGCCAAGCTCAGCCTCCGTCACTGTCCGTCGAGTTCTGTTTATTCCCTCCAAGCCTCACGTGTCCTCCATGTGCCTTGCCTTAGCACGTGCACCTGTCTCCGCTGACGTCACTCTACCAATCAGCCCTACTCCTCAGAAGCATCGAGAAGCTGCAGCACACCACCAGAAGTTTTTTGGTGCATTTCTTTCTATGCCATCTTGACAAAATGCAGCTCTACTACAAAATGTAAGGCGGACCAGTACATGTATGGTTAGCAGAGAATCCTTCATCATGTGTCCTTTCAGGTGCTTGCTTTAGCAGAACATCCTCTCTCTTGTGTCTGCTTCAACAAAATATTTCTTTACAAGTCTGCCTTAGCCTTTCATCTGTGTCCATTTTCACGCCATGTTCCTTCATGTGTTTGCCTCAGCAAAACACTATCCAGCTGGCCTTCCAAAGAACCCTTAAGTTTCCACGTCAGCTAGTAGTGATGGCAAACTACCTATGAACACAGGTAGAGGCTATCTTGTTATGGAAGGTTTGCTTTTCATTTAAATGACACACTAGGACCAAAACTTTTCCAGAAAGCTAATTGGAATTTCTGATTGCTCTCAGCATACAACATCCTCTGTCTATTGTGACTTAGTCCGAAGATAAGAGTATTGCAATGTCTTTTAAGAATGGAGCTTTGCTTGATCCTGAAAAATCTCAATTACCACCAAAACCAGTGGCTTTCAAGTTCTTGTCTAAAAAGATTAATGAATTAGAGAAATGAAATACACAGATCCCAGAGCGTCAGTTTTAGAGAAAAGTTCATTGTGGTACAATGATGTGTTCACTAACCCAGAAATTTTCCAAACCCCATCATTTGGAATTTTCAGAAGGCTCCTTACATAGGCATGGTTGATTTGTTAATGAGTGACCAAACAAACCAGTAGCCATTGCTCCAGTCCTCTCATCCTCAGAGAATAGGGAGGCTAAGAGTTCCCCCTTCTAACGAGGTTTCTGGTAAACTCTGCCCCCTTCCTGAAGCCTTGGGAAAACCTATGTCATCTTATTAGCATCAATGTTCCCAGCACTTGTGGTTATGAGGGTCTTAGGAACTCTTGTATTGGCAGTTGTGGACTAATACCAAGTATCGTACTGAAATATGTTTGGTCTTTTCACTCTAAAAATGTCAGGAGTTTTGGAAGCACTATCAGGAATCCAGAGCAGAGAACACCCATGTTTCTCTTATTACATTAAAGGCATAAATACTGCAGCCAGATTGCTAGGGCTCAAATCCTTACAGTTTATCCTTGTGACTCTTAGCAAATTATGTGAAGTACACAAAAGTATCTAACATACTTTGAGCTATGATTATTAGCCTCTATAGAATATGGGAAGTAAAAGACTGTCAGTTCCAGAGTGTCTGCTTTCTGAGGAGAATGTTGCATATACAGGCATCCAGGCTTCTCTGTGGATATTTGCATTATTCCCTGCATATGTGGGCACTTGACCCTATAATACCCACTGTCTAGCATAGCTTCGGCATGTACGTGTTCCTCATGGCTGGGAACCAGGATTCCATTTATAGTCTGCATGCGTACTTAATGGTGAGTGTCAGCAACTAATGGTGTGCTTTATTTTAGGGAAACACGCAGAATTCTTGGATTAAGACACGAGAAGATTCTAGGGTGGATGAAGCTGCAAAGAGACCATTTTCTCACGGTGATGCTGAAACTGGCAAAACTGTGTTCACTGGCGATGCTGACAAGTGGAAGCTGGAGCTGGTGAGTGGAGTGCTTCTGCTTCTCTGCCTCCCTTTCTTCTCGGCATGGGTGGCTCTTCACCTTTCCCTTGGGCCTTGGTCATTTCAGTTGTCCTCTGTCCCACTTGCTCACATCCTGTCTTTAACCCCTCTGATGGATTTGGCATGCCCCTCATTGAGTGTTTTTCTGTTCTAGAGTTCTTCTTAGTTCCTTTCTGTAATGTCCTCTGCTTTCTCCAGTTCTTTGCCTATGTTTCTCCTTGCTCATTGGATGCACGTGAGGCAATTGCTTATAGCCTTCTCTTTAGTCAGTTTGTTGTCTGGTTTCTCAAAGATTATGGTTTTTTATTTTATCCTGTTCATGACCCTACATTTTTATCTCCTTTACTCCCAAACTTTCTCAGACAGTTGAATATATTCTTATCTGCATTCTTTGTCTCCTGTTTTTACTTTAACACCTGATAGCATGTTCTGCCTGCTCATTTTATGGTTGCAAGTGATCTCTACCTAATAATAGTTTTGATACCACATGGACCAGTTCAACAGCCTCTTCCTTAACATTCTTACTGCACAATACAATATTTGTCCATTAAAGTACTCAAAGGTATACAGCCTAGTGATTTACTCTGAAAGAGTACTCATGAAATTATCATTTAGATCAATAATTATTTATTTATTTTACCATCCTTGCATGTCTTTGCTGTGCTCCTTGTCATCCAGTGTCTCTTTACTCCAGAGCTAACCAACTAGCTAGTCCTGACTTTCATGAACATTTGCCAAGAACACATTACTAAACATTCTACTTGAATCTTGTAAATTAAGAAAAGGTTATATAGATGGAGTCTTATGATGGTATATATTCTTTTATCTGGCCCCCCTTCTTTCTCTTTCTCCATCTTCCCTACCCCCTTTCTCTTTTAAATTTAGTTTGGCTTTTAGAGACAGGGTCTTATATAGCCCAGGGTGGCATTGAACTCACTGTGGAACTTAATCTGGCTTTGAACTCAATCCTCCTGCCTCTGCTTCTCAAGTGCTGAGATTACATGTATGTTTCAACAATTTGTCTTTGTTTCCTACCATTGCATTTCTAGATCTCCCCATGTCATTGCATGTAGCAGAAGCTTAGCAGTTTTCATTGAGGAGCCACCAAATGAATGCGCCACAAGGGACTTATCCAGTCTTGATGGGCATTTGTGCTGCTTCCGACTTGGTGCTGGTGTGAATACTTCTGCAGAGAACATTCATTATGTCTGTGGGCACGCACCTCACACATGGTCTTAGGCTGTGTCAGTGTTCAACTAGAATTGATTATCAGTGACTGCCTCCCGAGTAGTGCTTTACCAGTTTCCATGCTGTCCTGAAGTCCATACCCTTCTTTATACACCGTTGGCAGTTTTTCTCATAACCATGTGCATTTGCTTGGGGATTCTGTTTATTTGTTTTTTATGAGTTTATTTCATACAAGGTCTCTCTATGTAGTCTAGGCTGGTCTGGAACTCAGCATGAACCCAGGCTACCTTTGAGCTTATGGAAAAGTGTGCTTTAGAGTGCTTCTGCTCTTTCTTTTATTACGTTTATTTGCTATGTGATTTGAGGGAATATTCCAGTACAAGGCTTCTCTCTCTCTCATACACACACACTTACACATACTTTACTATGTATAGATTGTTGTCTCACTAAGTATCTTACTTTTTAATTCTCCTGGTAGCTAATTGCTTGCTTTAGTTACCAGAATTTAGTTACCAAAGATTTCATTGCTTATTCATTGTATAGTGCTTTCTGTATCTTAAAAAGTCCCTTTCTATCTGACAGAGGATATTTTCCTAAAGTATTTTCTGGAGTGTATGGCTGTGCCTTTTACATTTAGATGTACAGTCTGCCTGGAATTCATCTTGGAATGTGATGTGAAGCACACAGATCATTTTTTTCTCATGTGTTTATCAGCATATCAGAGTTCAATTATTGAAAAGGTAGTCTTGTGCCTTCATTTTACATTGTATTTTGTGCCTGTGAGTTTGAGGGTTCAACCCAATTGCTTGCACATGTAAGGCGAGCGCATACCTGGGAAGCCTCCCCTGCATCTCAGCAACTTTTCCATAGGTTAAGTGTGATTTTCTTTCTCTACCTGCTTCGTTGTACTCCTACTAAGCTGACTTTATGATTATAGCCTGAATGTGTAGACCATGTCATATAGACTGTTATTCTTTTTCCAAATGAGTTTACTAATTTGGCTTTTCCCATTTCTAAATACATTGTGGAGTTTGATTTAGATTGCCTTTTTAAAGTATATGTTATTTGGGAATCAGTGTCCTTATAACACCATCTCACCCATCACTGTGAGCTCCATAGAACTTCATTTATTTACGTTGTCTTTAACCTTTCTTAGTTTTTTTTTTTTTTCCTGTGAGATTCTGGGAATCAAAACCTGGGCGGAGCAACTCCTTTAGGAAACCTTTAGGAGCAACTGCATTGCTGAGTTGCATCCCTGCCTTTCAGCTTTCTTCAAACAAGGTCTTTCAGTGTAGCTCAGGATGCCCAGGACCTGGTCTATTCCAGGTAGGCCTGGAATCTAGGCCCTAGAACTCATGCTCATCCTGCCTGTGCCTCAGAAGTGCAGTGGATATGGAGTATACCACCATAATTAGCTATTTTTATGTTTTCCAAGGAAAGGATTTAAATATCCTTCATTAGAACTAGTCCTTACTTGATTTGGATGCTGTCATAAATAATTTTTATTTCCATATTTCATTTCTGAACTCACATGATTAAAAAAAGCTTGCAGATTTTGATATTTTACTAAGTCATACTTTTGAAAAACTAGCATTAGAATGGTGGGATTTCTCTTCTCCTGTCCTTTTAACCTGTTTGTATCTTAGTATCTGAGGGTCTTCCTTTAGAAGAAGCACACAGCTGGGCTCTGGCTCTCAGCCGCTCTGATGTAAGTTTTATAATGTGGTGTCTATGCCATTGGGAATCAATGGGATTATTCATACCGCTGCTTTTCACTCAACATGGTTGTCTTGCTTTTGAGTTCTTTTTATTGTGCTATTGTTTGCTCCCTTGTGTCACTGCTTGAAAATCATTTTTGGGAGTTTCTTTTCTTTCCTTCCTGGTTCTGAAATAATATTTAGCACTGGCATTCACTTTATCACTCAGTTCAGAAACCTGAATGAGTTTTGCCTTTTTCTGTCTCAGATCTAATCAGTTATAAATTTCTGTCCCCCTGGCTCGTGAGTATCTCAACACTATAAGCTTTTCAGTCTTTTTCACTGGTTATCTGCTTCACAGTCTAACCTCTTACCTATACATTAGTTCTTTGTAAACTTTGTTTCCCCCGATTATCCTGAGAATTAATCTGATAATAAGTTTTCAGTGCATGGCCAGTGCCTCAGCTGCATGGGTTGGATAAACAAGTGTCCTAACATTTATATTCATCCCATGTCCCACACTTTCCTGTTTCTCCCACATCCAGCTGCTCCTCCTCATAGCATTTTACCTTCTGGTGATCCAGTCAGGCTGCCCAAAGATACGGTGTGGTGTGATAGCTTCAGATTCTGTCCTGAAATCATTCTTCATGCCTTAACTCCCTCTCTGAGAAGCCTGACTTTTAACTGGTTTATAATTCTGCTTTCCCTCCTTTTCATCTCTCAGAGACTCATGTGCCACTCAGTTCCTTACAAGAGTGGAAGCTCTTGCTGAGGTTTGAGGGACCTGTGTAGATACCTAAAAAGTACTTGTTAAATGGTAGATTGCAGACAGAGTCAGCCTACAGATAGGGTGGCCATTTGGCTTATCACGGTAGGCATTAAACTTCTAACCTTTCCATTCAGAACATGTATATGCTGCATGCCAAGCATGCTTCACTTTCAGTGGGAAATTCTGATAAAGTTTGAACTGTATTGTTATGAACCCACCAAATAACAATCAAATTCTTACAAGTCACACTTCTAAGGGTAAGACTTAGTATGTGCAGTTTTAAAAGAAAATAAAAATTGTAAACAGTCACCATTTTGGGACCCAGTGGTTATGTATGGCCATTCACCTAATAGTCAGAGCAGCAGAGCTGGAGTGAGCTAGTGACAGCATCCCTGTAGCTTTGATCTTCCTGTGGGCAAGAGAGAAAAACTTGAGTTACTACTTAGAATTTACATTTTTTATAAAAACAAGACATGGCAAAAATGTGCTTTCCTGCCTTGTTCCACAGGAGAGGCTGAAACTCACATACGAGGCGAAGACTGACCTTCTGGAGTCTCAGCTGATGCTTCTGAGGTAAAATGAAGTCATCCATTTTCAGATACAACAAGAAGGTGGAGTTCTTAATGTAGACTTCATCGTTTGATGAACTGCAGTCATAATCAAAATTAGAATTACTTGATAGCACTTCATATGTAGTATGAAAGATAAAGTAATCACTCTTGTGCTTCAAAGTTATGGTAAGAATTAATAAGATAGATATGTAGTGTCTCCTGTGCTCAACACCACACATGGTGATAATGATACTCTCTGTACTAGTACTGTTGCCTGGACTCAGCCTAGAATTTTTTCACTTTCTTTTAGGAAAGACTTAGTGGAATATCAGAAAACCTGTGAGGATCTTAAGGAAAGATTGAAGCATAAAGAATCTCTTCTGACTGCTAGTGCATCCAGCCGTGTGGGTGGCCTCTGTTTGAAGTGTGCCCAGCATGAAGCTGTTCTTTCCCAGACCCATAGCAATGTGCACATCCAGACCATCGAGACGCTGACTAAGTAAGTGTGCCTTGTGTCTGGAGGCTTCGGCCATGGAAGGCATTCTGTCTATGAGGGCATTGTATCCTTTGATCCCAAGCTGAGTCACATGCAGTTAAGTTTGTCTTCCAATAAACCAGAGATTAGAAAGATTGTATCACTGTAGCTTTCATGATGGAAGAGTGGTGAGGGTCTGGTGTACCAGCTATAGGACAGCATGTCACCAAAAAAATCATTTTAGCTCTTAGTTCAAATCTCATCTGAGGTAAGAGAATTGAAATAGATAATCCTCATGGGTCACCCAGTTCAGTGACCCCCTAGTCTCAACAGTATTCTTCACAAGATGAGTGTGGCTGGAACTCTCTAGATTGTACCATGCCGTGGATTTACAGTGTGGTCTAGACAGAATGGGCTATCAGCACATCTTCTTCATGTGCCTGTTACAAAGCATATTCTGATGTCATGGGAAGAGGATGCAGCTGTCACAGCATCAGCAGAGGAACGTTGACGGGGGTGATTACAAAGGAGCTCTGTCCAAATTCTTGCCCAGGCTGAAATACCGCAGGCCTCCATGTGCACCTTGTGATCTAGTTTCACTCCTCTAGAGGAAGTCTTTTTTTCTTCTATAAAATTTCATTCAGTAGAAATTGAAAAGTATTGGTTATTATAGAATCCAGTGCTGTTTGCAGTCTGTGCTTTCCTATGCTCATTAGTCTTGTCCCTTCTCTGTCTGCTCTGCTCATTTCAGAAACCCAAACTGCATTTATTTCTGAGTTAGTCCCTCACTAAGCCCCACCCACTAGGTCCTCAGCTGATTTTATGATTTCCTCTGAATCTTTAGAATACACCATGTCCACCTGAGAGCATCACTGAGGTCTTGTTTATTGCTTCAGCTCTGGTCCTGTCAGAGTCCCTGGCCTTGGTGGTCTCTCAGTGTTCACACTTCTCTGCCTGTGATGAGATAGGGGTGGTTGCTTACCAGTCAGAGATCCCATAGTCAGAACTGATGTGCAAACATGGAATGATTGATCATTAAAGGTAGCCAGATATTCTGTGTGTCTTGACCTATAGAAAACTTGCTTTATTGCTCTGAATGGAGTTTTCTATTTTGCCATTTTGTGGGCAAATATGCAAAGGCAGCTTTACATTATTAACAGGAACACTGAGCTTGGATGCAGACTGCCTTGGATGCATAGTCTAGTTCTTCCACTGTTTGCTGTGTAATTTCACTATAGTTAACCAACCTTTCTGGGCCTCTGTTTTCTCACTTTTAAAGCATTCAAGTGTTTGGAACAGTAGTTGAGATGATATTTATACAGTGCTTCTTTTGTAAATGCTCAGCATTCTTCTGCTGAGCTGTATCTAGACACTAAACACCAAAGCCTTTGTGCTTCTCAGAGTATAAGAAGCTTTAATGTTTCTGGCAACTGTGACTTCCACACATTATTAATGTACTGATTGCTGTACAAAACCTGACTTGCCAGTAGGGATGACCAGTATGGGCTTGATTTTGTTAAATATGTTGTGAATTATTATTAAAACTTTTACATATATTCAATAAAACATATATATATATATATATATATATATATATATATATATATATATAATATTTTTCCTACCCAAATAATAAATAGTGATTGGCCAGGTCTGCGCTAGGCCATTGAAAACATAGTCTCCTCTAACCGTAAATACATCTTGTGAGGCAGGTACTATTATGCCTGATTATAACTTGGAAAGCAGTGGCTCAGAGAAATTAAATTTTTCTTTCTATTGGAAAAAAAGAATAGAGCTGTACTTTACAAACTGAATTATGTATAAAGAGCCAAATGTAATTCAGGCTATAAAAGTATTAGAAGTAGACGGATAGCTTTGGGCTCGTACCCTAAGCATGATATGGAACAGTGAAAGTCATAAACAGCCAAAACATTATTCCCTTGACTCATTAAAAATGTACTCATGGGGACTGGGCGTGGTAACCCACGCCTATCGTGACAGCACTCAGTAGGCTAAAGCAGAGAATCCAAAGCCAGTCTGAACTGTAGAGCAGGATCCTGTCTCACAGAGTATGAGGTTCGATATGTACCTCAGCGATGTGACACTGATCCAGCATGTCCAAGGTTTAATTCCCAGCACTATAAAACAATTTTAACTTCTTGACTTAATTTACTTAAAATAAAATATTGCAAATTATAGTAAAAGTTTGGGAAAATGTTTGCCATGTGTAACTAAATAATAGAGTGTACTCAGTTTTGAAATAAAACCAGGCAGACTGCCCTGCTGCACTAGGAGGAAGGGGAAGGAGCTGGTAAGAGAGGAAGCTGTCAGTTATCAGAAGATAGTCACTCAACTAAGAACAACCTACTCCATCGGACTGGTTGTGACTAACGATGGGAGATTCCGTGGAGACCAGGACTTTCATTCCCTGCTGGTGGCACTATGAAATCAGCACAGCTACTTTGTAGGATGATGTAGCACTGCCTATTAATATTTAATTTATGTGTTATAGTTTCCTACGAAGAAAGCTCATATATACGCACAGTATAACATTGAATGCTTTTGTAGCATTATTTGTGAGGGTGCAAAAGCCTGAGTACCGTTCAAAAGGAATAACTAAACTGTGGTGTGTGTCAGCTGTGCTGATTTATGGAAGAATCCGGGGCTGGAGAGATGGCTCAGCCAGCAAGCTGCCTGCTGCAAAACTTGATCTAAGTTCATTCCCTGGGAACTCAGATAGTGGAAGGGGTGACCCGAGCCCTGCAGGTTGTGCTCTGACCTCTACAGTGGTACTGTAGCATACACACGTGTAACACACACACACGCACACACGGTAAGTAAACATGAAAAATTAGAAATTGTATGCACACCCCCCCACACACACACACACGGTAAGTAAATGTGAGCAATTAAAAATTGTATGCACACCCACACACACAGTTCACACAGACTTGTACATCCACGTCCACGTATGTGAGGAAGCATAGAGGACCCATGTGGTTCAACATGAACCTAACTCCAAAGTCAATAAAACTACCCAACATCACAGCAAAACAAAACCATTCGATTTTCTAGGTCCAATACAATATTAGATATTTTCTCTAGTGTCATTTATGTATACAGAAAAAGATTTGAAAGAATACATACCAGGTATTTAACAGTAGTTAGCACTGGAAAAGTAGAAAAGGGGCCACAAGGATGCAAGATTTGTTTCAAACAGTCTTTAATCCCATTGGTAGCTAATTTGACATGGAGATACATGTCAAAGAAGTAGATGTCAAAGGCAGGTTTAACTAGTTAGTCTAGTGAAATCAACCAACAAATAAGATCAGAGTGCAGCCCTATAGTGTTGGCCTTCTAGGTTGTAGAGAACATGTTGAATGGGGCTACATTGATTGATATTGATTGTCTGATGGAGGTTACAGTGTTTATATTGATTGAGTGTCTGATGGAGGTTACAGTGTTTATATTGATTGATTGTCTGATGGAGGTTACAGTGTTTATATTGATTGAGTGTCTGGCTTTTGTTTAAAAATTAGAGTCTTGTCAGTTAGAATTCTGCTTTTGTTATCTTAAATTTGATCTCAGGCTCTGAGAGGCAGTGCTGGCCTACTGAGTTCACATTTCTGCTGTCTCAGCAATGTGGCCTTGTGTTGCACTGTAGTAACAGAATAGGGTGAAAGGTTTCTGCTTTTCTTATTTCTGTGGATTTTGGGGGTTGTAAGGCTCCCTTTGTTTAATCTGGTATTTAGACCTTTCCAGCTTATTAATGCACAGTGCAGCCACAGAGCATGACGCTGACTTTGAAAAGCATCTAGCATGCCTTGGGTCTGGATTTCTAGTTTTGTGTATTTAATGTCAGTCAGTGCATGCTACATAGTTTTAATATAGAATTTGAGAATTGTACCTTAAATGTGATAAATTCAAAGAGCTTGCCGGAGCCTCGTGAAACATGGACTTGTGAAACCTGTCGCCAGCTTCTCCTTCCACACACAGTGCAGCAAGAGCTGGTCGGGCTGTGGGAACTGTGAGTGGTGTGTGGTAGACAGGGAGGCATGAGACATGGCACAGGGACCAGGCCACCCATATTTTTGTGGTGTTTTATGTTGGGGATCATAATGAGTAACTTCAGATTTGTTAATACTGCGTGCATTTTCTAAGTTGGTTTGAAATCTTCTGAAGTGCCTCCCACTCAGGCTGCTTTGTCCTGTAAAGTTGGTAAAAGTAGCGCTAATTTCTTTTATACTCTTTCTTAATGATAACATTTTAATGGTTTTCAAGGAGATAGTTGAAAATTCTACAGAGAAATTCTGGTTACTTTTTTTTCTTTTTTGAGGAGAAATGACTCCAGTAGTGCTGTCCTGGAGTTTTGGTCCATTTTGTATTCATTGGCAGGCTTTTGTCCAGCTGGCTTTAAAGAACTGCAGCAGGGAGCTTTCCCAAAAATGAGGCACAAAGAAATGTTTCGTCAGCCCTCTAGACTTTCCTTAAAAACAGGACTAATGGTGCTTATTAAAACGATGTGTATTGCAAATGCTTACAATTGACAGTGACCTAAAGCCTTATTTCCTAATAGTTCTGTATTTCAAGATGAAGTTGATTCGTGTCTCTTAAAGTAACCCTCTCCTTTGTGTATTTCCAGCCAGGGCTGCCATGGTTCAGGGTCTTTGCCTGGGTTAACCTGCTCAGTCTGAGTGTTAAGTTCCTGATGTGCTATACTCATAGTGAGCGCTCAAAAAGGCCTTTCCAGTGCAGGCTGCAGGCTGTGTTCTGTGTGTTGTCTTCAGCCCTGACTGCTTTCTACCCGGGCTGTGGAGTACTCTGAGCTTAATTCATGTGGCTAGCTCAGCTTCCTCAGGAAACTCCCTGGCCAAGACCCTGGAGTCATCATGTGCTGTTTTTAAGGTTTTGCAGAACTTTGCCTCAGAAGACGATGTCACATGTGCCTGTTCCACTGTGTCCCACTGTCCTCAGGGCTACCACTAGGTTTGTCTTCTAGACACAGCTTCTGGAGGAGGGTGCATCTGCCCACAGTCGACCTGGCTACCTGCCATGGTGTTGTCACATTTCTGAATAACCTGTTGTCTCATCAGATGCAAGAGGAAAGTGTAGGGTGCAAAGTAGGAGGCGATCAGCTGAGAAAGCGCAGGCAGAGGAAAATGGGGCAGAGGCTCCCCACTGACAAGCCCAGCCTGCCACCCAGAGCTCTTTGTTTTCTGAGTGTCCAGTGTTGTGTCATCCAGGGAGTGGAGTTGAAACCCAGCCAAAGGCGAGAAGCAGCTCTAAGTGCAGCTTGCCAGGACGACCTGCACAGCCTCCCGTGGCCGTGGTAGCAGTCGGACCACTCATGCCTGTCTGTGCGATGTTCATTTGCCATCTCCTAAAGGATGATTTTAATGAAGTGTCTGTGTTTGCAGCTCATCTTTGATGACTTTCTTTGGCTTAAGGGTTGATGAATTTATATCCTGAAAATATCTTGAACTAGAAGAGCTAACTTTTACTCTGCTCCTCTAAATAATAATTTGATCTTTTCCGTTTAAATCTTACAACATTATTATTGGAAACTCCTTTGGTATCACTTCCGAAGTCTTCCTGTTATGGATGTCCATATTCAAACACTTGAGCTTTTTAGATTATGTTAATATGGAAAAGTAGTAGACTCACAAGCAGACTAAACTATTTTAAAGTATTTTAATTTTATGTTTTTAATTTTACATGTGTTTTTGTGTGCATGTGTTTGTATGAGCACACATGCATGCCATGGCACACATGTAAGGTCAGAGAGCATCTCTCAGGAGTTGTTTAACTTCTTCCACCATGTAGGTCCTTGGCATCAAACTCAGTTTGTCAGCCTCAGCAGCAAGTGCTTTCCCACGGTGAGCTGTTGCACAGCCCCATACATATGCTCTTCTTGTCATTTATTTTGTTGGGCATCTACTATGTGACGAATTCTACTCTTGATAGAGGATGCCCTGAAAATAAACTAGGTGGGTTAAAGCTGTCTCCCATAAGAGGCAGATGTGCTAGCACCTGGCCTTGTGGTATCTGTTAACTTCTTCTACATGCACTGAGCTGGGAACCTCATCTGTGATACTGCAGTGTCAGAGTAGATAAAGGATGCCACTGAGTTAGAACGTTTTGCTATTCAGTAACGCTCAGGGAAGTGACCATGTGATCCTCAGACTGGTTTGTCATCCTTCAAGGGTGGCTTTCTTCAAGATTCATAGGTTCTCTTCACTTGTGTATCCCCCATTTATGTTACTTACACTTTAGTTTAGAAGCTCAAATAAGTACAAATTCTGTTTTGCTGGCATTCATTTTTTTTTTAACTTTAGAATGATTAAATCTGCTTTTGAGTCTCTTACTTTCCCACATAATTATGCTTCAGAATATTCAATCAGAACAATTTACTGTTTTTATTTCACTTAGAATAAAAATTAAGTAATTTTCATCAATTTAAAACAAATCAAGAAGTCCATCATCACTGCATGAATTTTATGCTATTTGTAACAATTTGTTTTTAACAAAAAGAGCTTTTATGAATGTGTTCAGCATTAAATGTTTCTAAAAATGTGGCTGTTTTCCAAATACCACAGATAGTTTAAAATCTTTTCTTCAGGAGATTTGTGAAATGGAGTCATTGGTTAGCTTAGAAGGGTATTGAAATCAATGTTTGTGATCGATCTTCCAAACCACTCTTCAATGCTTGCTTTGCTTTCTTTTTTTCCCAGTTGTTTCTTCTCTGAAAGTTTAGAATCTGACAGCACAAGGCAAACTAAGTTTTTATTTCAGCGGGTTGGTGCTGCATGAGAAAGCTGGTCACATTGGTGGTGTACACGATGGCATGTGTACAGTCCAGCATGCATTTCACTCTGCTTTGTGTGTACAGAAAATTCACTACCTCACTTTCCCTTTGGCACCGTGGGTATGTACAGTTTTATTTAAACTGTAGTTTTATTTTGCATATACGTGTGATAGCTTGTCTGCATACAAGTAGGTGGCTTCGGCATTGAGGATGCTGCATTGAGTCCCGAGAGACTGAACTGGTTGGGAACCACTTGGGGTGGGTGCTGAACCCAGGTCCTCACTAAGAGCAAATTCTTCTACCTGAGCTGTCTCTCTCATCCCCTCTACTGGGGATTGCTGCACAGTGATAAGTTGGGAAATATCCTGAGAATTTGTTATGGAATTTATTTACCCCGTGAAATTGGATCCTTGCTATTGTACATGTCACAGCACTGATATTCTGCTTACCCAACAAGCAGCTCAGCCTAGTGGACATCTGAGGCTTGTTTAGGAGTGGGTGGAGCTTGCCCAGGATCAAAACCAGTGGCCAAGATTTTGTTCAATTTGAGTGTTGTATGTACAACTGGAGGGCTTGAAGAATATTGTAGCCGCCCGTTCTGCCTCACGTTCTGGGGGCCACTTTGTAACGGCCCGTTCTGCTGCTCCGGTCTGCGGGTCAGGGCCTAGCAAGAGAGAGAGTGGGGACAGAGACGCGAAGAATGGAGACAAGACAGGGAGTCTGGTCAAGTCTCTTCAAGTCTCTTTATTGGAAGGAAATCCTGGGTATTTATACCCTTTTCCACGTGCCTTGCCCTCATGGACAAGCACAGCTGAAGGCACTGCGTCATGTGCCTTGCAGCGTGGATATCACGTGCACCTAGCTAGCAGTGAGGAGACCACGTGCACCCAGCAGCGTGGAGACCACGTGTGCCCAGCAGCTGGTGACACTAAACAGCAAAACAAGATATGTGAGAAAAACAAGATGTTTATCAGAGTGTGCTCAGCTGTCTCGGGCTGTTGAAAACAAGTCTTTTGTCAGGGTATATGGCCTGAGATGGCTGCAAAGATGATAGCCACTTTCGGCTAGGAGTCGGCTCCCAACAGAATACCATAAAAATACCCACTGAAATAAAAAGCAGAAATAAACAGCAGAATAATCTATAGGTTTTGTTCATAACTAGCTGAGAGAATTTAACCAGGGGTGGGAGGTGGGGAAGAGGGGATGAAAATGAAGCCATTGGAAAGATGGAAAAGGAAGTGTTTCTACCAGTCCAAGCAAGCCAGAGTAGATAGCATGGCACAGCCCTTGAACCCGACCCCTGCTAAGGAGTGAGAGCACGGTTTCTCTTCAGATATTCTAAATCTTTAACACACACTTCCTTGTTGGTGTACCTGCCTTTGATGTACACACAATCTTCTGAACTTGGCAGCTTGTCCCAGCTTCCTCTCTTGCTTGTTCTAAGTCAGTACCTCTTGCTGAGGCTTTACTCTATGGTCCTGCATGTGCCAGCCCTTTCCACAGAAGAGTATTGTCCCATGCAGATGTGGTCATGCCTGAAACACCTCAGTCTTTCTGCCACTCCACCTGCCACTTGCAGACGGAGGACAGAGGGTCATTCTCTGGGCTGTGCTTGATGTGAGCTGAGACTGTCCCCATAGCACTTCTAACACACACGGATCCTTTCCTGTCTTCCGACTTCCGAGTACGTGACACATGCTCATTTCTTACCTGCTGTGTTCTTTTTGTGCTGACAGAGAGAGAGATGACTTAATGTCTGTGCTAGTTTCTGTGCGGAGCAGCTTGGCAGAAGTGCAGGAGAGAGAGACAAGTGCCTATAAACAAGTGAAGCATGCTGTGCAGATGACCGAGGAAGCCAACTTTGAAAAGACCAAGGCAAGTGCAATGGCTAGAGACGGATATGACACACAGCCACTTTCCACGGGTATATTTCTCTGATTATTTCATAACTAAACTAATGCCAAACACACAAAACGATGCCAGTCCACAAATGTTGATTTCTCTAAATTAAAAAATAAAATAAAAGCTTACTATTTGGAGAATGTTATTCTGTAAATGCTTCTGTTCTGCCACTTCTTCGAGAGTGTAGAACAATATGGGGAAGTGCTTTGGGAGCCCTGTGTGCATGATCCTCTTGTTTACAGATAGTTTTACTGAGTACAGGTATGTACATCACTACAGGCAGGTTCTGCATGTGTTAGTCTAGCTTGACTTCTGGCCCCAAGAACCTCTCAAGAGGAATGCCCATGGCAGGTTTCCACCGCCAGCACCTCTGCTCCACCTCCCTTGTCAGGAGGGACCAAAAGGGAGCCGAAGCTAGCCCTTACCCACTGAGATCTACCCATCAGGTCCCTCAGCTGGAGAGAGTGCTGACGCAGTACCTTTGACTCTGCATCTTCCCTCTCTCTGGTCACTTCTTTCTTTATCATCTCCTTCTCCAAAGCCCTTTGTTCTTGCTGACAGGCAAGCTCCTTTTCCAGTCTTTCTGTCTGCCTCTCCAGCTCACTCTTCAGCTGCTCACACTGGATCAAAGCCTGCAAGCAAGAGAGTGAGAAGGGATGTCAGGAGCGGGAAGGCATGCCAGGGAGAAATGAGGCAACTGTATCTTCTTTTAACTAGAATAGTTAAAACCCATTCAACAGATCTTGAATGCTATATTTTATTATATACCGACACTTATTATTAATAAATTCCCTTACTATCACTTAAAATTTAGTTCACTCCCACTGAATAGAAAACTACCTCCTGTTATCAGGATGGACATTTTATAATGCCAGTAAAAGTTCATAATTTGAAAACCACAATTTTCCTTGAGCCAAAATTTCCTGTTATGTGTTTTCAGAAATAAAACCTCTCCCACTACCATCATGTATAGCATCCAACAATACACTAGGATTTCAAAGTTACAATTGAAAAGCCTCAGTGAAACTAAGAAGCCTTGGGCATCTTGGTCTTGTTCAAGTTATCTGTACCTGCAACCTCTGCCTCACCCAACCTTGATTGCCTGTCATTTTGGTGTTGTCTGTCCAGGTAACGTTCGTATCCCCTGTGGGCAGGTGCAGCCCGGCTGTGTGCTCGCTCCGGTGCAGCCTGGCTGTGGTTCTGCGCTTTCTAGCTTGTGTTCATATTGAATGGCTCACTTCCTCATTACTGTCCAGATGTCTCATTTTGTCTTCATCCCATTCCCCGCACCCGGTGTCTTTGGAAGTGTGAGCTGTCCTGTCTTCATGGGAGTCTTCTTCCCTTGCTCAGCGGCCACTGTCTTCCTGTGGATCTTCTCTCTGTAGCTTTCTGAGCTACTCTTGGGTCTGCTTTACTAAACCCACATGTGACTTCCTGGTCCTATATGATACAGTACCCGATCTCTTAGGATTCATTCTTTCTAAACCCATGTCCACTGAACACGACATGAGACTTTTCCTGTCACTGGTCTCGCCGGAGTCACATCTGCTGTGAGCATCTTCTGCACTTTCCATCGACCGAGTCTTTGCTGTTGGCTTGCTCACTAATACTGTCTCCTCACCAGCAGCTCTCGCTTCTGGCATCACTAATACTGTCTCCTCACCAGCAGCTCTCGCTTCTGGCATTTACAGCATCTTCAGCCCTTCCCCACTATTCACCATGACTCCAGTCACTTGCCATGCACTGTTTCTCTGTAGAGTCCCCTGTGCACCCACAGTTGTCATCCCACGCTGCTGTACTCTTACACCATGCATGCAGACTCCTGACTGCTCTCCGGGGTCCCCCCAGTTCCAGTGTGTCCTTTCCACTGTCGTAGGTTTTCTGAATTGTCAATATCCCCCTAAGAATCCCTCTATTGAAGTATAGTAAGAGGAAATTCTTCAGCATGGCCTCTCTCCAGAGTTTCCGAGCATTGTCTTTCACTACACTCTTTTGTGCAGATCCACAATGTGAATTATAACTGAGCATTTTCCTGAGCTCTCTGAGCCAGTGCCAGCTACTAGGTACCTGTCATAGATGGCATACTTGTTCCTCAGAGGAGGCGCAGTTCAGGTGGCAGTCTTTGTACACATCCCCTGTTTCCTGTCTGAATGAATCTCTGCTCCCCTGAACTCCACTGTTGTTACAAAGTCTCTGTAGCCGTCCCCACTGAGGGACTATATGTGTAACACTGTGTTTCTCATGTACCATTTGCATAATTCAACAGCTAATGCTTGTTGAAGGGAAATTAGTAATTTTAAAAATAAATGTGATATTTGATAACTAGTAATTTTTTAAACTGATGGTTGAGAATTAGCAAGACCATGGTGCCAGCCCAGCCGTCCTCAGAAAGGCTTTCTCTGGAAGCTGAGGGGACCATGGTGCAGAGACCCACAGCTACACATTAGAGATAGCCCCAATTGCAGATCTCCATCAGGTTCCCTACCCTCATAGCTCAGGGAACCCCATGGAAGAGCAGGACGAAGAATTGTAGGAGTCAGAGGGGTAGGGGACACCAGGAGAACACGGCCCACAGACTCAGCTTACATGACTTACAAGGCCTGACAGACTGAAGTGCTGGTCATGGAGCCTTCGAGGTTCTGCTCTAGGTCCTTGGCAAATATGTTACGGTTGTTTAGCTTAGAGTTTTTGTGGGACTGTCAGTGAGAGTCACTAAGTCTTTTGCCTGCTCTTGGGATCCTTTTCCTCCTGCAGGGTTGCCTCATCCTGCCTTGGTATGAGGGTTTGCAACCAGCTGTACTGTAGCTTGTTATGCCTTGTCCAGTTGATATCCCTGGGAGGCCTCCTCTTTTCTGAAGGAAAAAGGAGGAGAAAAGGATTTGTGTCAGAGGGGAAGTGGAGACAGAAATTGGTGGGGGGAGGGAACTGTGGCTGAGATGTGTGAATATATGAGAGAATATTAAAAAGGAAGAAGAATGTGCGAGGCAGGCATTGTGTGCTGTGCACCTGGCATTCACAATGAGTTGAAATGTGGCTAACATGATGTTAAAGTCTGTGAGTTTTCACCTAAAGTTCTGATAAGACATATGAATTTTGCTTAGGAGGAGTATTAAAAGGTAGTGAGTGTGGATATTTTCAGTTTAGAAGTACTTTTTAATGCTAGGTAGTTGCTTGGCATTTGGTGCCACCTAGTGGTCACTGTTTGTATTGCATGCAAAGTAGAAGGCATTGCTTTATGGCACTATTTACATTTCTAGTGGCTGTGAAAGTACCTGACCTGTTTGTAAGAAATCAAATATCAGGAATGAGAAGACTGTAATGTTGTTTTCGGGTATTGGTGTGGAGATGCTATCCAGCAACGGTCTATGTCCCACTCCCTAGATCTGTGGTTTGGACAAAGCCGTATTTTTTCAATACAAACTGAAACCATCCTGATGAACTTAGTGAAGTGACTCTGTGCTAGCCACTTAGGAAACTTTTAGTGCATAGCGAGAGTTTGGTGGAGGGTTTTACTTGGAAAGTGTAACTTACTACAGCTGGAGATGACTTTTAAAGAGAAGAGGTAAAATCTGGGAATAAATGAGGGTAGAATGTGTTGATGAAATTCAAGAAGCAGAGAGCAGAGGTTCCTAGGCCGCCTGCCTGCCTGCCTGACTGTCTCAGGAGCGAAGTGGCTGAGTGATGTGTGCAAGCATGGGCTTAGAGAAGCCGCTGAGCACGTGAGAAACGAAAGAACATTCTGAGGAAGATTTTCTTTACAAATGGCAACATGGAAGGTTCAGTATGTTTTTAAATGTTTTTTAATGTTTTTAAATAATGTTTTTAAAAATGTTTCTCTTTTATTCTATGTTTTGGATTTTGATAGAATCAAAAAAGCAGGAATAAGAAATTTGGAGTGGAAAAGAAACCAGAAAAGCATTGAGCACTGGACTCCCCTCGTGGGTGTGGAAGTCATGCTCTTTGCATCAGAGTGCCTAGTGCAAAACAAAAACAAGCTGTGAGTGCAGAGAATTCCCTCACCCAGTGGCACTGCCATCTGAGCAGGCATGCGTGTGGTGATGCTGGGATCAGTACTACTGTTGCATCAGAATGTGACATATGTGGTTTTTTATTATATATAACTCTCAGTGATAAAAAGCAACTGTGTTATTGGCTTTCGTGTGTGTTGTATTGTTTATCATTATTTTAGACTGTATTTCTTCTGTGTGTGAGTATGCACGCGTGTGTGTGCGTGTGTGTGTGTGTGTGTGTGTGTCTGTGTGTGCAGGATCACACAAGCAGTGGCAGCATTCACTTCATATTTAGTGTGTCTCCTAATAGCTTCAGAGTCGGTGACATGACCTACATCATTTAGGCTTATGTACGTGTAAAATTATATAGTATGCATTTCTCAGAACATGGTAATTAAGTGATACATGACTATGCAAATAGTCTTTTTGTAGGCTTATTGATGAGTTTCTGGTAAGCAAGCATTTATAAATTAAAATCAATACCGCGTTTTATTCATAAGTTAGAATCTTAAATGTATTGATAATCATTTTTATTTAATGGACTTTGTTTCAGAAAAATAAATTTATAAGTTTTAAATTTTATGTTCACTAACAGTAAATAATAAATCACCAATATATTAATTTATTATTCATGAGTCTTTTGCTGGAATTTCTAGGAAACTATAACAGTTGGGAGGGAGATTAGAGATGCCATAAAATAAGTTTCCTGGTTTAAAACTTCAGTTGACAGATGTCAGTTTTGTTGTGGAAAATGTTTGACTTCTTTATGATAGTAATTTTTATCCTTTGGCTTAATAAAGCTAGAAATAGAAATACGAAGCCCAGTAAGTTATGTTTTGAAATAAATGTTGATAGGAGCAGCATGAAATGACTGCCAAGGAAGAAACACGAGTGGAACCCACTGGCATGGGAAAGCATAGGTTTTCAGATCCTCAAGGCTGGTGGCCATTTTCACCAAGTAAGGAAAAGGAGAACCCACCACACCAGATCCCCCAGGAAAAGTGGGGTGCAGGCCCCACTTGGGCATGATCATCTTAGTTGTGATCTCGCCTTTGAGGGTGTCGTTTCCTCGTGGTTATACATCAGCTGTGGTTCTACAAAATGACTAAATGCGAGCTCTAGGATGACAAGGACGAGTGTCCTGCAAACCCTCTTTAATAAGGTTAGAGACCCCTCAGCCTTCGGTCAGGTCCCCTGTTAGATCTCGAGGATCCCACATTTCCTGATTTGGGTCCAAGGGTAAAGGCGGTTGCTGCTCAAGCATTAAGAGTTCAGGCCTGAGTTAGGACCTGCTGAGGAGGTGGAGGCAGGAGGGGCTCTGCGGCATAGTAGCCAGCCACTCTATCTAATGGGTGAACTCCAGGTCAGTAGGAGACCATGTCTCAAAAATTAAGGTAAAGATGCAGTTGGGGACTGCTTTAGCTTCCACATGTGTGTGTGCGTACACGCACACACACTCACACACTACATATATATCTATATATATATATATATATATATATGCATATGTGACTGAATTTTCTATTTTCACGTGTTACTAAATTTTATTGTTTCTTTCATTGTAACCAGGTATAAATGTTAAACAATTTAAAAGTATATAAAATGAAATCTGTTTAACATGTGTGAACTGAGTGACAGACCTAGTGACAGACGCCATCACCAATTTATAACCTAAGGGTCCCTCATTGCTCCTCATACCTACTCGTTGTCCTGCTGGTGAGCTTAGGACAGAAGCCTCGGACACAGCAGTCAGTCATCAGCACAGGGTGTTCACAGGACTGACGGCTCCTCTTTGTGCTCTCCCCCAAGCCTTCCTCCTGCTAGACCACCGTGAGAGCATTTCCTCCAGTTCCTTGCAAAAACTGTATTCTTTCCTGCGTGCTGTTTGGGCTGGCTAGACTCTCACGTATTCTTGCTGTTCTCACACTTCGTGATGTTAACACCTAAGTTTTTATTCAGTTGGGAATTTCTTTGGATATACTGATTCCATTTGCTTATACCAGTAGTATTCATTATGTCAGTAAAAGTTATTGTTTTTCTTTGTACTAGATTAGTGGAAAGTGAGTATTGTTAGCACAATCGCACAGCATTCAGTATTTCCTAGTATTTCAGGCTCCAAGGGATTCAGTTATGGAAAAAAATTCACTCTCATTTCTCTTACAATTTGACTTAAAGTTTCCTGATTTCTAAGGCATTCAGCTAGGATTTAACTTGGGGCTAACTCCCTTGGTTTTAATCAAAACAAAATTGTATTTGGTTTTGATTAATCAGACACATCTGAAATTGGCTCTCCTACTTTAGGATAACAGAAACTTTACAATATAAACACCTGAAAGTGAATACCTTCTAGATGAAGGAAGGAGAGTTAGCTGCATGTCCTAGAAATTTTCTGTCTATATTTAGCTTTTAGCAGAGGGCAGCATAACTGTGCATAAAGCCCAATGGTGGACACCGAGACCATTTCCATACCCATTGTCAACTACTGGACTGTGCCATTTGGTTTCTTGTATTTTTATTTTCAAAAATTTAAAATTTTTTTCTTTCATATATTACATCTTAGCCACAGTTTTCTCTCTTTCCTCTTCCCCAGTCTCTTTTCAACTCCTTCCTCATAACCACTCCTCTTCCAATTTCATTCAGATAAGGATATCAACCAAGCGTGTCATATCAAATTGCAATAAGACTAGGGACCTCCCTCATATTAAGGCTGGATGAGGCAACCTAGTGGTAGGAAGAGGGTCCGGAAAGCAGGCAAGAGAGTCAGACAGCCTCTGCTCCTGCTGTTAGGAGATGCACAAGAAGACCAAGCTACACAACTGTAGCATGTGAAGAGGACACAGGTCATATCCATGAGGCTTCCCTGGTTAATTCTGTGGGTTTTGTTGTGATGTTCTTGTCCTGTCTGGATCCTACAATCCTTTCTTCCCCTCTTCTTCAGGATTCCCCAAGCTCCACCTAATGTTTGGCTGTGTCTCTTTGCATCCGCTTCTGTCTGTTGCTGGCCTCTCTGATAACGGTCATGCTAGGCTCTGGTCTAGGGTATAACAGAACATTATTGGGTTGTGTTTGGTTCTGTCCTAGGTGTCTGTGCTATCCAGCTTCTGGTTCCTGGCCCCCTAGACAGTGTCAAGGGTGGGATCCCTCTCATGGCATGAGTCTCAAACTCGACTGGACATTGGTTGGCCATTTCCCCAATTTCTGAGCCATCTTTACCACAACACATCTTGTAGGTAGGACAAGTTGTAGGTTTTGTGGCCAGCTTGCTGTTCCAGTTCCTCTCCTGGAAGTCTTGCTTGATTACAAGAGATGCTGATTCAGAATCTGTGTCCCTCGTTGCTAGGAGTCTTAGCTAGGCTCACCCTTGAAGATTCCTTGGAGTTTCTACTGTACTAGGTTTCTATCTCCCCTAATTGGTCCCCAATTCCAGTTGTCTCTCCCTCCATCTTCCTCCTACTTGATCCTTCCTGTTCCTGTCTCTATCCACCCCCAGTCCACTCACAGTATCCTTCCTAGGGATGTTTCATATTCCCTCCCCTAAATACCCACTTATAAGTGAATACATACCATGTTATAAGTGAGTACATACCATGTTATAAGTGAGTACATACCATGTTATAAGTGAGTATGTACCATGTTATAAGTGAGTATGTACCATGTTATAAGTGAGTACATACCATGTTATAAGTGAGTATGTACCATGTTATAAGTATGTACCATGTTATAAGTGAGTACATACCATGTTATAAGTGA
>NW_021620862.1:2764435-2771602 GCF_004785775.1 Grammomys surdaster
TAAGTATGTACCATGTTATAAGTGAGTACATACCATGTTATAAGTGAATACTTACCATGTTATAAGTGAGTACGTACCATGTTATAAGTGAATACATACCATGTTATAAGTGAGTACATACCATGTTATAAGTGAATACGTACCATGTTATAAGTGAATACATACCATGTTATAAGTGAGTACATACCATGTTATAAGTGAGTACATACCATGTTATAAGTGAATACATACCATGTTATAAGTGAGTACATACCATGTTATAAGTGAGTACATACCATGTTATAGGTGAGTACATACCATGTTATAAGTGAGTACATACCATGTTATAAGTATGTACCATGTTATAAGTGAGTACATACCATGTTATAAGTGAGTATGTACCATGTTATAAGTATGTACCATGTTATAAGTGAGTACATACCATGTTATAAGTGAATACTTACCATGTTATAAGTGAGTACGTACCATGTTATAAGTGACTATGTACCATGTTTTTTTTTCTTTTTTTTTTATTGGAAGTTTTATTTACATTTCATATGTTGTCCCCTTACCCCATCCCCCACCCACCCAGGAACCCCCTATCCCCTCACCCCTCCTCCTTCTTCTCTGTGGATGTAGCCTCTATCTACCCCCCCACTCCCACCTCCCCACCCTCAAAATTCCCAGCCCCTGGGGCATCCAGCCTTCATGCGGTCAAGGTTCTCTTCTTCCACCTATGCCCAGCAGGGCCCTCCACTCTTACATATTCAGCTAAAGCCCTGGATCCCTCCCTAAGTGCTCCCAGGCTGGTGGTTTAGACCCTGGGAGCTCTGGTTGGTTGGTATTGTTGCTCTCCTCATGGTGCTGCAAATCCTTTCAGCTCCTTCAGTCTTCACTCTAACTCCTCCATTGAGAACCCCATGACCAGTTCAATGGCTAGTTGTGAGCATCTGCCTCTGAATATGTCAGACTCTTGAAGACATCTGAGGAGACATCCATATCAGGCTCTTATCAGCATGCACTTCCTGATTTCCACATCAGCATCTACCTTTGGTGACTGCACATGGGATAGATACTCAGGTGGAGTGGTCTTCAGACGGCCCCTCCTTCAGTTTCTGTCCCTCACTTTGTCTCCATACTTCCTCCCTTGAGTATTTTGTTGTTCCTTCTAAGAAGGACCGAATCACCCCCACTTAGTCTTCCTTCTTTATGAGCTTCATGTGGCCTGTGAGTTGCATCTGGGGCATTTCAAGGTTCTGGGCTAATATCCAATAATCAGTGAGTGAATACCATGTGTGTTCTTTTGTGATTGGCTTACCTCACTCAGGATGATAATTTCTAGTTTACATAGGAAACTCTCGAATTCATTGTTTTTAATAGCTGAGTAATACTCCATTGTGTAAATATACCACATTTTTTGAATCCATTCCTCAGTTGAAGGACATCTGGGTTCTTTCCAGCTCCTGGCTATTATAAATAAGGCTGCTATGAACATAGTTGAGCATATGTCCTTGTTATATGTTCGAGCATCTTCTGGGTATATGCCTAGGAGTGGTATAGCTGGATCCTCAGGTAATGCTATGTCCAATTTTCTGAGGAACCGCCACACTGATTTCCAAAGTGTTTGCACCATCTTGCATTCCCACCAACAATGGAGGAGTGTTCCTCTTTCTCCACACCCTCGCCAGCATCTACTATCACCTGAGTTTTTAATCTTAGCCATTCTGACTGGTGTGAGATGGAATCTCAGGGTTGTTTTGATTTGCATTTCCCTGACGACTAAGGATGCTGAACATTTCTTTAGGTGCTTCTCGGCCATTCGAGTTTCTTCCGTTGAAAATTCTTTGTTAAGCTCTATACCCCATTTTTTAATAGGGTAATTTGGTTGTCTGGAGTCTAATTTCTTGAGTTCTTTGTATATATTGGATATTAGCCCTCTATCAGATGAAGGATTGGTAAAGATCTTTTCCCAATTTGTTGGTTGTTGTTTTGTCCTATTGACAGTGTCCTTTGCCTTACAGAAACTTTGCAATTTTATGAAGTCCCATTTGTCAATTCTTGATCTTAGAGCATATGCCATTGGAGTTCTGTTTAGGAACTTTTCCCCTGTGCCCAAGTATTCGAGGTTCTTCCCCACCTCTCTTCTATTAGTTTCAGTGTATCTGGTTTTATGTGGAGGTCCTTTATCCACTTAGACTTGAGCTTTGTACAAGGTGATAAGAATGGATCAATTTTCATTCTTCTACATGTTGTCTTCTAGTTGAACCAGCATCATTCGTTGAAAATGCTGTCCTTTTTTCACTGGACAGTTTTAGCTCCTTTGTCAAAGATCAAGTGACCATAGGAGTGTGGGTTCATTTCTGGGTCTTCTATTCTATTCCATTGATCTTCCTGCCTGTCTCTGTACCAATACCAGGTAGTTTTTTTTTTATCACTATTGCTCTGTAGTACAGCTTGAGGTCAGGGATGGTGATTCCTCCAGAAGTTCTTTTATTGTTGAGAATAGTTTTCGCTATCCTGGGTTTTTTGTTATTCCATATGAATTTGAGAATTTCCTTTTCTAACTCTGTGAAGAATTGAGTTGGGATTTTAATGGGGATTGCATTGAATCTGTAGATTGCTTTTGGCAAGATGGCCATTTTTATTATATTAATCCTGCCAATCCATCAGCATGGGAGATCTTTCTATCTTCTGAGATCTTCTTCGATTTCTTTCTTCAGAGACTTGAAGTTGTTGTCATACAGGTTTTTCACTTGCTTGGTTAGATTCACACCAAGGTATTTTATATTATTTGCAACTATTGTGAAGGGTATCATTTCCCTAATTTCTTTTTCAGTCTGTTTATCTTTCATGTAGAGGAAGGCTACTGATTTGTTTGAGTTGATTTTATAACCAGCCACTTTGCTGAAGTTGTTTATCAGGTTTAGGAGTTCTCTGGTGGAAGTTTGGGGGTCACTTAAGTATACTATCATATCATCTGCAAATAGTGATATTTTGAATTCTTCCTTTCCTATTTGTATCCCTTTGACTTCTTTTTGTTGTCTAATTGCTCTGGCTAGGACTTCCAGTACTATATTGAATAGGTAGGGGGAGAGTGGGCAGCCTTGTCTAGTCCCTGATCTTAGTGGGATTGCTTCAAGTTTCTCTCCATTTAGCTTGATGTTGGCTACTGGTTTGCTATAAATTGCTTTTACTATGTTTAGGTAGGGGCCTTGAATTCCTGATCTTTCCAAGACTTTTATCATGAAGGGATGTTGAATTTTGTCAAATGCTTTCTCAGCATCTAGTGAGATGATCATGTGTTTTTTTTTCTTTGAGTTTGTTTATATAGTGGATTACATTGCTGGATTTCCGAATATTGAACCATCCCTGCATTCCTGGGATAAAACCTACTTGATCATGATGGATGATTGTTTTGATGTGTTCTTGGGTTCTGTTTGCTAGAAATTTATTGAGTATTTTTGCATCGATGTTCATAAGGGAGATTGGTCTGAAGTTCTCTTTCCTTGTCGGGTCCTTATGGGGTTTGGGTATGAGTGTAATTGTAGCTTCATGGAACGAATTGGGTAGTGTTCCTTCTGTTTCTATTTTGTGGAATAGTTTGAAGAGAATTGGTATTAGGTCTTCCTTGAAGGTCTGATAGAATTCAGCACTAAAACCATCTGGTCCTAGGCTTTTTTTAGTGGGGAGACTTTTAATGACTGCTGCTATTTCCTGAGGGGTTATGGGACTATTTAGATGTTTATCTGCTCCTGATTTAACTTTGGTACCTGATATCTGTCTAGGAAATTGTCCATTTCATCGAGATTTTCCAGCTTTGTTGAGTATAGGCCTTTGTAGTAGGATCTGATGATTTTTTGAATTTCTTCAGTTTCTGTTGTTATGTCTCCCTTTTCAGTTCTGATTTTATTAATTTGGATACTGTCTCTGTGCCCTTTGGTTAATCTGGCTAACGGTTTATCTATCTTGTTGATTTTTCTCAAAGAACCAGCTCCTGGTTTTATTAATATTTTGTATTGTTCTTTCTGTTTCTATTTGGTTGATTTCAGCCCTGAGTTTGATTATTTCCTGCCTTCTACTCCTCCTGGGTGTATTTGTTTCTTCTTGTTCTAGAGCTTTTAGTTGTGCAGTCAAGTTGTTAGTGTGTGCTCTTTCCAGTTTCTCTCTGTAGGCACTTAGAGCTATGAGTTTTCCTCTTCGCACTGCCTTCATGGAGTCCCACAAGTTTTGGTATGATGTGTCCTCATTTTCATTGAATTCTACAAAGTCTTTTATTTCTTTCGTTATTTCTTCCTTGACCAAGTTATCATTGAGTAGAGAGTTGTTCAGTTTCCATGTGCATGTGGGTTTTCCATTGGTTTTGTCATTATTAAAGACCAGTGTTAGTCCGTGGTGATCTGACAAGATGCAAGGGATTATTTCAATCTTTTTGTATCTGTAGAGGCCTGTTTTGTGACCAATTATATGCTCTATTTTGGAGAAGGTACCATGAGGTGCTGAGAAAAAGGTATATTCTTTTGTTTTAGGATGAAATGTTCTATAGATGTCTGTTAAGTCCATTTGGTTCATAACTTCTGTTAATGTCAAAGTGTCTCGGTTTAGTTTCTGTTTCCATTATCTGTCCATTGCTGAAAGTGGGGTGTTGAAATTCCCCACTATTATTGTGTGAGGTGTAATGTGTGTTTTGAGCTTTAGTAAAGTTTCTTTTATGTATGTAGGTGCCCTTGCATTTGGAGCATAGATGTTCGAATTGAGAGTTCACCTTGGTAGATTTTTCCTTTGATGAGTATGAAGTGTCCTTCCTTATCTTTTTTGATTAATTTTGGATGAAAGTCGATTTTATTTGATATTAGAATGGCTACTCCAGCTTGTTTCTTGGGACCATTGGCTTGGAAAATTGTTTTCCACCCTTTTATTCTGAGGTAGTGTTTGTCTTTGTCACTGAGGTGTGTTTCCTGTATGCAGCAAAATTCTGGGTCTTGTTTGTGTATCCAGTCTGATAGTCTGTGTCTTTTTACTGGGGAACTGAGACCATTGATGTTAAGAGATATTAAGGAAAAATGATTGTGGCTTCCTGTTATTTTTGTTATTAGAGGTAGAATTATGTTTGTATAGTTATCTTCTTTTGGGGTTGTTGGAAGATTACTTCCTTGCTTTTTCTAGGTTGTAGTTTCCCTCCTTGTGTTGGCATTTTCCATCAATTATCCTTTGAAGTGCTGGGTTTGTGAGAAGATACTGTGCAAATTTGGTTTTGTCATGGAATATCTTGGTTTCACCATCTATAGTGATTGAGAGTTTTGCTGGGTATAGTAATCTGGGCTGGCAATTGTGTTCTCTTAGGGTCTGTATGATGTCAGTCCAGGCTCTTCTGGCTTTGATAGTCTCTGGTGAGAAGTCTGGTGTAATTCTTATAGGTCTGCCTTTGTATGTTACTTGACCTTTTTCCCTTACTGCTTTTAGTATTTTTTCTTTGTTTTGTGCATCTGATGTTTTGATTATTATGTGACGGGAGGTATTTCTTTTCTGGTCTAGTCTATTTGGTGTTCTGTAGGCTTCTTGTATGTTTATAGGCATCTTGTTCTTCAGGTTAGGGAAGTTTTCCTCAATAATTTTGTGGAAGATATTTACTGGCCCTTTAAGTTGGGAATCTTCATTCTCATCTATACCTATTATCCTTAGGTTTGGTCTTCTCATTGTGTCCTGGATTTCCTGGATGTTTTGAGTTAGGAGTTTTTTGCATTTTGCATTTTCTTTGACAACTGTGTCAATATTTTCCACCGTATCTTCTGCATTTGAGATTCTCTCTTCTATCTCTTGTATTCGGTTGGTGATGCTTGCGTCTATGACTCCTGATTTCTTTCTTAGGTTTTCTATCTCCATGGTTGTCTCCCTTTGAACTTTCTTTATTGTTTCTATTTCCATTTTCAGATCCTGAATGTTTTTGTTTAATTCCTTCTTTGTGTTTTCTTGCATTTCTTTAAGGGATTTCTGTGATTCCTCTTTAAGGGCTTCTATCTGTTTACTTGTACTCTCCTGTATTTCTTTAAGGGAGTTACTTATGCCCTTCTTATTATCCTCTATCATCATCATGAGAAGTGATTTTAATTCTGAATCCTGCTTTTCAGGTGTGATGGGGTGTTCAGGGCTTGCTATATTGGGAGAACTGGGTACTGATGATGCCAAGAAACTTTGGTTTCTGTTGCTTATGTTCTTGCGCTTGCCTTTCGCCATCTGGTTAACTCTAGTGTTACCTGCCCTCACTGTGTAAGACTGGAGTCTGTATTTCCAGTTATCTTGCTTGTTGCAGAGCTCCTCAGAGTCCAGATGTCTCTGTGGTCTTATGCTCCTAATCTCCTGGGTGGAAGAACTCCTGGGACTCAGGCCACCTCTTGGATCTGGAAATCCTTCTGCTCGTGAGTGCAGTGGCTCCTCGGCTGCTCTTAGTGCAGTGGCTCCTCGATGACTCAGGATTCAGTATCTCCACAGGACAGGTGCAGACCGATTCTGTGTCTGCCCCAGCCCAAAGGACCAGGCAGGGGCAGAAGGGAAGTGGAATTCCGGAGGGGCGGGGTTTGGGTAGCTGCTGTGCCCTAATGTCCCTGGCTCCCAGATGTATCTCTGGGGCTTAGGGAGTGAGATGGAGTTCTTACCGGCTGCTCTGAGTGCAGTGGCTCTTCTAGGATGACTCAGAATTCAGTATCTCCACAGGACAGGTGCAGACCGACTCTGTGAGTATGTACCATGTTATAAGTGAGTATGTACCATGTTATAAGTGAGTACATACCATGTTATAAGTGAGTATGTACCATGTTATAAGTGAGTACATACCATGTTATAAGTGAGTATGTACCATGTTACAAGTGGGTACATACCATGTTGTAAGTGAGTACATACCATGTTATAAGTGAGTATGTACCATGTTATAAGTGAGTATGTACCATGTTATAAGTATGTACCATGTTATAAGTGAGTACATACCATGTTATAAGTGAGTACATACCATGTTATAAGTGAGTATGTACCATGTTACAAGTGGGTACATACCACGTTATAAGTGAGTATGTACCATGTTATAAGTGAGTATGTACCATGTTATAAGTATGTACCATGTTATAAGTGAGTACATACCATGTTATAAGTGAGTATGTACCATGTTATAAGTGAGTACATACCATGTTATAAGTGAGT
>NW_021620862.1:2772002-2813529 GCF_004785775.1 Grammomys surdaster
GTACATACCATGTTATAAGTGAGTACATACCATGTTATAAGTGAGTACATACCATGTTTGATTTTCTGGGTCTGGGTCATCTCACGATTTTTTTCTAGTTCCATTCATTTGCCTGCAAATTTTATGATACTATTTTTAACAGTTGAGTAATACTCCATTGTGTAAATATAACTTAATTTCTTTATCATTCTTTGGTTGAGGGACATCTAGCTTGTTTCCAGTATCTGGCTATTACAAATTAGACTGCTATAAATGTAGTTGAGCAAGTGTCCTTTTATGGTAGGATGAAGCATCCTTTGGGTATATGCCCAGGAGTGGTATAGCTGAGTCTTGAGGTAGTCTGATTCCCAATTTTTTAAGAAATTGCCATATTGATTTCCAAAGCAGCTGTACAAGTTTGCACTCCCAGCAGCAGTGGAGGCGTGTTCCCTTTGCTCCATCCACACCGTCACCAGTGTGAACTGTCCACACTATAATCATCTAGCTGTGAGCTTTGTGGGTCCTGGGCTGGGCTGGTGCTGTTGTAGGCATAAACAAAGCCAGATGACTGAGATGTCATAGTAAGTTAATTTGATTGAGATTTGTTTATTGTGGTTTGCAGTTCTGTTTCATTGCTGGACATTATAGATAGTGGTATTATTTTGAATGTGGCCAAAGGAAGTGAGAGAAGGTTTTTTTTGTTGTTGTTACTTTTATTTTTTTACAGTCTAGTCATCACCCCCTCCCAGTGCTCCCTCCCACAGTTCCTCATCCCCAATGTCTTCCTGATCCTGCCAGGCTTCCCCACTCCCTGGGGCCTCATGTCCCTCAAGGGTTAGGCGCTCTTCTCCCCGAGGCCAGAGCAGGCAGCCCTCTGCTCTATGTATCGGGGCCTTGGACCAGCTCATGTATGCTGCCTGGTTGGTGGCTCAGTGGCTAAGAGAGCTTGAGAGTCCAGGTTAGTTGGGACTGCTGGTCTTCCTAGGGGTCACCCTCCCCTCAGCTTCTTCCTGCCTTTTCCCTAATTCAACCACAGGGGTCCCCCACTTCAGTCCAGTGATTGGGTGTAAGTGTCTGCATCTGTCTCAGTCAGCTGCTTATTGGGCCTCTCGGAGGATAGCCATGCTAGGTTCTAGTCAGTAATAGTCTCAGGCCTTGAAGCCTCCCCTTGAGCTAGATCACAATTTGGGCCGGTCACTGGATTGCCTTTCCCTCAGTTTCTTCTCCATTTTTGTCTCTGCAGTTCTTTTAGACAGGAACAATTCTGGGTTAGATTTTTGACTGTAGGATGGCAACCCCTTCTGAATCGAGGTAGTTTTGATCTCTGGAAAATATAGTGGGTAATTTCACTCAAAGGAAAATTGTGCAGAGGCAGGCAGATTTCTGAGTTCAAGGCCAGCCTGGTCTACAGAGTGAGTTCCAGGACAGCCAGGGCTACACAGAGAAACCATGTCTCGAAAAAAAAAAAAAAGAAGAAAAAAAAGGAAAATTGTGACTTTTTTCAATTATTAACTTTTACTGATGTTGTAAGATGTCCATCCTGATAACAGTAGGCAGCGAGTTTTGTGTTTAAGGGAAATGAACTGAATCTTAGTTATATTAAGGAAACATTATTAATAGAGTGTTAATGAATGCCTATGCATAATAAAATACAAAATTTGGTATCTGTTTTAAATTTTTATTTGTCTATTTTAAAGAATGAAAAGTGAGATGCTAGTATATCTTTCATGTGTATTTCATGAAGTGCTAACAACACACAACTAAAAACACCAAGGCACTTGGCTTTTCTGAACTTATCTTCAAATTCTGAGAATTCTGTAGCCACCATCAAGGCCACCAGAACTCTCCAGCTGACCAGTCTTGTAGCCTCAGCTGTGAGATGGAGACCTGTGAGTGAGTGTGACATCAGGGTGTTGCTATGATGGTCAGCAGTGTTGGGGAACAGTTATCCAAGTGGGCTCTCGAGGGGGGTTGGACGACCTTAAATAAGAGAAGGTGTCATTGCCTCGTTTCTCCCTGGCATGCCTTCCCGCTCCTGACATCCTTCTCGCTCTCTTGCTTGCAGGCTTTGATCCAGTGTGAGCAGCTGAAGAGTGAGCTGGAGAGGCAGACAGAAAGACTGGAAAAGGAGCTTGCCTGTCAGCAAGAACAAAGGGCTTTGGAGAAGGAGATGATAAAGAAAGAAGTGACCAGAGAGAGGGAAGATGCAAAGTCAAAGGTACTGCGTCAGCACTCTCTCCAGCTGAGGGACCTGATGGGTAGATCTCAGTGGGCAAGGGCTAGCTTTGGCTCACAGTCCCTCCTCTCCAGGAAGGTGGCACAATGCTCCTGGCAGTGGTGGTGGGCACACCTGAGTGCTCACGCCGGCTCTTCTCCGCATTCGTACTGAAGTCCTCCAGTGCATCCCTTTCTGCCTTTCTTCAGCTTCAACAGATCAATTGGAATCTCTGGGGCTGTAGTTATAGACCCAGTGCTGCTCTCTCAGAAAGCATGCAGACCTTGGGGAAGGTGGCTGCTAGGCAAGTATGTTCATAAATGCATCAAATCGCTCCAGCCTGGACAGTCATGAGAGACTTTTGTCAGAAGGATTTTGAAGTAAGGCTTAGGGAGATGGAAGGATAGTTAGGTGGACAGTTGAGTTCAGGGGAGTAGAGTGTCATTGCAGGAAAAGCACACACCCACAGGAGCTGCAGCTCTGCTTCGTTGGGGTTTGGGTACTGCCCAGGTGGTGGAGTAGAGGGAGTCGGGTAGACTGGCGGAGGGTGGAGTATGGAGATAGAGAGAGGTGCTAAATCACTAGTGTGCGTAAAATCTACATGAGAATCAGAAATATCACCCAAATGTGACATGAAGCCACACGTTGTCTTCACGTTGGACGGCGTGGTAATGATAGCTAGATTTCAGGAAAGTCACCTCATTAATAGACTGAGCAGAACTAGAGTATGTGCCCGGAGATAAGGTTCGAATTAGTTATGGCATCTGGTGGAGAGGATGACATCTTTGTCCTAGGAGGTCACAGGGAGTTGGTTTTATCATCCAGGGAGGGGGGATAGCATCGTGGTCCTAGCTTTTCAGACTGGTTTTAGGTCACATTTATTCTCCCCAAGTTATGTCAACCTCAGTAGAGAAACTTCCTGAGTAGAAGCCAGTAGGTGGCAACCAGTTTAACTATTCGCCTGCCTTGTTCTTCCATTCGACTCCTCGCAGTCTCTCCTGTGCCTTCCCTACCTCAGGCAGCTCCTGCAGGCTGTGCTGAGGCTCTGCTGATCTCCAGCTCTCCTCAACAGCCTTGCTATCATCACAGCCTTGCTTATCATCAGCACTGCTGAAGCCAAGCAAAAGAAACAGTATCTCAGTCCCTACTGCATAAGGAAAATCTCACGGGCTTCACCTCCTTCCCAGGAGAATCATTCTTTATTTTATTTGATCCTTCTGAGTTTTTGAAGCAGTCTTCTTCAGAGTGTCTCAGAGGAAAACTAGGTTCCTCTTTGTAAGTTCCCATACCTCATTGATGGCAAATTCTTTCTTATTGGACGGTTGCCTTCTCCTAACTTCCTGCGAAGCCCTCGCATCCACGGCCTAACGTGCTCACACCTCTCACTTAGCGCATGCTCACATGAGGTATGACTAACACACCAGGAAGGGCTAGGCAGCCCATGGCTGAAGTATGACTAACACACCAGGAAGGGCTAGGAAGCCCATGGCATCGGAAAGGCAGGATGAAGTCAGAGGTTAGAGCTGGTCCCTGTCTGCACATGATCAGGACAAGCCTTGTGGGAAAGTAGTGTTTAGCTAAGATCCAAAGAATAGGTAGGACTTCGAATCTAGCTTCCAAGGAAGGAAGTGGTCTCTGTTCCACCCGGAGAAGACATGAAGGAGGTTTAGTTTTGGAATTGGCTCCTGTGTGTGAGAAAATAACATTGGTTACAAAAACAGCCATTGTTCACACCTAGGGTATTTTTATTTGGGAAGGGGCCTGTTTCATGGAAACCATTTGACTCAATAGCTTCACAATATAAAACCACTCAGATGAGTATTCAACAAGGAAGGGAAAAGAGAAGGATGAAGTGTGCTTGGTCACCTCCTGAGCCAGGGAGGCAGTGGAAGCTGGGCCCTTTTCACAAGTGGGTAAGCTCTAGCAGATTTGCTCTCAGGCCTGGTTCTGAGTGTGAGAGACAGGAGTAACTGAATCTTAGTAGCTAGATGCTGTTCTCAAGGAAAATGGCCTTAGAGAAAGTGATGTGGCAGGTAATCCAGTTTGACCTCTATGGGACCTTGATTAATCTTCAGGTGTAATGAGTGCTTTAAGCACGTGACAGGGTTAATCGAGGTGATGTTTAAGAAGTGTCATAATGCCTGTCTCATGGTAGGCATTGAATAAAACGGAGCCTTTGTTGTCGTTTTTATTTTAGGGAATGCACAGTGGGCTTGCTGGACAGTTTTCTTGACACGTCAGTACAGACAGATAAGCTGGAGTATAAACCCAAGCTGGACCTTTTATGGATTCTCTTGAGTGAACTTGGCCAAGTAGCTTAGTTTTCTTAATCTCATTTCAGGGGAACTGAAAATTAATCCAATACAAGTAATCCAATTTTCATTAATCCAAATCTGATACAATTCTTTCTCTAAAGGGACTTAAATGCACGTGTGTGTGTGTGTGTGTGTGTGTGTGTGTGTGTGTGCACATCCCTGCCACCCTAGGAAAGTACCTAGTTTCCCATGTCGCTGAAGTCTCCCTGTAATACCCCTTCAGTAGTTGTGATGGAGATGCTGCAGACACAGGTACCATGATCACACTCACGAGTGTACACACGTGCTAAGGGCTAGCATGCAAGCATCTGTCTGTCCTTCCTTTGTCTTTCCTTCCTTCTCTCCATCTCTGCACCTAGCCTACAAAGGACCCTGCAGCTTTATTCAGCCTTCCCTTCTGGATCCTTCACAGTTTCTCAAGCAGACCTGAAAAACACTCCCAGGACAACAACTTACCAATGCACAATATTGAATGAGGTATTTAAGAAACAAAATGAGAAGGGAGTTTCCTCGTTATGTTTTTAAATAGTATAATTTATGCATATGAAAGTGTGTACATGGCTTTCTGTCTCTCTGTCTCTCTGTCACTGTCCCTCTGTCTCTGTCTCTGACACACACGCACACACACACACACAAGCTCAGGAATGCAGTCTAATAGGAAAAGTAACAAATTAATCACTACAATTACATTGTAAAGTTAGTGTAAAGCCAGGCACTGGTAGCTTCCTAACAATAGGAAGGCTCAGGGAACTAGCCCCCCCCCCCCCCCCCCCCCCTGTGTGTGGAAGGCTCTAGAGAACAGGTACCTCTGCCTGTCTGCCCATATTTGCATCATTCCCCCACGAATGTTCCCCGCTGTGAGTTTGTCTCCTGCCTTCAGTGTGCTCTCTGAGCCACTCTGGTGTGTTAGTTGAGTCCATCACTTATCATATGCTTATGTGGTCACCCCCTGCAGTCCACATATTTTCTTAGTTGCTTCCCTTGACAATAGCCCATTGCCAGAATCCCGAATGTGTTCTATCTCTCTGCCCCTTCATGCCCTAGTCAGTGGACTGGGAACCACTGTGCAGACATTTCCATCAACCTCTCCCAATCTAGGCGTCCTTGTCTCTTCCTTGCCCCTGTCAAAGTTTAAAGGACTTCGCTGATATCAGTGCCGTAGACATCCAGCAGTGTTGCAGCTGTCTGTGTTACTTCTGGCTCTGCAACAGATGTGGATGGAGAAACTCCTGCAGTGTAATGCTGACTTCCAGATGGTGGGCGTGGGGGAAAAGAAGGTGTGACCACAGGAGGGAGGCCTCAGGAAGTGGGTGACAGGAGGCAGCAGACAGGTCGGATGGGCAACAGAGCTAAATGATGGGTGGTACAGGGAGGGAGGCTGAAGGAAGAGAGGGAGGGATTGGTGTGTGCCTTGTAATAGAAACGGACCCAGAATTTACAATTAGCAAAACAGTCATCTGTGTGTTTATTCTAAACACCAACCATTCTTAATATCTTTCACTGATTTATCTCCTTATAACATGTCCTATACTAGATTTACTAGCTTGCCACTAAAATTGACTGCTGCTGTTTGGGTCCAGAAGACCTATAATTACAGGTTTATGATATGAATAATCATGGACTTGAGTTCTTAAATTACAGATGTTAAATGATACTATTTGCCCTGTTTGTTTTCCCTTGACCTTTAATTACTCATTCAGATTGTAATATGCACAAACGTACTTTGTAGTTTGTTATTAGTAGAGCTATGTGCGAATGAAATTTTCAGACAACCTATTAATGTTTGGGGTATGTAAATAACTATAAATCAAATACACATTTCTCTGTGATTTTCAGAAAAGTCAATTAGTTGATCATTCTAAATTAGAAAGTATCTTCAGGGCTCTTTATTTTCATGTGGGTCAAGTATGCTATTTATATAATTCAAGTGTGGACACTTGACATTGTAAAGCTCTTAATTTACCATAAACTTTTGTTCAGTATTGAAATTTTAATATTTTTTATTAGCATATATTAATTGCATACAATAATGGTTTCGTCAGTATGTCTTCATGCATGTATATAATATATTTTGATCACAGTTATCCCATGATTGTCTCTTGTTCCACTGGTAGTTTTTTGATGTATGGACCAGTAAGTGTATTAGGCTCATGTGTAGGCACAAGTTTAGCTCTTTGATTTACACGCTGGGGGCTGTGGTCCAGCTCAAGCATCACCATTCCCCCCCCCTCTTTTGGTTTTTGGTTTTTTCGAGACAGGGTTTCTCTGTGTAGCCCTGGCTGTCCTGGAACTCACTCTGTAGACCAGGCTGGCCTCGAACTCAGAAATCTGCCTGCCTCTGCCTCCCAAGTGCTGGGATTAAAGGCGTGTGCCACCACTGCCGGCTGAATTTTCATAGTCTCAAATACCATTGCTGAGATTTGTTTTCTTTCACAGATACTGATCCTATCTCAGAATATTGCCAAGCTAGAGGCCCAGGTTGAAAAGGTTACAAGGGAGAAGACTTCAGCTGTCAGTCAATTAGAGGAAATTCAGAACCAGCTTGCATCTCAGGAAATGGACGTCACAAAGGTCTGAGCAAGTTTTGGTTTAATAATTGGCCTAAGTACATATTTTCTTTGAAAAAATTTTTTTCTTTTAAGTTTATTATTTTTATTATTGTATATGTGTGATGTGTATATGTGTGGTGTGTGTGTGGTATGTGTGGTGTGTGTGTGGTATGTGTGTATGTGGTGTGGTGTGTATGTGTACATGTGTGTGTATGTGTGTGATGTGTGGTGTGTTGTGTGTATGTGTGACATGTGGTGTGCTGTGTGTGTGTTATGTGTGTATGTGGTGTGGTGTGCGTGTTGTATACAGGCACACACATGCCGTGGCGCTCCTATGGCGGTCAGAGTCCATTTTCTTTGTCCACTGTGAGACCCAGCTCTGGTTTTCAGATGCCCTGTGAGCAATCTCATCTACTTTGAAACCATTTTTCTTTTTCTTTTTTTTCTTTTATATTTTTTCCCTCTTTGTAGCCTTGGCTCTTCTGGAACTCAGAGATCGAACCTGCCTCCACCTCCCAAGTGCTGATATTAATGGTGTGGGCCACTGAAACGATTTTTCTTACTAACCAAAGCTTCATATGTTGTCAGAAAGAAGTTTGGAATCGAAAGTCTTTTTATGTCAAGAATAATTAAGGTTACTTTAGTGAGTCTATCAACAGCCCTTACTACACGCCCGCTTCCTCCACCCTTACTGTATGGTACTGAAAGTCCAAAGCTAATCTGTAGCAAAGAATCAATTGGCAAAGACTTGGGAACAGTTCTATTTAATTGTTGCATCTTTAACGAAACTTACCTTTCTAAGTTAGTTAGCAAGGAGTGATTCTTTTTCTCCACCTTGTTTTTCCAACAATTGCTTAAGGCATGCTGAAAGCTTTGTTTGATTTCAAAAGTTTCCTCCTCTCTCTTCTGTTTCATATCTACTTTTAAAATCAACATTTTATATTAAATTCTTAATTATATCTTATATTTAGCATAAATTCTTCTTTTATTAATTAAGCTATATATTTGTGCCTTGGGCCTCTCTGACCAGTGAAGCAAGGACTAAACATGTAGTGGTTTTAATTGATTTATTTTAAGAAATGCTAGTTTGTCTGGATTTCAAGTAAATTATAACCCATCTCCTTAAATTTTGATACATTTTATTCTTTTGTTGCTTTAAATTAAGTAACATAATTATTTTTAGCTTTTACATTGATTTATACTTACACATAAAACTTACAAAAGGAGCTTCACTCTCTAATTCTGCATTTACTTCATAAATCACGCTGGGTGATGAAGAGGCTTAGGAGGCTTCTGTTCACCAGCATACCTGCTCTGTGTGTCTGGAGACAGGGGCGCAGACAGCTCTGCAGAGAAATGGGCACGCAGGTTTGGAGATGGAACTCATGGCTCTTGTTTGCAGTTCATTACAGGCGACAGCTTTTAATGAAGCACAGTGACAGAAAGAATGAGTTCTTGTCTCTACAGCTGTCCAACAGGACGCAAGCCTCAGAGAGTGACACACTAAGCTAAATGACTTTAAAAGAGCCTCCATCCCTCAGATGATAGTTCTGGCTCAGTAGAATGCCTAGATTTATTTTAGAAGTCTGTTGTAGATAAGTACAGTAAGCAGTGAGCTGACAGGACTAAGAAGGTAAGAGTTCAAATTAAAGACTTAAGTGACTTTTAGAGGACTCAGACATTTGTTATGGAGTACATTCAGCTAAAAGTCACTGCTTTTCATTGTTGAGGAATTGTTATTTTTCTGATGTTATAAATTGAGAATTGTTCACTTCATCTGTAGACCTACTGAAGCCAAACAGTTTGGAACAGGTCACTTAGCATTTTAAGTTTATAATTTTTTGAATGGAAGAATCAACTCTCATGTATTAAAGATACACTTTTGTATGTGTGAGTGCATCTTTGATGCCCCTGGAGCAAGGTTGTTGCCTGTGCTTCTGTCTTGTCCTAACTTTTAAACTCTGGTGCTTTTATTGTTTCTAAAGAGCTTTTTATTCAAGAAAAGGAAGGCATATAGGTTACATACTTTACTATAGTTTAATATCTCAATAATAATAAAATTAATTTCTAAAGCTTCTAAAACTCATTTTTGAAGAAATGCCAAACTGAAAAGTTGCAGGCAAGAGTAACCATTAGATAATACACAACCTTTAAAAGGCAGACTTGAAAGTCAGAGAGAGAGTTGTGATGTAACTCAACTTCTACAGTCCTCAGTTATGGCAAAGATTCATCATTTCTTTATTTAGATGTTTCTGATAATTCTATTTCTCAAATATGCTTCTCCATGTGAGTGACCTGGACTAGAGAAAAAATAAATTGCATACAGAATGTTTTGCAACATTTTAAAGATGTTATATGTATTCATTATCTAATAATATCACAGTTATTTCACTTCAGATGTATATTTTCTCTTGTGTAGAAGACTACAGTTATAATTGTAGCGCATGCTTAAAGCCTGCATATGACCTTTACCAGAAGTTCTTTTATGGTATTTAAGTCACATTGCATACCTACAACAATATAGTTGATGGTATCTATATGGTTTATAGTAAATGCTGGTATTGTACACCTAAATATCAATAATATAGCTTATTAGCAAAAAAATGTCCTTATAAAAATTTACTTGAAAGCTTAGCTGATGAAGTCTTTAAAGAGATATTTTATAATATAGAGAGAATGACCACCTGTGTGAATAACTATAACTGTTTTAATTACTTATTTTAGCTAGTGTGATTTCAGGTGGTAGTGCCTTTCATTGATAATATTAATTTGAATCTATTTTATATAAGATAATCCTGAAAATTTGCTTCAATTTCTTAGTTATGCATTCCATTATTTTATAGTTTTTGTTTGATTTTGAGAGGGGGAATGAATGTATTTGTGGCATTCATGCAACTAAAAAGGCAACTTGTAGAAGTAAGTTTCCTCATTTCAGGCGGGACCTTTGGATTAACTCAGGTAATCAAGCTTAGTGGCAAGTGGCATACCTGCTGAGCCATCTCTCAGTACTTCCTTGTGTTACCTCCAAATCTTGAAATCAATCCTCTTAGAAAAGTTTTGCTGTACTTTATCTGTGTGTCCTCTAGGGGGCACCAAAAGATCTAATTGTAGACACTTGTCTGCCGATTCCAGAGGCTACTGATCTGTTTTTACAATCTAACAGGTGTGTGGAGAAATGCGCTTTCAGTTGAATAAAACCAAAATGGAGAAGGATGAGGCTGAAAAGGAACACAGAGAATACAAAGCAAAATCTCAAAAGGATCTTGAAATGAAAGATCAGGTAAGGGAGCACACCGGCACAAGCAGCTATTAAGCTATTAGTAGCATGTTTTCTGAAGTTGGTGTGGTTTTATCCCTAAGCCACTTATTTCTCTTATAGTGTCTCTAACTAATGTAAGGACCCAGTTTATACTATTAAAAGAATTTCATTTATAGTTGCCTGACATGAAGTGGTGAGAATCAACTGCTTGCATATGAAATTCCAATTTGACAGTTCATAAATATACATTTGGATATGTATCTATTACTTAGAAAAAGTTTAAAAAATGTTCTAATGCACAGTTTGAACCTAAAATACACATACATAAAGTTCTTGAAAGATGCCAACTTGCATCCAATTTTAAATGAGAAACTTTAAAATTTGTAAGATGAGATGAGTTGATATGTAAATATGTCAATCAAATTGATTGTTGGCAGAGTTGGACCAGTTTTAACTAAGATAGCCATGAATGCGTTTGCTCAGGAAGCCTAAATACAGTGAAATTAGAAATGTTAGGGAAAATGCTACTTGCTTCAATTTCAGTTTGAACAGATGTTTTATGTTATAACTCTGTTGAGATTGTATAGATACTCCAATTTTAATTGACTCTGGGGAAAGCTTTTAAAGAGAAAGTTATGGCAGATTGACTTTTGATGTTCTATTTTTATGTTACATTATAGGCCATTGAAGGTTTGCATTCTTTACAGCCAAGAAAAGCAGATTGTGTATTCTATTAAAATAATACGCCGAGGTATCAGTATCAATAATTTAGAGATATCTGTACAGTTCAGGAGTAAGTTGCTCCAGATAATTTTACAACATATTTCTAAGCAAGGCTTTCTATCATATTTTCAACATATTTTCCCTTTCAAGCCATCAGCTGTTGATGACAAATGACACAAATGCAATGGAGAAAGTATTAACTCTGGAAGTGCCAATGAAGTTCTGTGCAGAGCATTGCAAATCACAGCTGAAACCCAGACAGCCGGAATGAAAGTAGTTTCTATATGAGTGTATGCAAACTTTATGATGAGTTCTACATCCTAGAAGATCTCTTAATATTAACGTGTACTGATTTTACTTTGTCCAGTTGGGGGCGTCCCTGATAGTGGAATGGAAAGTTCCCTCAGTCCAGGATTGAAAGCCTAGGACGACTAAGCAAATGGAGTACTCTCCTCCTCCTGATACCCCGCAGGTTTTTACAGTTACATTGGCACACTCTGTGATATTAAATATCTTTTGAGTTATTGTACAGAACTCCAGAAGTATAATATTTTCTACTAATAGAACACAGAAGCAAAGAGTTTGGGAATGATATAAAATTACATTATCATGTTTTAGCAGTACCAAAAAAAAAAAAAAAAAACAAGTAACGAGAGAGTGTGTGTCTCAGGAAATGAATAACCTAGTTTAAATCCCTCCTAGTGTCTGTTACTTTAGGATGCTGTTTTCTTAATTAACCCATAATGGTAAAAAGGCTAGAGCTGAAGGGATGAGTTTCCTTTGTCAGTGTTCCCTGACGGACTGAAATACTGAGTTTCCCTAATCATCTTTGGTGGTACCGTTTCGGTGGAGATGTACCTTCAGGGAGGGCACAGTTTGTAGGAGTAAATCTGGGGAGGGTTAGGAGAGGTTTGCTTGCTTCCATTTTTTTCTTGACAGAATGTGAGGAAAGCTTATAGGTGCTCTTTGTAACTGTTTTGTACTGAACAGACAGTTTCAGAAGTAGTGGCTTCTCATTCCCTGGATGATTTGGAGCAGCAAAGCAGCAATTGTTCTTTGGTCTCTCAGCCATGACCTGACCTTCTGTCTGTAAGACTGAAGAGCTATTTAGCTTGGCCACCATCTGCACCCAGGAGAGAAATTTACATTTAGCTTTGAAAAGCTGGACATGTCGAGCATTTATCTGCAATACATACCGTGATATAAAACGTATTTGATTTTAAAGCCTTGTGTATCATACAGTCGTCATAGCCAGGAGGCTGGCCTTCCGTTTGCAAACAGGTGCTCCCCATAATGCATCATTTTATTCATATTTTAGCTAATCTGGTCACTTGATAGGTTTTCAAAGTAGGTGGGAAACGGAGATGGAATGTAGCGAGCTCAAGGGCCTCTTTGATGTGTACACAGCCAGGCAAATGCTTAGCCACTGGAATGAGTTTCCTCATGACCTGAGCCTTGACTCTGGCATAATTAGAAAGAAAGGTTAGAGGGGAACAATGGCTGTCTCTTCCACCTACTTTCTTCTTTTCTTCTTATATTGTGTCAGGACCCATGGGTGAGTTACCCTTCTCATCAGCTCCTTTGTATCGCTGCAGCTTGGAGAGCTGCTGTCAGTCTCAGGGGCTGCTTCTGCACCACAGAAAACAAAAGGCATTTGCTGTGCAGATTGGGAACTTTGTGCCTTGATTTATTTTTTTCCTTCCTTCTTTTCTTTCTTTCCTTTTTTTTTTTTATAAACATCAGGTACACACACACACACACATGCGTGCACGCACACACACACACGCACACACACTATCATGAGAGCTTAAAAGCATATGAAACAAAAGGAACATTGTAAACAACCTGTGCATTTCCAGTATTTACATTCAGTGTGTGTCTATATTGTTCCATCCAGTTCATAGTGTTTTTCCTTAACTTCTCATTATCATCTTTTTCTATCTTAATGTTTTCTAATTGTCTTCCTCTACCTCTTCTCCTTTTACAGAAATATTTAAGACAGATCTCAGACATTTATTATTTCACCTACAAATATATCACTGTGTATCTATGAAGACAATGTTCATATTATTATGTTGTCACATTAAGGAATATTAACAATAATTAGTAGCAAATAACTCCAAGCTTATGTTCACTTTTCTTTATCTCAAAAAATATTTTGCAGTTGGTTTATTCCAAAATGCAGAGCAGGTCCGTGTTTGTCTGTTCAAATGCTGCAGTACGGTCCTCTTTAAAAGGAAGTGAAAAGAATACTTAGTAAAAATGTTAGCTTTCTTTATTATCTATTAAGTTTCCCTCCGAGGGCTTTGTGCTCCGTACTGCACCGGTTGCCCTACCAGAGCTGCACCTTCATCCCTGACACACTGTGAGCATATGGCCAGGATGTGGCTTTGCTTCTCATCACGTTCCAGAAGGGGCCAGAGACTCAAATGCAAACTGCATCATTTCAGAGCCCTATATTTAAGATTCAGGAACTTTTAGGAAACTCTGGCATTACAGGGCTAGTCTATTTGAAATGAGGGATGCATCTTTGGAATTTTCTTTGTTAATTTTGAATTTAATAGTTGAGTCTCAAAGATGTTTCTTTGTTGCTCCTAGCCTTTGATCAGGGTCCAGAGCAAGTAAAAATACAGAACTATTTGTTCAGAAAAGATAAATATGATGTTAAAGGCGCTGTCATAGGAGGCTTTGTTTTCTTTACTTTGCTGTCTCTTGTACTCTACCAGTTTTTCCTTCTCTGAACCCCCATCATCTTTTAAATTTGTTATGTAATTTGGGGATGTATATAGAACCAGGGCACATATAGAGGGTAGGATGGGGAGGGATGATCCAGAGGGGCCAGAGCAGTTGAGAAAGCTGTTTATTGTCAGTCTTAGCTTTGAAATTGCAGATGATAGCTTACGAGAAAATTTTGAGAATAGGGACACACTTACAGACTTCGTGGTGATGTGAGACCCTATCAGAACATTGACTTTGGTTTTGTGACTTGCTTTTGTATTGAAGAGATAGATGAAACAATGTGTACTGGGCTACACAAAGTTGATGGGCGTGTGGTGGAATTAAAGAAGCCAGTTTTACAGGGGAGTCTATAAAGCCTGGTACCCAGTGAACAGTGAAAAACTTGTCGGTGATAGTAAAGAAGATAGCGAAGAACATAGTCGGAGAGAACAGTGAAGAATATAGTCTGAGAGACTGCTTTGAAAAGTGTGGCACATTGGAGCTATCCAAGTTCTGGAAAGCAGGCAGTGTTGAAAAAGGAGGATTTGCCTTTGTACCTTTTGATGACCATAACACAGTTGATAAAAGGTTGTTCAGAAATACTACACTGTCAATGAACATAACTGTGAAGTGAGAAGGCCCCTTTCTAACAAGAGATGCAGTCTGCTGATCACAGAGAGGTTGGGGAGGTGGACCTTGCTACTTTATGGAGGAAACCTGGGAGGTGGTGGAGGTAATTTTGGTTGTCGTAGAAACCTTGGTAGAAGAGAAGGCTATGGTGGCAGAGGTGGTGCCAGCAGAGGTCATTATGGAGGTCGATGCAATGCATTTAGAGGTGATGGTGGCAGCTACAGTGGTGATCCTGGTTATAGATAGAGAAGACCATGGCAGTGGTGGACCAGGATATGGAAACCAAGGTGGTGGATACAGTGGTGGAGGAGGATGTAGAGAGAATTTTTGGTGGAAGTAACTCTGGTGGTGGAGGAAAGTATAATGACTTTGAAAATTCTGGTAGACAAGAGTTTTATCAAATTGTAGGTCCATGAAGGGGGCAGGGTTGGTGGAGGATGCTCTGACAATCCCTGGTGGTGGAAGTGGTGAAGAAGTGGTTGCAGAAGGCTTAGCAAACAGCAGAAAATGGCTGTAGTTCTTAGAAAAAGAAGGTGGAGTTGTCAGAAAAGCTGCAGGTTACCTTGAGACAGTCGTCCCAAATGCAAGAGGAACTGTAAAATCAACCACAGAAGGAGCGATGGTCCGTAGTCAGAAACATCACTGCAGCTTCAATGGGAAACCCTTCTTGTTCAGGACTGTCATAGAATGGTGTGCAAAACATTATTAATTCATGTAGTACAGTGACAGATGTGCGATTCTGAGGTCATTTATCTCTTGTAGCTTTATCCCCCCCCCTGTTATACCAAGTATATTGCCTTGTAAATTGCTGTATTGGTACCAGGAATAAAACAAAAACAAAAACAAAAACTAAGGAACGTTTAACTTCAAAACAAACCCAGTGCCCTCTATGTCTGACATTTTCTTGGTTCTGGGATCAAATTCACGTCCTCATCCTGCACAGCAAGTGCTTTCCTGACTGACTCATCTCCCCACATCTCAGGTTCTTCTTTTCCTCCAGGTACCCTGTGTAGGGTAGTGTGGGAGTTACTCTCCTTTATCCTAAAGGGAGCAAAAGGCTTTATGCTGAGGCTTAGGGCATGGATGGCCACTTCTATGTTCTGTTCTGACTTATGCTTGTGTACGCACACATCCCAACTGCCTGAGTTCTTATCTAGGCTCCCGCTAGGGGCAAAAACAGTACAGAGCCACAGCTTCTCTCTCTTAAGGGACCTGTTTCTACAGTAGTTAGGCTGGAACAAGGCAGAGACTGTAGGGGAACAGGATTCTGAGAACTGTTCCAGGACTGAAGTAACAGGGAAAAACTACCACCGAGATGAACTCAAGATCCATTGTCCCATCAGACTGTCCCAAGATAAAAGTCACTAAAACTTGTGAGACATTGCTCATGGAGCCAGAAGCTGCAAGTACGAGGCCCTTCTTTGTTATTTTTGATTTTGTGAGGTAGGGTCTCACCATGTAGCCCAGGCTAGTCTGGAACTTGCTATGCTCTGTAGCCCAGGCTGCTCTCAACTCAGGATTTCACTCAGCTGCAAAAGCTTCTTAAACTGTCCCGTGGGACTCCATTGAGAACAGGGCATCAACACATGCGTGATACGCTCCCACCTGATTCCCATATTTCTTGTAGCAGAAAAGAGTTAGCCAACGGACACTTATGCCAGCTCTGCTTCCGCCCTATTTCACAAGTCAAGTTTTATGATAACACATGAACATTACTTACGTGTTGTGTTTGTTTCTTCCCTGGCACAAGAGCAGAGCTGAGTGGGTCTCAGCAGATAAGAGCACTTGTCACTCTTGCAGAAGACAGGTGTTACATTCCTAGCACCCATGTTGGAAGCTCACAACTTCCTGTAACTCCAGCTCCAGGGTGACCAACACCCCTGGCCTCTGCTGGAACCTGCAGTCACATGCACACTCACCCACCTACATACACTTAGTTAAAAACAGTGAAAATAAATCTCAAAAAAAGCAGAGCTGAGAAGGTATGGCAGAGACTGCAAAGCCCACAAAACCGAGATATTATATATATGGAATATAATAATAATAATAATAAATATTATTATACTATATTGCCAGCCCTTCTCTGAGGCAGGAGGTTCTTTGTATTACTAGAATGCCTTATTGGAGAACATCAATTATAACTTATTATAATGTACTAGTCTTAGAATATTTTATGAACAATGCATGCTATAACTGTGCTCTCTCAAACATCTAGTAGCCTTTCCAGGTGAGCATGTGGTAGCTGTCTACATTTTATTAGTGGCACGTGGTGAGACATGGTGGCTGTGTTTACCTTTTATTCGTGGCACATGGTGAGATATGGTGGCTGTGTCTGCATTTTATTAGTGGCACATGGCTTAATAATGGCATGTGGCTTAGATAAAAGTATAAATACAGCATTATTATTTCTTTACAATTTAACTTATAGGTTAATATAAATTTTATTTTTTAGACGTAAAAAACTGAACATGGCTTTTTCTTAGTTGTCTACATATGGTGGATCTTTGAAATGATACTTAACACTGACTAGGAAGCATTGAATGTCTCGAGTACTTCATGAAGTAATCAAAACAAATACTTAAGAGTATGGCTACGTACACAAAAACATCAAAATTTATGCTTGGAAAAATTGGAGAAATAAAAGACTTATAACCAGTATGAGTCAGCACTTTAGAATTGAAATTATGTATGCAGTGTGTCAAAGCAGGAGTTACTTCATAAAATCAGTTCATTAGCTATTTGGAGGAAATCTGGCTATTTGATGTAAAGAGACCAAGTTAAACCCAGCAGCTCCTAAAAGTCAGACTCATTTAAGACCAGAGCAATAAGAATAAAGGAATGTTGGCAAATTGTACCTTATTACGTAGACAAGTCGGAAACTCTGTGTTGGGATTTTCAGGGTTTGGGCTGATTCTTTCTAGGAGGATCTGATCTCGATGTTTAATGTGGAAAGTCAGGATCACAGCAGTTTAATTCCTGTGACTGATGGCACCCAGTTAGTAAGACTTTCCTGACAGTTGGAAGATTGGAATAGACTGTTACAGTGGGCCATGGAATGAGCTTCCTCAAATAGCTTTCTTTTCTGTTATAGAGTAACAGTGTGATGTGCCTTGAGACCTAAATTGTGGGCCTCTGGAGCCACTGTGTAACTCTGGGAACACTGAGCAATAGACGTCCTATCTGTTGGAAGTGGGTAGCTGCAGTGTTCGTCTTTTCTACTTGTAACGTTAGCACCTACAGATTAGAGTAAATCTCTTGCAGCTCTCGTCTCTCTGAAGCTATACACTGTGCTCAGCAGTGTGAGATAATGATGACGTCTGAGAGCTAGACTTCAGAGATTTATCTAGCTACCACCCGCCGCCATCACACTTCTCCCTCTACTGAGTGCCTGGGAGGGGGCCACATGGGCATGGCTGTGGCGCATGCAGTCACGTGGACCTGGTGATGACAGCGCCTCTCGCCATCTTCTTCACGCTCTCTTTCGGTGCTGTAGTGTTACACATTCCTGTCCTGCTCCTCTGTCATATGGCAGCTCCTGGGAGTATGGCTTACCCAGCCCAGCTTACTAGACACTGGGGTAAATAACTGCAAGGCCAGGTCCTGCCCTTGGGGAGTTTATATTCTAGCCAGGGACTCAGAATACGCCTTTGAACATGCCGTAAGAATACTTGCAAAGCAGCATATCGACAAGTGCAAATTAATGTAGTGTGAACTTCACGCTGGCTGCAGCCCACGAGGGAGAATCTGGTTCCACGTGTGCGATGTAATAAAGCTTCCTTAAGTATGCCCTCAAGCGCTGTTCAGCATACTTAGAGAAATTTGTGTTCCTATCACAGCCTAACCAAGATTTCCGAGAAAATTCTTCAAACTAGCATCTGTCTAATAAGCCACTATCTTTTGTTCTTACCCTGGGTGATGCTTGGGTACAAAATAGAATTCATTTGATTATGCAGATAATTTAACATACCTCCACTTAATAAAGTTCTCAAATTATTTGAGCTTATTTTTCTAAAGTGCTGTGCCATATCAAGTTTTCATTTAAGTCAACACTATGTTGGTAAAAATCACAAAATTAGCCATAAAAAGTAAATGTGTGCTTTTGCTTTGTCGTCACGGAGATGCAGCTCCAGATCAGTGTGGTGGGATAGCAGGTCAAGGACCTTCCTGCCTGCCCTTCTCAGCTGTGTGCTAACACTTCCCTAGTTATTCTTGGTGACAGGATGTGTATGTCTCAGACTAAAACATAGAAACATACACATATATTCATATGTATAATCATATTATTGGGTTTTATTTGTAATTTAATTTTCCAGAAAAGGTGATTGACCATTCTCTTCACCATAGTTATTTTTTTAAAATTAAATGATAAATACAAATAGACAAATAGTATTGATATAAATGGAAAATATTGATTTAAGCCTATCTAAGCAATTAAAGCATAAGTAGAAAACAAAGCATACCGATTGAGAAGTAGTTCACCTTATGGCTAAGCATGTGTTAATAGACTCTTTCTTTTGGACAGGAATTGAAAACTGTATGCTGAATTCTGCATACTTATTTTAACTTTAAATGTTGACTCACCAGGCTAGCCTGCTGGGCCTTCCCAGTGTCTGCTTACCTGCCAAGCCTGCAAGTCTGGTTACTATTAGGTGGCAGCAGTTATTTGAATGTGTCCCTGCAGGCCAGCAAGCTGACAGGCATTAGACATAGGACAGCTACACTATGCTTTAATGGCTCAGAGATATGAGCCACAGTATACAGCATGAGCTTTGCTAATTAATACCTGTGTATACATTTAAAACAGTGTCTACTGTACAAACAGACACATTGACAGAAGCAAGTGACTCTATATTGTAAAATGGTGCAAACTGGGTTTTTTGTTTGTTTGTTTTACCTTCTGCTTTGTATTCATATGCAGTTATGGTGTTGCATGTTATAATCACAGCCTGGAGATAGTCTTGTGTTCTCTCTTTTCAGTGACTATTATCTTAAACACTTTTTGTATTGCTTCTATTTTTTTTACACTAATCACCTTACTGTGGCCACTTACATAAATTTCTACAGGAAGATGATAGGGCAGGTTTTGAAAAAAAACAAAGCCTTGACAGATTTAGAGTCCAGTCACCTTAGTCTTCACTAGCTGTGCTAACCCAGCAACCATATGTCTTGTGTATTGTGCTGGCCTATAATGAATTTCTGTCAAAGAGAAAAGGTAAGGTAGCTGTGCAAATACATTTCTTATGTCAGTATCAGCAAACTACAAAAGGACCTGGGGACTTGGAAGAGGGGAAGATGGCATCCTTGCAAGGTGGTCAGGATGTTGCCCAGCACAGATGGGAGAGAAGGGCATTTGGCTAGAAGGCCCAACATGGCAGCTTGAGCAAAGGAGTGAGAATGGAGAACCCAGTCAAGGAGCATCCATGTCTCTGACTCCTGGCATTAGTTAGCTAACAGTGTCTTCTGGACGGTCTTTTATAACTGCCCGTGGAGCAAGAGCATCTTCACTCTGCTGTCCTGGTTAACTGTGCACTTACACTGCAGGCCCTGGGATCAGGCACTGATGAGGTGCTACACTTTAGAGGTGCTTGTGTTCATCTTTAATTTATTTTTGTATTATTCTCTGCCACACCACATTTTTAGATGATATTGAGAGGAAACCCAGGCCTCATGTATGCTAGGGTGCTAGGTCAGTGGTAGAGCACAACCACTGAGCTGTATAAACAACTTTCCCCTTTCTTGGAGACTGGTTCTCACTACGTCACTAGGGCTATCCTAGAACTCCTAGGCTTAAGTGATCCTCCTACCTTGGCCTCCAGAGTAGCTCGTACTATAGGTATTTCACCACATCTACCAGAAAACTTAAGATTTCCCACATTCAGATAATACACAATAACATTTTATTGATAATGTTAGCATCAAGGAGGAGTTCATTTCCTAGAAATGAATAGTTGATACATGGAGAATTACCAATGTCTTATGATGGACAAGGAAACACAGATTATGCAGGGTTTATCTGTGTGCCATGAATCCTACAGCAACATTCTTCTCCCTGGTACTGGCCAAAGAAGCCAGAGCCTCATGTGTGGTGTGTACGAACTCCACCACTGAGCCACATGGCTGCCTCAGAACTCCTTGCTTTGACAAGGAGGAAACATCCCAGAGATCGCTTTCTTTCCAGGTGAACTAAGAAGCCTGGGTAAGTGGAGCATTTCCCCTATGTTTTTAAGTTTTTATATTTACAGAACATACTCTCTTCTCCCTTTTGAATTTTGAATTAGGTATTAATAAAATAAATAGAAGCGCCACAGAGTCTCAAATGTCACTCCACACTTTCAAGTTATTCATTCTCATTTTGTAAAAATGACACCTGTGTTGAGATTATAAGGATGAAGTTTTACTTTCAGCAATTTTAGATCAAATTCTTGTTATTATGATTAATAATGAAGCAAATGACTAGCCTTTTATACAGTTTAATTTAATTACAAAACAGTTATCATTTAATTTTCCTTAAGAATTGAACTCTGACACTATGTTAAGGCTACTACTAAGCATCAGCAAACTGTCAAAGGTGGAACTTGGAGATCTGGTAGCTTTTGCAGAGCATATGAAATTCAGTGTCCCCAGGCAGAGTACGCCATGGTGTGAGCTCATGCTAAAGGGCAGGTATCTATCTGTGACTCGGACTTGAGAAGTGCTCTTCTTTCTTGACACCTTCAAAATGCATCTATAGAATGAAGTGTAGACATTCTGGGAACAGCTGGCCTAGAATATAATTATAGTAAGTATGTTTTTAATGATTAAAATGAGAACAAAAGATTTCTCAGATCCTCAGAATATTTCCCTCACCTTCAGGAGTTTGTTATAATTTAGGGCTATCAAAGGTGGATAGTGATTTAAGCCATAAAGGGTTTATATTATAAGAGCAAGAAATATCTTATGCTAAAGGAAGATTCAAATATGTCAGTCATCTTTCCTTGACTATAAGGGACATCTGAAAACAGTCAACTAATAAAGACAAAGGGTTTTTTCTTGACTCATAATTTTAGCGTTTGAGTCTACTGCCCATTAACTCTCTTGTATAGATTTGGAGTAAGGCTACACATTGTGTTGAGAGTGTGACAGATCAGACCGACCCACCTTGTGTCAGGAAAAAAGGAAGAGAAGCAAGAAGACACTGAGGTCTCACTGACCCTTTGGGGTCATGTCCCCAAGGCCTGATATCTCCCACTGGACCCTACCTCTTTAAGGCTCCCCCACTTTCAGGTAAAGCTAGGTTGGAGAATGTGCCTGTGACATGTGATGCTTTGACACCATGACAGTGACACGCTAATGTCTGGATCCAGTATTTTTTTATAGCTACACTTGAAAGTCTAAGTGTGGTTCTGTCTTCCAGCGTGTCTCAGCAATCTATAACCAAGAAGTGAAACTGAATGAGTTTTTCCCCCCACTTAGGCAAGCCCTGAAGTTTAAAGTGTCACATGCTGAATGTAGCACCCTTTATACTCACTTCACCAGCCAAGAGAGCAAATAGGCATAGTAGAAAAGAGAAAAAAGTGGGAAAGAAAAGATGGGAAAGATTTTAGAAGATGGTTTTCTAATTCATGTTAGGGGTTGTTTTGGGCCATTATTTACACGTCCTCAAATCCTGTGACTCAGAAGGGGCAACTGTGACCAAGACCCATCAGTATAATACTTTAGTGTTCTCAGAGGGACACACAGTAATGGTCTTTACAAACTCTGATTAGGAAATTTTTCTTTCTTCTAATATTGCTTCTTACTAATAAGCACTATCACTTAGGATTCTTCAGAGGATGCCTTTTATGGCGTCTAGCAATGTAAGCATGGAGTGGGATGGAGCTATGTTCAGTTGCAGAGCCTTTTCCTAATATGCGAGAGGTCGTGGGGTCCATCCCTAACACTGAAAAAGAAAAGAAGAAATACCCAAAGTTTATCATTGCTGTCTCGTATTTTAGTGGCCACATCTAAATGATTGAAAGAAAAGTCTCAAATAATAAGGAACTGTCTAGAGGGATCCTTAAAACCCAAGAGTAATAACTTAGCCCAGCCCCATTCTGTAGATGCCTAGGCTGCAAGTGAGCTGTAATTACCTTATTTCTGTGTGTTTGTTAATGTAATAGCTTATTCATTCATTCATTCATTCATTTATTTATTTATTTATTTATTTATTTATTTATTGTAAATGAGCACACTGTAGCTGTCTTGTGACACACCAGAAGAGGGCATCAGATCCCATTACAGATGGTTGTGAGCCACCATGTGGTTGCTGAAAATTGAACTCAGGACCTCTGGAAGAGCAGTCAGTGCTCTTAACCACTGGGCCGTCTCTCCAGCCCTTTAATGTAATAAGTTATTAAGAAGTATATGTCACATACAAGTAGGCCAAATAATCTCAATGAAAAATAAAATGTCTTTATTGCTCTTAGAACTCTTTTATTTTGTTTTGTTTTATTGTTTTGAGAGCCTTGCTGTTTAGCCCAGTCTGGCCTAGATCTCACTATGATTCTTCTTTTTTAGCTTCTTAGGAGCTGGGATTACAGGCATGTGTTGCATTTCTTGCTATATCTTATATGGGGAGGGGTTATGTAAAGAATGCTTAAAATTTAATACTAAAAGGTCAGGCTGCTTTAAACCTGGAGGAGAGATTTGCATAGAAATTTTTTTAGAGAAAATAACCAAATGGTAAAAAGTATATGAAAAGATACTTGTTAACTGTCAGAGGAATGTAAACCAAGCTAGTGTGCGCTACCACACCATAATGAGCATAGCTGTAACTGAAAAGACAGTAACGGGGGGATGAGGTCTCTTAGTGCCATGGACGCCTAAGCATCTGAGCCCATGCCTGGAGCCCAGGGTGGAAGGAGAGAAGAGACTCGCAAAAGTCATCCTCTGATCTCTACATGTACACTCTGGCACATGGGCACTTACATGCACATACATGCATCATACATGTGCATGCATCGTATATGTACACACAATAAATGAAATGAGACAGCAGTACCATGTTAGCAAGGATGTGCAGAAATCAGAGCCCTCGTTCTTTGTTGGTAGGTTTGTCAAGTGGCTCAGCTGCTGTAGAAACCAGTCTGGCAGCTGTTTGAAATGTTCATAGAATTGTCATATGACTCCTAAGTATATGCCTAAGAAAAGCAAAAACATGCTTATGTACAAACTTCCACTTGAATGTTCATAGCCATGTTTCCTAATATCCAAATCTGGTGGTAGCTAAGCATTTACCAGTGATGAATGGATACATGAAATATGTATAACTGTCTCTTCGTGATATTTAAACATAAACAATGAAATACTGAGTCAAGCATAATGGTACACACCTTTAATACCAGCAGTCAGGAGGCAGAGGCTGGCAGATCTCTAATTGCAGGGCCAACCTGGTCTAGATAGCAATTTATAGGCAGCCAGAGCTACGTAGTAAGGTCCTGTCTCAAAAAAAAATTACATTTTACATCATGGATTAGCTTTAAAGACATTATGCTAAATGAAAGAAATTAGTCATGAGAAATAACATGTTGTATGATTCCATTTATGTGTAGTGTCTAGATGGCCAAATATATATAGATAGAAATTGTAGGGATTGCTTGGGACCAAAGGCAAAAGAATGATTGATAATGTGCATTGGGTTTCTTTGGGCAAGATGACATATTCTAAATGTATGGTAGGGGTGGGTGCCTAATTGCATATACCAAGGACAGTTTGTTTGTAAACTTTAAATGAGTGGATTCTAAGTACTGTATTAAGTTGTTATTTTTTTTAAATTATCCTACCATAAAAGATACAGGTTATCCTAGTGAGTAGAGAGAATTAGTGACTAGAGAAGGCTAGCCCACAAAAGAAACTCGGCAAAGGTCCTTTTTAACTCCTGTCTTTAATGGCAAAAGGAGGTGCAGCCACAGGACAGATGACAGGGCCTTGGAGCAGTGTGCAGCTTGGGAGAACTGACTGACATACTTCCAGGTAGTTCTATATTACTCTCCCAGGTTTCTGTAGTACTCATCCATAGTTATCTTTTGGCTGAAGGGACAAATGCTTGACAGACAGTATAAACAAGCTAAAGAGTGACCTTTAAATAATTGCCCACAGTTCTTGCTATGTCACATAAAAAGATTCAAGGACTTTTATGTAGTTACAGTTGCTAAAAATGTTTGATATTTGATCTACCCATTCTCATGTGTACAGGGTAGCAAATGGTGGCTGTTTGGTTTTGCTTTGTTTTGTTTGAGAATGGTCTTCCTCTACTCAGACCCTCAGTGGCCAGTTCTCAGCTTTCTTCCTGCTCTCTGTCTCACCGGCTTTTTCTCTCACTTTTGGTTTTCAGTTAGAAATCTGTTCTCTTTCAGAACCTTGCTTCCTTCCTTGATCTCATAGGTTACAGTATTACTTATTTATTTTAAGTGCATCTGTCTCTTCCCTTGGAGTGTTCATTGAGGCTGAGGCCCTTGCCGATCGATCACCATCCCTGTTACATTCCTGTGCTCCAGTGCACAGATTAGGGTAGAGCTTTAGACAAAGGATATAACTAAGAATTTAGGCCCCGAAAGCAGACTGCCTAAAGTGAAATTCTCATTTTATTATGTGCTACCTTGTTGAGCCTCAACAAGGTTCTTAACAAGGTTCAGTTTAGTTCTCTATAAAATGATAATAAATTTAACTCCTGCTCTATACAGTGGTGTAAAGTTAGAGGCAGTTTCTGTTGACCAGCACAGCCAAATGAATGCCATATAGTTGCATAATAAGTATTAGTAATTTATTGTATATACTAACATTACACTTGTATTCACATTGTCTGCCTTCACTTCTCTCCTACGTTCCTTTCTTCATTCCATACAAGAGTCTTTGTGATGAGGGAACATGATGTGCCTGGACTAGCACGTGGAATGGGTGGTCATCCATTAGTCTAGCTTTTAGAGCAAGGTACAATTGAATTGTGTGTAGACCACACCTTTCATTGTGAGATAATCTTTAAGAAAATTACAGTTAAGATCCCTAAGGGCTCATATCTGCTGCCCTGGAGTTGGGCAGTGACTTGTCCTCAGCTCTTTCTCAGAACCTTGTTCATTTTTGTTTGGGCCCGTTCTATCGAGCCTGTGGGATCCAGTTTCTGACATATAATGAATCATCCCTCTCTGGCTGATGTCACAGACACATTTTTATCACTAATTGTGTTGTCCTCAAAGGCTTGAGCAGTACAACAGGGATCTCCACAGAGCAGAGTCCAGTGAAGAGAGTCTGGAGGCCTCTGAAGATCTCCATATGCCCAGGTCCACAGGATTTCTGACTGATGGTTAAAAAAACAAAATCATTTAAGAACCAGACCATTTGCCTTCAATGTAATTTAGTTAAGTAAAGAAATCTTTAATTTTTTAGTTTATCTTTTAAAAATGTTTTCTGTCAAAGAAATAGGTTTCATTGTAATATTTTCTTACATATTGTATTTTTTCTTTATTCATCAGTTCCCCTTGCCTTCCCCTATCCTCTCCTCTCCCAAATAGTTCCCGCCCTCTTCTGCCTCTACATCTACATATTCTATTACCTTTCTTGTCCCCTTGTCCCCTTTAAATGGTCTCTCTGTCCTCTCTCATAGTCTGCCTTTTTTCTTGACTACTTGTCTGTCGTCTGCCTGTCTGCCTGCTCTCGCACATACACATATAGACACATTTACCGCAGACACACACAGAGGGGCTGAGAGACAGAGCACTGCTTTCTGCGTATAGAAGGAAGTGAGACAAAGGTTGTCCTTTGTGATTGTGGATTATTATCACTGGTCACCCTCAGTTCTATTAATTTTCCTGAAAATGCTGTAATTTCATTTTTCCTTTCAAGTGAATAAAATTCTATTGTATATGTGTATCTCTTTTATATCTGACATTATGCTATGTTATCTATTTTGAACTTATCTCTACACTGTGTGAGGTAGATGGATCTAGTCTGATCCATTTACATGTGGATATCTAGTTTTCCCAGTGCTGTTTGTTAAAAGATCCCTGAATAGACTTGAGGACAGAACTCACATGAGCATCTCAATAGATGCAGGGAAACTCTATTAGAGTTCAGGACTTCCTTATGATAGAAGCCCTGGAGAAACTAGTTATAGAAAATGAGACTTCAACATAGAAGGCCATGTGTAGCAAATCTGTAAGCATACATTATTCTAAATGGAGGAAAACTGGGAGCCTCTCTTCTAAAATGATGAGTAAGACAAGAATACCCACTGTTCACTCCTGCTCAGATTAATGTTCAAAGTCTGAGCGAGAGCAATACAAGAGAGAAGCCAAAGGGATCAGGGCAGGGAAGGAAGAAGCCAGAACATCCTTATTTGTAGACAACATGGTCTTTTCCATAAACAACTCTAAAGAATCCATCAGAAAACCTTTAGGCATGCTAAATACCTAAGCACAGAAGCAGAATGCAAAACTAACTTTCAGAAATCTGCTTTTTATGCCAGTAATGAGCTTGCCAAGAAAAAAACAGAAGAAAATAATTCTCTTTTACTGTATGTGTGTGTTTCTATATGTGTGTATACATTTTCATACATATTACATACATATATACACATGTATGTGTGTAAGTATGTATATACATATATATTTTATGTATGTATGTATGTGTATATATATATGAATAAGAATAATCAAATAATTGAAAGATCTCACAATGAGAATATTTTGATGTTGATGTGTGTGGGCCACGCAGGAGCCAGGGGCCTTTAATGTGAGTGTCCTGTGGTACCATATGAGGCCATATTAGATGTCCATGGTCCTTGCTGCCATAGAGAGCCATGATTGGGTCTGTGGAGCTGCTCAGCCAGGGGTCTCGTTGATGTCCTGGCCTGTGCTGCTGCTAAGGGCTATGTTGTGTCTGTGGCCCATTCTGCAACACAGGTCTGGATTGATGTCAGTGGTCTGTACTGCCATCTGAGACCATGCTGAGGTCTGTGCCACATGCTGAGGTGGGAGAACATGTGACTATCTGTGGTCCCTGTTTGTCACCATAAACCATGTGGATATCTATGATCTGTGTGTCTACTGATTGTAAAATAGGAAGCTACTTTTGCAGTGGCATCAGTGACTGAAGACTCACAATTAAGAATGAGGAACATAGAAGGCTTCTGTGACAACCCCTCTCCCCAACGTAACAGCCTAGGTAGAAAAACATGGAAGAGAACTCTTAAAAGTTGTGATTGAGGATGGTGAAGTGTAGCTTTCTACAACTGAGGCTTCTGGCAGTGTGCAGGTGTAGACAACTCAGTTTTCTCTAATGGGTAGTCCTGAGAGGTTGACCATGCTCCAGTTAGTATATAAGAAATGCAGGTTGTGCACTTTTTATTTCCTTTTAGGGGGTCCCAAGAGGTGGGGCAGACTTGGGAGGACTGGGAAGTGATTGTGATTAGCGTGCATGGTGTGAAATTTCCAAATAATCAAGAATCAATAAAAATATTATTTTGGAATTATACTTTCCAAAGTTTAAGAAGTTCAAGAAAACACTAGAGAATGGAAAAGCCTTCCATTCTCAAGCCCCGGTCGAGCTGTCTCAGCAGTGAAGAAGAGTGCATATGGCTCTTCCCGAGAGCCTGAGCTCAGTTCCTAGTTCTACAAGGTAGGAGGCTCACGACCCCCTGTAACTCCAGCTTCAGAAGGTCTCGTGCTCCTGGCCGGCATGTGTACCCAAACATGCATGATGCATACTTACATACATGCACATACACGGAATTGAAAATTGTTAAATTATCTTTCTAGAGAAAAATTGGCAAAATTAATATTGTGGAAAAAAAGAGGTATTTGTAGAAAAAAAAGACCCCAAATAACTAAATCTGAGCAGTAAGAACAGTGCTGGGGTATTGCAATATGTGATTGCAAACTCTATTCCAAAACCACAGTAACAAAGACTGCATGGTGCTGACACACATAAAATATGTCCAGAAGAACCAGTAGTCTCTTCATTTTTATATCTGTTATGTAGTGTGCTCAGGTACCATTGATCTGTGAAGTAGATCATGTTGATGGCAAATTGTGTAGAAATTAGGCATAGACGGCTGAAGAAAGGTCCTCCAGAAGCTGTCGCGAGCAAGTGCTGCTTGTGCAGAAGAGCTAAGCCTGGTTCCCGGCACACAGGTTGAATCCCTCACACCTCCTGTTGCTTCAGAATCTGATGCCTTCTCTGGCCCCAGCAGGCACCTACTCTCACCTGTGCATCTCCAGACCCACACTTGTAATGTTTGAAAATATGAGTTGGTCTAGAATTGGGAAAATGTAAATACGTGTTAAGAAATTACCAGAGGGAGAGGAAAGTAGAAGTGAACTTGTCTGAAATTCTAATTTTTTCGTATAATTGGTATCTTGGTGTAGGTATGGGCTAAACTTGAAATTCAGACTAGAATCTGTGGCCCTTCTCCGGAGCACTGCTCACCCTGAAACTTCCCTTCGGGAGCACGTGCACCATCCTCATCCCTCCCTCAGCCTCGCCTTTCTATGCTGACTTCCTTTTTCTTTATCAACAGGAGATAAAGGAAATATGTTGGTTTTCTAACTATCCAGAATATCAACTTACTGATGTAAATGAAAGTGTTTTCTAGCCATGAGAAGCCAGCATTACATGTATCAAGGACTCATGACTGTATATATGGTCCCCAAACTGAGTAGATCAATTTATTCCTTTATACTTTGCTGAACTTGAAAGAACTGTACTCATAATATTTATTAATAAAAACATCTACTTCACATTTGGGGCTGCTGCTTAAAATTAGCTTGAAAAAAATGGGTTACTTTTTTTATTGTTAAAGCCAAGTACAGTAAATTCATAAGTTCTACAAATGGAATTTTGCAGAAACCTTTTTATAAGCCATAGCTAAAGTCAATCTTTCTAAAAATTCCCCATAAGGTGAGATCACGGATGCCATGCTCAGTACAGAAGGTTTTCTTTTTTTTTTTTTTATCTAATCAGTTGTGTTTCTATAAATAAACTGTTTGTTGTTAAAAATTTGCTGTTTCCTCGTTACGTAAGAACATCTCATTAGTTTTGGTGAAAACCTTCCAACAAAATAAGATGAAACTGCCCAGTTTTCCAGGGGACGAAGGCCCATGTGGTCCTGTGTACAGCACTGAGCACAGCTACGAGGTAAGTTGAATGCAGGTTTGCTGTCATGGTCAGGGCAGGGTACTTGAATCTTTCCAGAAGCATCCAAGCAGCAGCTTATGGGCTTGACTGCTTTCAGTGCGCCTCAAGTCATGTCTCCTCCTCTGTGCCCTTCGGTGCTGAAAGCCACTGCTGAGCAGCGATACCCCACAACAAAGCAACTGGGGTGGGGGTGGGTGACCATAGAGATAGCCAGTGTTACAGTGCTGCTATGTCACTCATATGTTGCCATTTTTCCTTGATGAAGTTGATTAGAAAAACAAATTCAAATGTTTTTTCCCTATAAAACAAAATCATCTTTTTGAAGTAAAAGGGTAAAGGATCTTGTGTGAATAAAATGCTGATAGTTTTCATTGTTTGAGGAGAATTGTTTTATTTTGCTCCCAAATTTACATGAAATAGTGAATTTGATAAAATATGTTTGAGAAAATGTATTTTTATATGAAGACATAATATGTATTGTCTGACAAAGGCAGTTTAAAAACTAAGAGTCAGAGCTAGAAACTGCATTAAGTCAGATGAATTTAGCGATGAGAATCTATAAAAGAAGAAAAAGTTCTTATTGAGAAACAAATGTGGGTTTTAGTACTTTTAAAAATGAATTGTTGCCTGTTGAAGTGTGTTTCTCTGTGACTAGTTAGCGTTGCGATTTGGCATTATTGCACATTTGTAAGAAAACATGGAGTAGCAAAGATGGGAGCCTGGGTTCCTGTCCAGGAAGGAGTGACTTGAGTGGACTTGGCCACCGGGGTTCCGTGCTGTGAAGGGATGGGTGTGCTCAGGTGATGACTGAAGAGTACCATCCCTAGGGATCTTCCTCCCACACTCTGCTTCTGTTTGCAATCCTAGAATTTGTTTTTAAATGTACATATCTTTATTAAACAAATAAGCAAAATCATCAGGGATGGACTGAGCACACTTTGTAAGATAGATCACCAGCACAGTATTTCAGCCAGATGACCTTAAAAATGTACACAGGGGCTCTCAAGTAACCGAAGACATTTTTGGCATATATGCTTTAGAAATAAGAATATTTAACTCATTATTTTCCAGACAGCTGTAAAAGTAACGTCACATATAAGAATTAATTTACAGTAGTATAAAAATAATAAAAATTGCACTGTTAGGAGAAAAAATATTTTTGTGTGCTTTTCTGTTTGCAAGTAAATGAACTAATTCTTTAAAAAGTAATTTTTAATAGTCAAGGTCATAACTGAAACTCCTTATTTATTGGAATGGCTAATCGTTCACTTTTCTTTGAAAATTGTTGTTTTAATAGTACTTTTACACCAAAACCAGGTTTGTTTAGTCATTAAAATATACTCATATGTTTTTATCAATACCTATGATTATGAAAAAAATATATTTGAATATTGAAAATCCACACTGAATGATCTTTACACTGAGAAGGCATTTAAAGTGTTAGAAATTTTGAACAAACTTTTAAGTAACCTATTTTATTTATAATTATGAATAGTATTTTTGAGTCATTTTAAGGTTACAGTAAAAACTTGAAAGCATTAAAAATCTAATAATAAAGATATTTTCAAGATTGAAAAATAATAAATCTTAATGTGTTTAAATTTACATATCAAGTTTTGCTGTAGCAAAATAGGAGATAACTTTAAGGATAGAATATATTCAGCTGACATACATTGTTTTAATAGGTAGTAAAATCATCTTCATATCACCTGAAAGCACCATCACACCATTATCTACTGTTATCTGTGAACTCTGCTCCAGTCCTACCTATTCATGTGGGAACTGAGGGAGTCACACTAGTTAGTAGTAACCAGTGCACACCAAATTATTTTAATCTCACTTTCAACCTATTGTCAAGAGAATTATTCTTTTAAAAATATTTATAGCTTTGATAGATGCATAAAAGAATCCCAAAGTAGAGTAACAAGGTATGAAATCCACGGTTGGATCTAATGTAGCATGAATCCTAGAGTTTTAATTTTATTATTTATGAGACATGTCCTGACATAAATCTTCTAAGAACTAAACCAGAATATTATAATGATTTCTCTTCTTTACTGTAGGTTGGTGGTTGTAAATTTAAGGGAGAAGTGGTATAAATTATATGTATCAGTGAATTTACCTTTTTTATCAAAATGATAAGAAATCATTTCAGTAAGTATAAAGGACAGAAGACTGAGACAAATTGCATGTTTTACATGGATAAAATTATATATAATTTGCTATCTGATTCTGATATACATATATATATATGTGTGTGTGTATAAGACATAGTAGAAACATATACTATTCATAATCATTTACAGTACTAAATTGAAGACTTAAGGAGTTTTCTTTTTAAGATTTATTTCATTTATGTGAGTCTGTTTGTCTGTCTGTCTGTCTGTCTGTCTGTCTGCATGTCTGCCACATGAGTGCAGGTAGCTGTGGAGGCCAGAAGAGGGCATTAACTGTTCTGGAGCTGAGTTACAGGTGGTTGTGAGCCTGTAGACCTGTGTGCTGGGAACTGGACTCTGCTCCTCTGTAAGAGCAGTATACATTCTAAACTGCTCACCCATGTCTTCAGAACCATGATTTTTTTTTATTTAAGGGAAGGAATTATCTTAAAGAAATAATACTTTGCTTTCTCAAATTGAAATTTTTGTATTTTATTTTGCTTTGTATGATTTTAGCAATTGGTGATAAAAGTCAGCAATTGAAGTAGCATTCTTTTTCTCAATGTGGAATGTGTTCCTGAGTCACTGTTTAGATTGCCTTTCTTTCTCACAATGGTTTCCTTCCCCCTCTCCCCTTAGCTGTTCTTCTTTCTTCTGCTTTCCTTGTGTGAAGGTAGCCATGGACCCAGGGCCTTGTACATGCGAAGCAAGTGTTGTAGCCATAATTGTAGACTTTTTTTTGTTTGTTAGTAACGTGTTTTCTTTATAGCATTTGTACTTACTGATTGTTTATATTAGTGAAAAGCATATAAAAACAATTTCTTGATATATAAAAAGTCCATTCTTTTTGTATCGGGTTGTCTTTTCCGAAAAGAGAAATCCCATTCTTTGAACAGCATTTGTATTAATTCTTTGAGACTCTCACACAGCATCTTTTGAACATATTCACTACCTTTAACTTCTCCCATTGCAACCACCTTGACCCTTAAACCCCTTCTCACCCAATTTTTCCACCAAATCTAGTTTTGTTGCCCAGCCTGCCTTGGGAATGGTACCTATCCTGGTGTATGGTCACACCATGAACAAAAGCTCCTTCTTTCTCTCCCAGCAGCTATCAAATGCCTATAGCTTTTCAGTTAGTGGTGGGGTTGTGCCCACCTTCCCGCTCTCTGCACTAGGGTTTTGTCTAACTCGAGCATGGAAAGGTCTTGTCCGTGCTGTCACAGACACTGTGTGTCCGTGTATGCATCTGACCTGTTGTGTCTGGAGGCACTGGTTCCTTGGTGCTGTGGAACACCTCTGGCTTTCACCGTCTTTCCGCCTCCTCTTCAGTGCAGCTCCTTGAGCACTGGGAGGAGGAGAGTGCTGTGTGTGCCTCAGTAGGACTGAGCTCGCCAGCGCCTTATTTTCCACAAGATGACCAATTAGGGTCTCTGTTAGAACTTCCTATTTCTATTTCAGATCATTTTTAAAGAAACAACTCTAGATTATTTTTTTCTCTTCCACCGTAGTTATTGTAGATCTAAAAGGACTAGGTCAATTTAGTGTGACTTTTTAAAAATAAATATGAAGTCAGTTGAAAGTGGCTGTTTTTCTACTTTCTGCATTCATGGTTAGTGTTCATGCATGTATGTGTACTGTGTGTGTCTGGGCATGCGTGCATTTGGAAGTTAGAGGACAACACTGTGGACTTGTGGCTCTCCTACCTTTATATAGGCTCTAGGATTTAGCTTGAATCACCTGGAGATCCTGACAGCTTCCTAACATTTGTGTCAATTTGTATGAAAACATAAGTTCAAGACTCCTTTGGGTTAGCTACTCTCATTTAGGAATAGGACTTGTCTTCATCAGCCAGGCCTCCTGCTTCTCTGCCCAGGGGTCATGCTCCATTTTCTTAGAAGAGTCACAGTTTCTTCTTGGCTCCTCCTCTTATTAGTTTGTTTGTTTTTCATTCCTCACAACAAGATTTCATGTGACTCAGTTGGCCTTGAACTTACTACATAGCCTGTCTGGCTCCTGCCTACAAGAATAAATCACCATGCCAGCCTTTCTTTTTGGATCTTTTTTTAGAAACTAACACTATTCAGGCACTATTTTATTAAATAGCATAAAGTCAATTTGAATGTATTATATACATGCATATGTAATGTATTATTATTTATAATATATATTATATATGTCTATATTTAAATATTATATGTAAAACATGCTTGTAAAGTTAATTTTATATGTTAGCATTTTAAGTGGAAAATAATTTCTCTCTCTATTAAATTAGAATATTGAATATATTACTAAGAAATTCTAGAAAGTAAGAAACTCATCTGTTTTGAGCTCTTTTTGTCATCGTTGTTGTTTTAAGCATTCTAATATAGAAATATTCTTTATAAGCATAAAACAAAGTTAATCTTTTCAGGTATATTTCTTCACAGACAACCCCATAAGATTTTGGTAGTCAATGTCTCAGTATATTATAGTATGTGAGATAGGATACTATGCAAAATAAGAAACTGCCAAAGATCAAGAATGTTTGAAGTTTATTAACTTTGAGATCTTATGGTATAGCCATGAACAAAACAAAATATAGAAATACCGCCCTGGATGGCTTGGTACCAACCAAGGGCATTTTTACTTGCTGAAGTGTTAAACTTAGTAGTTCTTGAAGTGTCGGGTGTCAGTCAGCTAGGCTGGGAAGTTCAAGAAGCTGTTATCTTGGCAGTTACAACAGATCCTGGATATTTGTGGTGGCAAATTCCCAGATCTTCACAGATGACAAGAACAAAGTTGTTTTTTTTTTCCATTTAACATAGTTAAGTATTACTGACCCCTTACAATGTGCCAAGATGGGCTATTGAAATATATTGAAATATATTTACTAAAATAAACCCAATGTGTTTCATTACAGTGTCCTGTCATTTTAGGAAGGGGAAATTTTATATTACCAAACTTACTCTTGAAAAATCTAAGTTGTTCCTTATTTAGTAGTCTAGATAGATTTGCACTTACTCATTTTTGTGTCTAGTGCCACATTTTTCTCTTAGACTGCAAACATTTGTAGTGCCTTAGTTTGCTTTCTGCTGCTGTAATCAAACACCATGACCAAAAGTAACTTAGAGAGGAAAGTGTTTATGTCAGCTTACAGCTTATTGTCTATCATGAAGGATAGACAGGAACCTGGAGGCAGGAAATAAAGTAGATATCATGAAGAAATAGGGCTTAGTGGATCCCTCGCCCCTCCTTCCCCTGGCTTGTTTGCTTGCTTAGTTGGCTTTCTAGGACCATCTGCCCAGTGGTGGTGTCACCCACAGTGGCCTGAGGCCACTACATCAGTCATTAATCAAATTGGCCTGTAGGCAGGTCTGTGAGGGGGATTGTCTTAAATGAGATTCTTTTTTTCACAGATGGCTTCAGTGTGTGTCTAGTTGCCCCACCACACAAAATAACAACTTAACTAGAACACTTACCCTCTCTCGATGTTTTATATAATCTGTCTACTACTGTGGGGATAGATTGCTCTTTCTTCATACAGAAACAGATAAATCAGTTGGTTTTTGTATGGAGATGCTTTTGTGTGACAATTAGGCCTATTTCTTTGATGACGTTACATTTTGTATTGTGAGATGCTCATGTCATGGGAAGTATGCATGTGCAAAGGACTGACACACTAAGCAGACTGGTGTGTGTCATGTCTTACAGTAGTCCTCACCAAAATGAATGAATTTAAGAATGAAATTAGGACATTATATGAGGTTGCATCTGTTACAAGGCACTGACACTAAACTCCAGGCCAGAAACTGGGGACTCTCCACATAGAAAGTGAATGATCCATCCCAGGCAGGTTGTAGACAAGTGTGCTTCTGAAGTGGTAGGTCCTTACCATCACTGTGCGTGGTAGATATCTTTTTATAATTCAGATTTCAAAACACTTGCTGATATTCAAACAATGAAAACCTGATTCTAAACATTTTAAATCTTCACGTCTTTTCATATACAAGTACATTTCATTTTGATTATATTATCTCTTCTCCCCTCCAACTCTTCCGATGCTCTCCATATGCCCCTGTTAAATTCATTTTCTCTTCTTCTATAACAGTATAATAATAATATAATTCTATATAAAAATTCTAACATGCTCAATCAGTGTTGCCTGTATTGCTCATGAGAATAGCAGGACTAACCACTTAGGCATGGACAGCCTATTAGAGAGTTCATCCTTGAACAAAACTGATTCTTCCTTCCTCAGCCCTCAACTAGGGATAGAGCCTACTGAGCTCTTCCCAGATCTACATTGTGATACAGATTGGTGGGGTCTTGGGCAGGCCTTGTTCAACAACCACAGCTGCTGCGTGCTCGAGTGCAGCATTCCTGCATGCTCAGAAGACATCTTTTCACAGCACTGCACCCAGTCCCCTGGCTCTCACATCCTTTCTGCTTCCTCTTCCTTGATGTCGCATAAGAGTTGAGTATTAGGGCTGTGTTACAGGTGCCTCATTTGGGGCCGAACATTCCATAAGCACCTTTTCTCTGTACTTGGACTATTTGTGACTCTGTAATAGCATTCATACATTGCAAAAGAAGATTCTATGTTGAGAGATGAGAGATGCACTGATCTATGTATATAAAGATATGTTTTTAAATGGCAATTAGGTACCATATCAATTTAGCAAAACGATAGTAGGATGTTTCCTAGAGACTAGGGCCTCTCATATGGGGTATGATGCCCTCCGAGTCCATAGACTACCAAAAAACCTGTTGCCTGTTATGGGCTACTTTAGAGTTGTTGGTCATGGGTTTCTAAGACCCCCAAACAATAGCAGGATATTATTGTTGTTGTTCTTGGTTGACTGCCAGAACTTGAGAATAAGACACTTTGCTGAACACTCTGCACACTTTTGTGACAGGATACGGAGAAATCAAGCTAGTATTAACCTGGATGCCCCTTTCTGAAGACTACCTCTCATAGTGTTAGAAGGTGCTAAGTACATTGGGACAGGGAGAGTTACCAATGGCACTACCTACCTGCAAATTCTGCAAACAGTAATGACTGTCCTGGCAAGATATATCCAACCAACAGCTGTCAGACTGAACTTAAAGCCATCATAGGGAGGAAACTCATACCTGACACTGTAAAACTAAACAAAACTCTTCAAAATGAATGTGTTAGCAGCAATCAGGAGATGGATAGTCCTGATTCTGTCATTGTTCATGAATTCTTCATTTGTTTCACCACTGTCTTTTCAGTTGGGAAACTTAACCCTTTCTCAGCTGAATCATCTCTCACCTCAAAATCGTCTTGTCTAATGCTACCTCATTTCAGTCTACACTTGGGTAATCATTGTCCATTCCCATCTGTGAGCCTGCTCACTCTTAGTCATGTTTATGAAGCCTCAACTACTCTTGGCTGTTGATCATTGGAAAAAAATTATTACTCCTTTTGTCTTTCATAGCTTCTCAGTATCACATTCTCTTTGAAAATTTACCTCATCTACATGTAGATAATCTTAATGCTTCTTTATTTCTAACAATACTATATTGAAGATCTGTCCGTCTATGGTGGCTACAATGTGAATCTATAAGTGTACCACACCTGGAAGATTGTTACATTTAAAACTCTTTAGGATAATGAAAGCACATGACAGAATTAGGGGCAAAAACGCAACAGATTTTAAAGAAAAAAATGTAGAGTTTCTAAATAACCTGATATTTTGTCTGGAGTAAACCAAACTAGTTACATTCCTGAAACTGGAAAGAATCACCCCTTTTACTGCCCACTTCCTGTCCTTACAGGAAATATAAGGACATTGCCTGTCCAAAAGGCAGAGCTATCAGCTCTTCTGCAGAAACTGCAGAGCTGTAGGCATTCGTAGTTTTGCCTTGAATTTACTAGCACGAAAGAATAATATGTGTAGGTTTGGCTTAACCAAAACTCTACTGTATTGGTATAATGTAATTGAATTTGATTAATCTCAGATGTCTTTTTTGCCCCAATTCATCAGTGTTAAGTACAGGTTTTTGCCTGAGTGCCACATTATACTTCAGGAACTTCTTTTAAATTCATTAGTTGCTGTTTCTCCTTACATTATAGGAAGAGAAAAGAACATTTTAAAAATTCTTTAAGGGCTATTTGCTTAGAAAGTAATTTATAAGTTACTAGGAAAACAGAAGTTTCACAGAATTGCATGTATTTGTTCTGGAAGACTAATAAAATGCCAGCCCTATATTGGCTCATGCTGGCGTGAAAATACTTGTTCAGAGGGAACTATGACCATGCCTTTGTTTGCACGATGAATGGTAATCATGGTATCTGATCCAGGCCATCTGAGTTTTACCTTCTCCAGTGACCCGGTTGCTTGTGTCTTCTACCGATGCCAAACTAGACTGGGAGGTTTTCATTTTATGCTATGTCTAGGCATGTTTAGAGAGGCAGAATGGTATGCAGGAAAGACTGAGACTTGAAATCAGCCTAACCCAGTTTTCAGCCCATCTTCACACTATATAATCTTCTATAAGTTCCTTAACATCTATGTGCTTCAGTCTTCTCACCTGTGAAACAGAAATAGAATGCTTATTTTTACAAGATTGTCATGAACACAAATCGAGATTTTAAACTAGAGCATGCTAAGGCAGTGCCTGGACATATGATGTCAGTGTTGTTCTCAGGCCCACAGTAAAAACATACAACCCAGTGTTACATGGTGCCATCAACAGTAGCTGTGCAGAGGATTCCCTAGAATGAGCTCAGCAAACCTCTGTATCTGCTGCAGTGAAAGGCACCATTGTGAGTCCTTTCCAAACTGATTCAGGGACCACTTATCCTTTAATTCACATAGACTCATTTCCTCAGGAGGTCTTAAAAATAAATTGTTCTTTGCTCGACTCTGGTACTGTCAATAGAACCTTTTGTGACAATGAAGACATTTTATGCCTTGCCATTTGGAATGAAGCTGTGACCACTGTAAACCTACAACATCATTCATTACTGCACACACAGGATTGTGTTCTGCCTCATACCCAGCAGAGCTTTAGATTCCCCCTTGACAGCATGTCTTACGGGTTGATGGAATCAGTCCTATGAGGGTAAGTTCTTTAAACTGTCCACTGGTCACTACCGAGGCTGTCCTTACCCCTACATTATGTGACAGATGGCTCTGCCTTAACATTCAGCGTCATGCACCGCTTTCATTTTCAAAATATGTTGTATTAATTTGACCACTGCTTTCCAAGTCACAAATTGACACTGTCAAATTTTGTCAGCTTCAAAACCACGTGCTCTTCCTTCTGGTTGTGCAAGGATTAAATTCTAGTCTTCCCACCCTATTGTATTTTGGTCCTTTTATCCCATTTCACCTTCTGTAACACAAATAAGTCACCCTATATTAAAGATGACAAAGCACTTAAAAACATTTTAGACATGGTTTCTGTGATCCTGGCTGGCCTTGAGACGATTCTGTAGCCCTGGCAGGCCCCTGACTTACCCGTATCCTCCTAAGTGCTTGGAGTACCAGTGTGTGCTAGCATCCCCAGCTGCAAAATAATTCTAAATTCAGTAATATTTGGGAGCAGGCTTATTAAGTTCTGTATGCTTTATTTGCTTTCCAGGAAAAGTATTCTTTGGGTTTAAGGCAATATAACCCTTTTGTATTTTTCTCCTAGAAATTTGTGAGAAATAAACAATAGGAATTTTCTTATTGAAACTCTATATTAGTTCTTAATCTATGCAATTTAAAAATTACATATATAGTACATCTTCATTTTTTAAGTTGCAAGACTGTAAAACTAATTTTATAGGGTCACAAGAAGTCTTTAAAAAGAATAAGAATTAAAAAATTGAAAATAAGAACATGCATCTCATATGGGACGGTTACAATCCCTTCATGAAATTACCATTACATTTACGCATATTTATTTATAGAATACTGTGTGTTTTTTATGAATTGATACCAAATCAATGTTTATTGATATTGGTAGAAATGTTTTGAAGGCTACTGCATAGTCTATGATAGGGCATTTGGAGGCCAACTATCACTTTGGGTTCAGACCCCAGTGTATTTCTTAATACCCATCCATTTCTTTTTTAATCCTCAGTTACTCCTTTGTAAAGAGATTTCCGTCTTACGTGTTTCATGTAGTAACTTCAAAGCTCAAATGAAATTCCAAAATAATATATAGTGTACCAGTCTTTATTCCTTTAAAGTCAGGGGTGTTTTCTTGACAAAGCTCAGAGGCTTACAGCGATGATCACAAATACTTGTGTTCATAAGTGCTGGGCAACGGAGGTCCATCTGATCTAGACAGCTGACTAGGGTATCTGTTTCAGAATATGGCTTGTCTGGCTATAGTTTGGTTTTTGTTTCTCTTCATGTGTATTTTTTGTATGGTCCAGACTGACAAGGCGGCAGCAGCACTAGATAATTTGTGTGTGTGTGCGTGCGTGTGCGTGCGTGTGTGTGTTTGTTTGTTTGTTTTGCTCTTTTCATGGAGAATCATCACAGCATGAAGATAAAGCCAAACAATTTCTGTTTATATCAAGAATCCATTGGCTAAATGAAATCACATGTTAAGTCCAGAGCTGTTGGGGAAATCTAGTATATTCTCCTGTCAGTGGGGAGGGATTTAGGAGTGAATATTTGCTCAATAATACATAATAAAATAATGTGTGTTATCCAAGCCTTGTTGCAGCTATGCACTCACTCACTGCCTACAGTACAGTAGAGGGACTAAAACAGACAAACAGGAAAAAAACAAGAACAGAAACAAAAAAGAATCCGGCTACGTTTTCATTCTGTCCCCGAAGAGCTCAGGTTTTAAAGTATTCATTGTCTGTATGACAGTCTGGGGAGGGGTGAGTGTGGAGAGAGTGGAGGTGTTTGGGTCTGGAGGTTCACCCTGCGAGTGGATCAGTGTCTTCCCTGAGCTCCTGCGATCAATCATGGACTAGACATGTTATGCACATGAGAAGTCTTCATACAAAGCAAGGCTGCAGTTGTGTTCTCTGTGCTGTGTGAGCCTACGCTTCCCTTTCCACACAGTTGCCAGGCCTGAGTTGCCAGCCTCGGCAAACGTGACCCCAGACGAACCTTTCCTTTATAGGTTACCTGCTCGATCTAGTCAGTGTAGCAAAAGTAGCCTTTAACAAACCTGGACAAGACCAAGGAGATACAGATAATGAACATAAGAGAATCTCTGAAACACTGTGTTTTCTAATAGATGAGATATTTTAGATGAAAGATAAAAATGAATGTTATGTAAAAGTATAAGGGGAAGAAGGAACTGAGGGGAGTAAAACCACAACATATTGTTTTCTTAATTTCAATAGAGAGGTGATTCCAGATGTTAGACTCTGGGTAGAGGATATTGGTAATTTAGGTAACCTGTCTAGTAGATAACATGGCCAGTGATGGTGCCAGGGCTATCTAGAAAATACAGAATGCCTAGCATTAAAACATTCAAAAATAGCCATTCAAGGTAGTGTTCCCAAACTAAAAGCCCAACCTTAGGCAAGCCTCCCTATTGAAAGGGGTCACTTCAAAGAAGGACACAAAGAATGAAAGCCTATTCTCTGGGGCTATGCTCTCATTAAACTGAAAAATGAGTGGGAAACAGTATTGTAAGTTTCTAAGAAAAGAAAAAGCAAATTACAGAGTAATTATTAGAAATCAGAGAGGCTCTTCAATAGTGTCATAGCAATCCTGAAGATGACAGTGCAGGTTCTCTATTATTCTGAGCCAAGATAGTCTTCAAAGTAGGAGGACATCATGTACAGACAAGCTCTCCAGTCTATCTGTAAGGTAGCAGCTGTCTAAGGACACACACACACACACACACACACACACACACAC
>NW_021620862.1:2813929-2852175 GCF_004785775.1 Grammomys surdaster
ACACACACACACACACACACACACACACACACACTTGTGTTTTTAGGTTTCCTTTCGTAGGGAAAGTAGGGATTCTATTGAGGGGAGGCGAGCCTTGCTGGCCTTGACTTTACAGAGTGCTCAGATTAAACACATGTACTACTATGCCTGACCAACAAGGACCTCTTAAGGCGCATTAGGGAAGGCATAAAGAATTGATATAAAACAGATTGAAAGGGTCAGAAGTTAGTTAAAAAATATATTTTGATCTTTCAGAATTTGAAAATGTTATTAGTTGACTACTTGACTATTAATGTTTAATACTTGTGGAGAAATATCAGTTACTTAGAAGAATAAATTATTTTAAGTGTGCAACCAGAGTGAAGAGATACACTTGTATTTCCTGGTATTTATGTTATAGAGACAGGATCATTTGCTTCTTAGATTTTTGAGGCCAGCCTCCACAGCAAAGCAAACCAAACCCAAAAGCAAACAGTGATCCCCATATACAATACTAGGCTGTTAATCCGCAAATAATAAAACATTAATGAAGAAAATTAACTCAAAAATAATGCTTGTCTCAGTAGAGGAAAAAATTTCTATTGTAATGAAACAGTAATGTATCAGTAATGAACTATTGATTTGTAACTAAACTTATCTGAGGGTATGAGTTGGATCTTTAGAATAATGTGTAGGCTGCCATAGAATTCCTACACTTGAGCGGTCCTCCTGCCTCAGCTTTCTAAGAAGCTAAGGCTGTAACTACATGCCAGTCACTATATTGCCTAGTAAAGAGATGATAGTTAATTTCTTATATTATAAATCAAGAAATAGTAATATGCCATTTAAAATATGAATATAGAAGCTACAGAGATGACTCAGAGGTTAGAAGCACTTAGTGCTCTTGGAGAGGACATGAGCTTAGTTCCCAGCCCCCACTCCAGTTGGAGGAGACTGGATGTCTTTTCTCCTCTGCAGGTACCGGGCACTCACATGGCATGCATATGAACATACAAGCAAAATGCCCAGACACCTTTGATAATGTGCCAATTTAGCAGAATGACAGTAGTGACTTCTCCCCTAAGGTCTGTGACCTCAAAAACCAGAAGTTCAAAACAGCCATTCATAACAGCTTTTTGTCCTTCTGGTTACTGTAGTCATTATTTTGTTTTTATTTTGTTTTATTCCGTTGTTTCTGAGGATAGTATCTCTGGCTGGTATTGCTTGGCTAGGCTAGTGTTTTACAGTGAGCTCCACTTGCAGCTCTGGTGGTTCTGATTTGAGGTATGCCTTTTGGTGAGGTGTAAAGCTATGTGGACCTCCTGTAACCCAGCTGGCCAAAAGATGGCTGTGTCAGACTGCATTGCAGACATCAGGTTAATAGTGTACTTTGAGAGGAATGTACATTTGGCCTATGACCACCATTGGTCTTTCATCCCCGAGCCACTAATCTGCAGCCAGGAAACAGCCCTGACCTAGTTGGGTGAGGTGCAGGGTTATCCTGCCAGTGGGAGCATGGCATTTCTGGCAAGAGATTTCTCTTCTAACTGTTGGAGTTGGTGCCATGGCAGGTTTTCCTGACTCAGAGAGCTAAGTGTTGAACCTCCATCCAGCTGGTGAGATTATTTGTTGGTTTTGATTATCTGTCCCAGTGAGCTCCTTTGCTGGCACACATAATCAGAAGCAGGCTGCCGTTTTCCATTTTCCTAACAAAAAGGAATTTTGCATTTTGAAATTAGAATAGATAAATTTTTATTTGCTTTATACCAAGATAGTGCTTTTATAGTAGAGGGTAGATTTGTTGGATTAAATTGCTTTGTTGTTTAGTGGTGCTGGGATTCGAACCCAGGGCTTCACATGTTCTGGGCAGGTGCTTCACTTTGAGCTGGCCACTCAGCCCTCAATCAGGAGTGCTCAGGGACAGACATGTGACCTTAGCCAGGTCATTCTTTGCTGAACTCATTGTTTCTGTCTTCACTGTAGTCTGATGAGATAGATCCAGTCAGTCATCACTTTCACTTTGGAAGGTATCTGAGAGCTGAGTGACTTGTCCAAGGTCACAGAGGCAGAGAGCGCTAAAGCTCTCATTGTGTGGGCTCTTGAAACTGTTCTTAGCTATAGGTTGACTGAATTTTAGTGCAGCCACTTTACTATGTGAGAATATCAAAACAGCTGCTGTCAAGTTAAAATGGTATAAAGTACATGTGTTGTTGAGAAATGCTTACAGAGTGAATTTATTCTTTTAAAGGAAGTTTGGGATTTGTTTTCTTTGTGTCACTCTTTTTTGTCCTTTTAGAGAAATACACTAGTGTATCTATTTGGTTTTGTGTGTGGGGGGGGGTGTCTAGGTCAGAGGTCAATATCAGGTATTTTGCTGTATTGCCCCCCACTTCATTCTCTGAGACAGGGTCTCTCCTAAACCCAAAGCTTGTAAAGTAGACTGACTGGCTGGTCAGTAAACTCCTAGAACCCTCCGTCCTCTAAGCTCTGAGGTTACTGGGTGACACCTTCAGGCCTGGCTTTTCCGTGGGGTCTAGGAATCTAGCCCACATCCTCAGGTTTGTATCACAAACACATTATTCACCACAATATCTCCCCAACTGGATACATCTCCTTTTTTCTACAAACCCACCATTTTTCTCTTATATTTCTGTCTCTCTGCTTCTCCTGTCTGGACTATTGCTGCTGCTATCTGTCCAGAGTTTCTCATCTGTCATTCTTTGCCACCTAAAGTTGATCATACACATTGATTCAGTTTTAAAAACTAACCTTCTCAAATTGCATATCTGTTTAAGCCATTGTCTCCTGCCATCCATAAGAAATTATGACCCACAGTCCCTGTGTCTGACACTGTGATCCTGTCTCTCAGCCATGGGGTTTTGGTGGCTTCACATTGTCTCTACTTTTTCTGCCCATGCTAATCTATCTGTCCATGCTTTATGACGCATGTGTGTTCTCTGTAACTCATTTGCTGCTTTTTTGTTTATTTGTTTCCTTGGGTGTGTATATGTTGTATGTTAGTTGTCTTCATGTGTGTGTCTCAACTACCACATTGAATTCTTACCTGCTGAATTCAGAAAACCTGGGAGTTCTCTGGGTTGTTCATATTTAGCACAGATTTTTATAAATAGCATGATGTAAAAGCAAATATTGAGTGATGTTTTGAAGTTTTAATGCCAACACATAACTCCAATTCTAGACTTACTCTTTCCTAATTTCATAAACTCTAGGTAAATAAACCTTTCTGACTTTCCTATTATGTTCACATCTTTAACTCTATTTAATTGTAAGATTGTGAAAATGTCAGCATAACTTTAATAACTTAAAATATTTTAAAGAAATAAATCAGGGTTGTTTTGGTATTCCAATCTGAAATATATAAAAACCTACTCTGCATGAAAGTAGTGTATCTATAAATTATGGATTTTTTAAAAAAATAAAATAATATTTAAGAACTTACTGCAAGTTACCTTATCATATTATTGTAATGTACAATGTTGACAGGATAAAGTGAAAATAGCATTATAAATATAAGAAAGAAATGAGCCAGCTGCTTTATCGTAGTTAATGAATGGAATGTAGCTGGAGGTCACTCAGAATATTGGTAAATGACAGCAGAGCATTTTAAACCTGTGTAAATACTGCACTTAAAGTGTCTGGTCAGACATGAAAGCATACTGCATTTGTATAGCAAACTTGCTTCTGCTTACTGTGTATGAAGTTGAAAATATGCCTTTAGTTTTTCCTGTTTTTATAGTTTAATTTGTTCATGTCCAGCTCCTTTAGTTTGCTTCATGTCATAGATGTTCTGTGATGAATACTTTTACTTTAATGTACAAACTATCAAAAATATGTACAGTATAAGTTATTTTTGTTTTGAAGCATTTGAGTATTGGTAAGAGAAGGAGTTTCTTCCTCAAACCCAGTAATAAGCTACTGTGTATGTTCATACGTGCATCTGTCCATGCCCGGTGATGTTGGCGTGCTCTGCCCACCTGTCAGTACAGACACTGATATGTAAGCACCGAAGTCTCATGTACTCAGGCTGAGTCTGTCCCTAAATTGTTTATAAATAGTATTAAGCAGCATGCTAATGCCTCACTAGCACTTCATATTTTCTTAAAAACAAATTGTTTGAACCTTTAGTTTGGCTTCTATGGCATCCAAATAAAACTGTAAGTCTGTCTTTTTAAGTACAAATGTCATATATTGATCTATATCACTGCCTTTGTCTGATCATATGTCTTAAATAATGATATATTACATTTTAAAGGGAGTGCCGTTACTCTTTAAAGAGAACAAGCCTTTGCATGAAAGTACAATATTAATCATTTTCAGGATTTACATTCATCTGTTTCATGTTTTAAATCAGACTTCTCATAATCCACAGTTACTTCATTTATGTCAATTTGTGGTTGTGATTTTTCTGTTGTAGAACTTAAGCTAGTCTATATTTTCTAATGATTTTTTATTGTATTTTGATTTGTGTAAGAAATGAAAGGTAGCTAGTTTTGAGTTCCAGTGTATATATTTGATATGAGTTTTTTCCTTCCTCTGTCTGCCTAAGGAAATAGAGAAGTTGAGACTGGAACTGAGCGAAAGCAGACAGCACGTGGAACAGGAGCAGCAGAAGGCAGCTCGGGCCAGGCAGGAGTGCCTGCAAGTCACAGAGCTGCTGGGCGAGTCAGAGCGCCAACTGCACCTCACCAGGTATGCTCTAATCACGTTATGCACTCAGCACCCAGTGCGTCCCACCGCTTTCTGCCACAGGCTCCCAACAGTTGTTATTCTTAGTCATTCAATTCATACACAGCTTTCAGGCATATTACTGAAAGTGGAGATGTGGCAAGCAAAACAGCCAGACTCGTGAATGATGAGCGTGGCAGGGAATCACTGGTATATTACAAAAGCGTTGGTCTACAGTGCTCAAATGTTCCAGTGATTCCTTATCAGTAGAAGCAAATGATATATTTCTACCACTGCCACCACTAATTCTATGTCTAATAAAAAATATTGAAATGAAGACCATGAGGAAATGTATTTATGAAAATAATGAGATTCTGTCAGTGGTGAAAAAGACAAAAGGAAGAGACACACTAAGAGCAGACTGAGATGGAGTTGATACAAAACTAAGGGCTGTGTTTCTGGAGGAGCTGTAAGATTAGATATGAAATTGGTTGGGACTGCTTGCTTTCAGAACATTATGAGCACGTCACTGCAGCAAGGTTTCTAATTGCAGTGCTTTCATCATGAGATATGTGCTGTGGTGCATTCCTCGTTGTTGTAAACTTCAGTGAGCATATAGATCATTCAAAATTGAAACAGGACCCTAGGTTGCAAGCACAGTGAGTTTGCAGAATTAAAAAACACACACACACATGCACATGCATGCGTGCATACATATGCACATACATAGACATACACAGAAAGAATTCAGACAGAGAAGTAGACTCAGCACTTCGGAGACTTCTTACCAAGCTCTCAGTGTAGCTTTCAGTTTAGCATTGAGCTCTGAGTTTGTTCAGCTCTCAGAGTGTCTCCTCGGTTTTTAGAGGGAATTTTGTCTACATACACATGTAAGTTTGTGATATTTAATTTAATTTACAAAATAGGAAAACACTGGTCTTCCAATTACAGTCCTATGTTGCATTTAAACTCTGAAAGGGGAGCGATCCCCTCTGCATTAAATATGACAATGTAATTCTGAGCACGGCCTGATGACAGATGGGGAAACGCACTACTCTAACAGCCTGCATTTGGAGAAAAAAAATATCCTAGAGGTTGGTGAACCTCCCAAAGTTTTGGGTTAGTTGCTAAGATGCCTCCAGTTCTGTTAAAATCAAACTTTGTTAAAAACATTTTGTTATGATAATCTTCCAAATGGTTTGACACCTTCTGATTTAAGCAGCAAGAGAGGAGAGAGCAAAAGGAAAGAGAGAAAAGAAAGCACTTAAACATGTATGATCCCTGGGGAAAGCCCCAACAGATGAAACACTTTTATGAGAAAAAATGCTTAATATTGCAGAATAATAGCTGCTCCTTTAGTGCACATTTAAAGCGTTGTCACTGTGGCACTGAAAACGCACTGTTAGCCCAGTTCCTGTGGTTATTTAATCCTCAAAATTTGAAACTTTAGCTTTATCGTGATAATGTTGCTAGTTTTCCTTTACTGTCAGATTTCTATTGAGAAGCAACCATTTGTGTGCTAAGCACTACTAAGCCACAGAAGTGGGGAGCATTTACTGTCTTGGTGTGACCTAGCACTGATGGATAAATATTAGTGCCGCTTTTGCCCCTTTGCGTTCTCTCTTGTTAATTTCTGGAGTGAAAGTCTGTAGAGTTTCCCTGCACTGTCTGACTGTACCGTTTGACAAGATCAACTCCCGAAAGGAGAGCATATTGAGACGCCAGCGTCACTGCTGCAGTGCACGTGTGGTAACTAAGTCCTTTGTTCTTAAGAGAAAAGATTGTGCCTGCTTCCATGGGAAGCTTTTTCTGCTGTTCTTCACTTGCACAAATTCTACAAAGATGCAAGCTCACTTTATAGAAAGTGACTACTTTTAAGTGTAGTGCTTTTTATAAGCATTTTATGTTTCATTTATTGTTCATGTTAGATATAAAACCAAAAATCAAAAATTTAAAGATGACAATTAAAAATCCAGGGAACAAGATACATCACTCCTTTACACTGAAATTCATCCTTAGCTGTTGGGCTGAATTTTATGCATATACAGATAGACAGATGGATAGATGGATGGATGGATGGGTGGGTGGGTGGATGGATGGATGGATGGATGGATGGATGGATGGATGGATAGATAGATAGATAGATAGATAGATAGATAGATAGATAGATAGAGATAATTTTTACCCTCACCATTGGTCTATGCAGGAGTGTAATTGAGAATAGGTCATCTTTCATTTTAGTGTAGTTCATTTAGTGTTGCTACACCAGCTGAAGTACAGAACCACCCTGCAAGTAAGCATTCCCCATTCACTCTCCAACGTTCTGAGTGGCACATTCTAGCCAATTTTTAAAAATAAATATGAAGACCATATTATGAGATGTTGGTGAAATAATGAGTCAAATCTACAGCATCTTGCCTGCCACCTTACTGTCCATGACATCCATTGGGCCATCCGTCACAAAGGTCCACATCACTCAGAGACTCAGGCCTTCCCACTCACTTCCTCCCCACTAATCCTTATTGCTGATTTCTAGCCAGATTAGGCCAGATGCAGTGACCCTTACAGTGATGGGCTCTCTTCCCCTTTCACAATTCTCTACAATACCTCAGTGGCTTCCTCTAGCCTAACAGTAGCCTTATCTTCTTTTCAGGATCTCCTTGAATCCTAATTTCCCTGCTGCAGTCTTGCCTGGCGACTCCTTATAGAACAGAGAACTCCTTTCTCTTGATTTCTCCATCCATCCCCTTGAGGGAAATCTCCTCTAAGGGTTAAGAGTATATTCATTTTAGTTTCTGTTTAGTGCCATGATCCCCATTATAGCTTTAGAATAAAGCTAACAGCAGATACTGGAGCTCACTGAGCATCATGCTATGCTCTAGGAACTGGCCAGGAGGCCAGCTATGCTGTGCTTGTGGACACTTCATTAGATAGAGGCTCCTGTTTTCTCAATTTGATAGAGAAGTAAAATCTAAGGTCATTCTCTACAAGTAAATATGTTATAGAAACAGATTTTGAACCCCAGTAATTTGCCTGTCATGCTAATCCCTTATTCATTAGCCTGTAAGTCTATGTTAGTTACTAGGGAAATGGATAAATATGATTGTTTCCAAAAAGACATCTGAGAAAAACAGTAACACTGACTTGTAATAGAAATAAGTGTTGACTGATCCTTTGTGTGCGGATAGGAATATCCATTACTACATTCGAGTCTTATCAGGGCCATTTCTTTTAGCCCTTTATTGGCCATTAAAGTATTCATAATGAGACTAACATTCTTTTGGACTTCATTTTTGTCAAGAGGAAGGAGAAAAGTTGAAATCCCTTTACATATTTATCTTTAATAGATCAGACATCTACATAACTACAAGATTTAAATCCCTCCGTAAGATTACTTTTGCGTATATATGTCAGGTTAATTGGAAAAAAAACTCTAAAGCAACCATTTCTGAAGGTTTGTGTGACTTACTATTCACAGTGGTGGGCACTCTGCCACATAATTATCATACTTAGTAACATACCCTCTTTTTAGTTCTGAATCCTTTCTTCATATTTGACCTAGAGGGAAAGTCCTGTAGGAAGCCTTGGACCTGAATCACCCTAAGTACTAATGGGAGATGTGCTGTGCTTGTCATTAAACCTGTAGACTTCTGCTTTTATCAGTGTGACTATCATGAAATTCCTTATGTCCCCTTTTACATTAGTAAATTTTCAAAGAATTCTCAGAGCAGCAATCTAAGTGAGAGACTAATAAATGGTCATGTTACCCTGACCTACTTTTATGACCCATATGGGAAGAGTGACCTCTGACCTAAACAGATAGCAGGTTGCAGTCTTTATATTGTTTTGAAATTGAGGAAAAACTACAGCAGGGAAGTCATAAGGCTATCCTACTGTAATGTACAGGTTTACTGGAACAAAAGGTGAGTAAGACTTTCTAGAGCATTCTAGAAGCTGAAGTGACTGACATTCAGCTTCCAGATAATAATTGCTACAAATGCTTTCTTGACTTAGTTTGACTGCTCAAACTAAGTCTCCTTGTCTGAGGATGGCTTGTTCTTTCAGATTTTTCTAGCTCACAGATCAAATCATTCATTCTGAAAATGAAGATAAATGAGAGTCTTTGATTTCAAATTTCAAGATTATGACTTCCCAAGCTTTACTTTCAAACTCTTCAATTGCAGGATCACTCCCTTAGATGCATATGCGTGCTTTGGGAATATGGTGGTCTGCAGCCCAGGGGAGCCCTAGGGAGCCAGGGGACAGTCACACTTCACCAGGAGGAAGTTATATCACTAGGGGGCAAGGTACGAAGGACCCTGGGTAAAGAAAGAACAGATGGGTGTCTGCTCCATTGTCCCTGTCAGTTTTAAAATATGGTCACTAATTTTTCCTTTGCCTGAGAAATAGTTTGGAGTGGGAAGAGGGAACAAAGAGAGGTTCTCTGTTCATGTTGATCTGAGCCTGATATTGCCCATTGCCAATGTAAATCCAAAAAGGCATGGCCAGTTCCTAAGGTTGCTTAGTTGTTTATGTTAGAGAATGAACTCTCTGACTGCAAGTAGCAATAAGTCAAGAGTGCACTGAGCATGTGCCGCACACTGCCTGGTTCCGTACAGCAGTGTCTGCTTGCTGCTAGTCTATGATGTGAGAAACATAAACACTGTGTCAGTAAAGAAACTAAAATATCTATCTATAGACATGTTTCTTTTCCCCTTCGTCCTCTCTTCTTTTCTTACTTTGTATTAGGGCCTGAATTCAGGGCCTTATGTATGCTATGTACACAGTGACCACTGAGTTACACATAGCCATAGCACCTATGTAAATTTAAATAACAACTGGTAATGAGTGAACTTTTTAAAACTGGAGTGGGTATCATTTTTTTTTAAAAAAATTGATAAGCAGTTCCATTAGTGTTCATACATACTTATTGTATCAGACTTTTACAAAACTAGTGATTTTCAAATGGTCAGGAGCCCTAACAAACCTGGTTGATTTCAGGAAGTTTGAGATGCTCTTGAGTCTCAGTGCTAACTTAGAGTCAGATGGAAAACATCCCTTAACAGATGAAGAAGATGAGTCTTGTAAGGGAAGCTTGTCATTACAATGAAGAAGGGAAAGAGAAGGAGGGTTTGAGGTCGGCCAGTAGATGCCACAGTCACACTCACAAAAGTATAAAGATGAACAAATACAAATTTTTAAAAACTCATAATTTAGGGCTAGGTAGACTTCGAGGGCTGTAAAATCTAAGCTCAGGGACCAGAGCCAAGCCCTCTCTTTATTTCCAGTCCCTCAACACCAATCTTGGCATCAGGTGTTTAGCATAAATTTACCTCTGCTCTTTACTAGTGGGGGGGGGAGGGAAAGGAGAAAGAATAGCATTTATCAATTAGCTTAGGTCCAGGCCCTGAGCCCCACTGGACTCATTTGAAGAAGACACGTAGCATCAATGTGTTTCTTTATGTTACATGGTTAACTTCAGTTTTTTCCTCTTGAGTTTTATTCAAGAATTTTTAGCCTAAAGTTTCCATTTAAAAGTTAAGCTCATTTCCCCCTCTTGTACTCCTTTCATGAATAAATTAAGCAGAGAATGTGTCAAAAATAATTTTAAATGAATATATGTGCAACCAACATCTTCAAGGCTCAAAAATAGATGGCCTTGGTGCTGTTATAAATTGCATCCTCTTTTCCTCCCTCACCCAGTATCAGGGAAAGTCAGCTGTCAAAGAGCCCGGAAAACAGAGGCATTCCATTTTGCTCTGGTGGACCCCACACCGCCTGTGCGTGCTCTCTCCCCTGGTCTCAGTGTGGCCCGGGGCAGAGAGGCTTGAGTTAGAGGCTGCCAGCAAATGTGTGTCTGCAGGTTCTGTTCAATGTTCCCTGGCTCACTCCTCTCAGTTCTGCAACGCCCACATGTGTGTGCGATGAAAATTGACGCTGGGGATGCTCTTCTCCCCTGCCGCACAGGCCCGCAGCCTGGAGCATGGCGGCAGCAGCCAACTCATTTCCTGAAGAAGCCCAGAGGAAACCGAGAAAGTATTGCCCACACCACTTGCCTGACTCAACAACAAGGAGCATCAAGTTCAGTGAAAATAGAAGGGGGAAGGCAGCAGCATGTGTAAGAATAATGCTCCCAAATCAGAGCGTTTCTAAAAGAAAGCTCTGTCCTCCCATGTTATTGTAAGATAGATGGAGGGAAGGAAACAAGTCATCGGCTTAATGGTGTTTAATGTCTTCTCAGCCACTTCCTCCCTCCTCCTTGGATTTGTTTAGTAGGTCAGTTGTTAGACAGCACTCCTTTTTTATTTAAGAACTACATGCTTATTACACAGTGAGTCACTGATTGATAAATCCAAGACATGAAGCTTATTAAGAAACTTGAGATGGTTTAAGAGGCTGGGAAATGTTTCAGTCTTTTCCATGACCTGACAGACTGAAATCAGCCTCATGGGGAACACACTGCACAGTTAGACCATATTCGCCCGCAATTAGGGGTGGGAGTGGAATCCAGTCAATTTCAGCTCAGAGCAAGTGGTAAGTAATAGATTAAAGCAGCGTTCGAGAGCAGCCTATCGGGCAGACATCTTGCTAAGTGAAATCGATGTTTCACGGTGGCTCTGTGCGGCTTCTAGCATGCTTCCCATCACAGTGGAAAGCACTGAGTATCTTTCTCATGTCCTGGGGTTTACAAGGAAAGGAAAGTGGGTTGCTTGGGATTTGAGGTCTAGGAAGGTTTCCTTCTCCAGAGAAGGTACTCTAAGAAGTCAGTCTTGAAAACTTTGTTGTCTTTACTGGAGCCTGTTTCTGACTAAAAGATTTACTAAAAGAATGGACCCAGAGGTAGAAGGGCAGTTTTAACTGAATGCACTTCTACTTGTCCATGACCTCTAAACACAAAGTCCCATGTCCTTAGTGGTGCATGTGGAGGGGCAGGAGACTGGCAAGCAGGTTGACCTCGCCTGCCTTCCGGAAGCTGATCTGCTGTGCTTCAGCAGGCTGGCTTTGCTTGGTTTAGACACACCCTTGTTCTGTCAACTGCCCTTCATTTCCTACAAAGTGTAGCCAAGGCTTGATAAGGATGTATCGATATGTAAAATCATGCTATCACAGAGTTCCATAAATTAGAGAGAGGGGCTGTGCTTCTGTCTGTTCAGAGACTACAGTGCCTTAAAATGAGTTCATGTAAAATAATAATAATAGTAATAATAATCAGTCATCACAATGTTCAGTCTAGAAAACTTGAGGCCAGTTCAAGGCATGATCCATGACTCTAGCTAGCCCTCTTTGGCAAGGTTATAACCTTGACAAATGAAGGCTACAGAGAGTACTTCCTTTTTTCTAATCTTAGTTAGCCTTTGTCTTTAGAAGGAATGACATCCGTTCCTTCCTGATATGGTCCTCTGCTAATGGCAGCAGTGGTGCAGCCCGGGCTCCTTAAGTTCTCCTGTGAGCACGGCTGGCACTTGGGTTCTTTCTCTCCCTGAAAGAAGACTTCTATTCCGAGTCCTTAGTGGTTGAATTGGTCAGCAGTGTTTCGGCCGAGAAAGGATGATAGTCCTATTAAGGAATAATGAAATCCATCTACAGCAAAAAGACAGCCCATGTCAGAACTGTAGAGGAACCCAAATTTTGATCCTGCACCCAGATTGACTTTCACAAAGAATTATTGGTAAAGGCAGAGGGAGTCATGGTGCCGGAGACAACTCATATCCCTAACAAACGTCGTAGATGCTGCCTTACGTGGTTGCTTTTCATTAGAGTCAGGAACGGTTCGGCTCTGTTGCTGTGATTCCATCAACATTTATCCCTATCTGTCTTTCATATACAAAGGCTTGGGGATGCCAGAAAACAAACTGTTAACGGAGAATTAACTTCTTTGGCATGCTTTCATACTTATCTTCCAAATTAAAGAAAATGAAATGGGCAGAAACAGAGTGTAGATTACCTCCTTTTTGTCAAAAATGGTGGGAATTTGAAAATTAATAATAAAAAAGGGAACAGATGCAGTAACATGCCAGAGGGAGATTAATGTGGAGAGTAAAATCTGTGAGCAACAAAACTGAAGCAAACTGAATCAGTGGGAGGTGGTTGTACAATCAAAATCAGGATAAAAGAGAAATTACAAACAACCCTGCACTTGTCAAAGTAGTAGTAATGAAACCCTGACTCTGCCAGCAGCGAGAACCTGTGTTAGCACTTTGGGGTAAGGATGGTAGCCGGGTGCCAGGTAGGAGGGCAGTGTTAGGTTGCTGGGCAGCAGCCATCTTGTGTAGAACAGATGGCACTGAAAGCTGGCAGGGGAGGGGCTCCTTAGCAGAACTAATCAGACAGTAACAGATAGGGCAGCTGGGAAGACTGACCACAGAGAGGGAGCCTGCGGGGTAGCTCAGTGCCACGATGTGTGCAGTGGTGTGCCCATTGGTCTGCGCAAAGACCTTGCAATGCCTTTCCCACTGATGGGCACACTGAAACTTTTGTTCAAAAGGGAGAATTGAGTGTCAAACTTGGGGGTGGGGTTGGGTATTGGAGAGAGACTGAGAACAGAGGAACTGTCCATCTCTGAATTCATTGCATGAGTTTTCAATGTCAGCTTCCATGGAACTTTGATTTTTGCAGCATGTGTGGCTCTGCCCTTCTCTTCTCCACTGTAACACGCCAAGTAATCACTCTCTATATTTTATCCACAGTTTGCAGCATCAGGACTATACTTAAAATTAGAAAAGACTTCCGAGTATAATTTCTACCACATAAATCTCTCACAAATGAAAGCTAAAAACAACTAGGTGATATGTGCATTTCTCCTTAATAATTTTTAATAATCTGATTTAAGCTATGCTTGACTCAAAGCCACTTGCTCATCTTTTTTGCTTCGTGTCTTTGTGGACTGAACAACAAAATCTAAGCATAATTTAGAGCCCAAACCTTAAAACAAAAATCAAATTACTGTGCAAAAATGAGAAGCCAACCTGTTAAATGTAACTGTGCATCGAGGGGCCGTCATTCCAGCTAGGTCAGCACGTTTGTTCAAATGCTATGACTTTGACAATGAGATTCAGGTCTCCTACATCTGTTTTCAAACTTGTATCTTTCTTTCTCCTTTTTTTTCCCCAGAAGGTTTATAGCTTGGCTCAAATTATTCATTTTGGGGGGGGGGAACATTACCAGGATTTGAAATAGGTGGTATAACATAGCCATATGCTATTTATGCAGCAGTTTCTGCAATAAATCTAATTTGGTGCTGTCAAAAAAATCAGACTTATTTGATATAGCAGCACATTAGTAAATGACTGTGGCAGATTTAAAGTTGTCATTTAGTCTCTTCTAACTCTTAACAGAATCTTGCAAACCCACCTTCCCTCTCATCAAGTCTATGAAAACCTCCCAGGTCTTTGTCCTACAGTACTGCAATATTTTCATGTCTCAAAGCAGGTTTTGCCTAAAGGTAACTGAGAAAAAGGGTGAAAATGAATATCCTCTGTTGTCAAAATAACATTGGCAGGCAGAAATCAATAAAGCAGGGAAATGATAGTGTCTCCAGCCTGTGTAGTTCTTAGAAAAGCAGAGCAGCTAGGCGCATTCAGAATAAAGAGAAGCGAACATCAGTTCTTTATTAAGGAGCTTAAATGTTTTACCTTGCATCCTACATCCATATGCTGTTTTAGGAAAACTGGCATTAAAGATGTGAACGACATCAGCTCTGTCTTCACCTAGTAATGCCCTTAGAAACGGCTTTCCCCGTCTCTACTGCAACCTGGCAACATAAGTGTGCTGCCTTTTTTTTTTTTTCCTGTAGAATTTATGTCTCAGGTGTTGTTATCAAACGAAACTTTCTCCTTCCTAGTTTTCTTATTTCAAAGATAAAATAAACATATTGAGTATGAGGCAAGCAAATATTCTCTGAATTCCTGAGTGTGTCCTTCTGCAAGAGTAGCCCTGATGCTGCCTCCTTTTCTTTGCCGAATGCTTTATTAGAAGGGAGCCGTGTATGAGAGCATGCATTCAGGCACCCGTGTGTGGCGGGAAGTGATGGTACAGTGGTGCTCAGTGATCATTCCCACTTGTTTCTGTTTTAATCTATTAATGTCCAAAGGACAGTTTCGTGTCTTTCTAATTTAGTGTTCTGAGGGGCAAATGCAAGCAGCCTCTATTAGACTAGCATTCTGCTAATGCTGGTTTCTTTCATGTAGCATTTCTACCACCGACAGGATCTACTTACCAGTACTAACTCAGTGTCGTTCCGAAGCAGGGATCCAGATGACCAAACACCCATCAAACACAGATCACCCCAAAGAGAAAGAATATCCAGGAAGGTATTAGGCTTTCTGGGCACATCAGTTTTGAAGTTTTCTCCACATAAAGCAGAAACTATGTAGAAATTCTATTTCAGAGAGATAAAAGGATATTCCCCTTTGAGCTCATATTTGAGTACAAAATCCATATATTAAACATTATTGCATATTACACAAGAAGGATTTAAATAATATATTTAGGGTTAGTAGTATATTGGGACTTGGTGCTAAAAATATCACTTCAGTTAGATTTTAAGCTGCAAATTTTGTTTGGCTTTGTAGTTAGCCACACAATGATTTTTCTTCACATGTCCAGAAAACCGCTTTGAGAAAAATCTGTTTTATAAATTGTGCATATTTAACCAATCAAAATCCCCAGGTTTAAAATTTAAATTCCCTGTGTTTTCTTGACTGTTAAAAAATAAAACCTGCTTTCAATTTTCAAAAGAAAAGATTGAATTCTTTAGTTTTTAAGGAATTTATAAAAAATTTGCAAACTTCTGGTTAACATCAGCATCTGAGACCTGATTAGATCTCAGTGTGGTCCTGCACCATCCCCACAGCCCCTGAGTGAGTGCCTTCATGTTGTGTTTAGGTGTGCTTTGTGACAAGGCTTTGGTTACATTTTTTTTTAAAAAAAAAAAAAAGCTTCTCCTGTTAAGTTTAAATTCATAAAATTGAAGAGAGTCACTGCTTTTTTTAATTTTCTGGACAATAATAGTATCTGAAAATACTAGTAAGCAATTAAATCTGAGAGGGTTCTGTTTGTCTTGTGAGACCAAGTATCCCGTAGCTGAAGATAACAGTCGACTCAACTGAACGTCCAGTTCCCACATTCCTGTGGGTTGCTGTTCTTCACAGAGCTTATCTGTCAGGCAGCTCACACCTCCTTAGGTAGATTGTGTGTTCACTTGGCAGCCTCTATTTTGTTATTATTTAAGCAGAACCTTATTTTTTAGTGTTAGATTTAAAATGTGTGTGGTTTGATGTGTATATTCTGGGTTATAAGTTTTTCAAAGCAGTGATCGAGCTGTGTGTTAATCCTTAGCTTACTATCGAAATGGTACATGTTTGCACATTCTAAGCCTTTCAGTGTAAAATGTCTTAATTGGAATACTTTCTCCCTTGGCTAATTCATTAGTGAAAATATTTATCCTTCAAGTTAATGCTGCATACTATGGAGCAATTTTTACATCATGTAATCTTGTTTGTGATATTTTGATTTCACTTTAAAACTTTTATTTTGCTTCTGATGCATATAGTTCCTACTCAGTATAATGAGAAGTGCAGACACACATGAAGAAAATACATATCAGCTGTCTGCTTTTACAAACGATCATTAAAACACCCTCCCTGTCTTTACTACTTTAACTCCAAATTATTGTCTTCCCGAACCCAAAAGTAATTTTCACAAGTGAATTACACAACAGAACTCCGTCTTCTGCTGGCAGGAGAGGATTTCAGTCCCTGCCGACAGTTCACTTGACAATGACCTTGAGGGGCTTTGCTTCTTGAAGAAGAAAGCAGAAGCTCGCGGTAAACAAAGTTCACTTCTGACAGATGGATTGAATGACAGAAAGGTTGCCAGTGCCAGAATAGCCCTGGCAGAGGAGGGAATGTTCAGTGGAATCCAACAGGAGAGGAGGTGTGAACAGGTGCAGGGTTGCTGACGGAAGGGGAACCAGATGGAAGGAGCCACAGCCAGTTTATTTAAAGGAAAAGGCAGAAAACATTGAAAGGCTGTGCGATCCGTGGCTAAAAGTGTTCATAGAGGAAGGTAAAAATTCACAAAGCAAAACTGCACAGTGGGGTAGCTAACACTTAGCATAATGGTAGTAATTTGTGAGTTTAGTTTGGAAGTTGCAATTGAAATACATTCATCTTGGCTCTTTGCACCATCAAGTATAGATATTTGAAAGTTGGTGGATTTTTTTTAAGTCTCCAAGCTTTTTAAAATCTATCCATTAATTTATTTTTTTTTACCAGCCAGAAGCTACGTTGTGATATTACTAAAATTGTGTCATCAGCTAAGAAAAGAAAAAATAAATAAAGTGAAGGTTAACATTCAATTCAAATTCATCTTGTGATGCTTCGGTTTTGTTCACATATGGGAAGCAAATGCATGCAGTGTTGGGTGACATCTGTAATATCCAAGGAATTTGCAGTGTTAGGATAGATGCTGTGGGTTGTTTTCTCTTGTTCAGAGTCTCTGTTCATTTTGTGAAGTCCAGTATGTTATTTTAGTGAGGAGAGTGCTTGAAAATACACATTTGTCAGCCATAAACTGCCACTCTGTTGCTGGGGTGGCCCTGGCTTTGTGGCCTTCAGTAGCCTGCTTACAAGCAGACACCTGCACACTGAGGTACAGTTTGAAACAGAACTAACATACAGGGGGCCAAGAAGGAGAGAGCTTTCTTGTTTTCTTGGACAATTTAAAATTAAACTGTCTTCCATCCTTGCTAATAGCCTTTGCTCCTACAATGCTTGCTGCTCACATGAGCCTTTGTCTCCCACACTATTTGAAAAGTTTCTTACATTATGTGACTGCTAAGAAGATGCCAGTGGAGGAGGAGCTACTGGAAGCAATCTCAGAGACGACAACAAAAATGGATGGCTACTTTCAGGTTTTCAGGAAATTGAGCAGTGTTCACATGGTCTGACCCAGAGCAGTCGGCATCAAGCAGAGTGCATTTTACTAAGTCTGGAGGCCCCCAAGTAGTTCAAGTTTGTGGTACCCAGGGTAGTTCATCCAGGGCCTTTCATTAAGGGGGTCTTGCAAGGTTTCCTTCAATAAAGAGACAACAGCTTGGTTGCTGTTAAACATCATTGACTGAGCACGTGTTCTATTCCAGTTGCACCAGGCAACACTTAAAGTTTTAAAATGAAGAAGCCACAGTTTTTCTCCACAGATATTGGACACGGTAGTAGAAAAGTTTGTATCAGTATCTATGTCCATATTATCTAGAAAACATTATTATAATTTGTACAGTTATAAATTTAGCCTTAAGATTAAATGAATGGACTAGTAAAAGTATTTACCTAATCCAATACTTGCTGTAATACCTGAGAACTGACATGCATAGAAGCTAAGTAGCTTGTCCAAGGCCACAGTTATTTAGTGGCAGCAGTGGATAGAATGAGCATCTCCTTAGCAATTATACTGCTCTTCCTGTGTTCCTCAAGTTCTACTCACTTAGACTAATTGGCATTGTGACTTATCGGGTAGATATATAAAAGCCCATACCTCATGAAAGCTTTCTGTTAACTCTCTACATATCTACCAGAAGGGAGATTTTAAAAATACACAGGAAAAACTGAGTTGATTTATGGTAGGACACCTATAAACTGTCGTATGGTAATTATTTGTTCTAAATCCCTGTCATTGTATCTCAGCTCCTGCTCCCCTAGCCAGTCCATGTGTGCTCGGCTGTGCATCTCATAGAAAGAGAAGGAAGGTGATACCATCTGCTTTGAGCTTAGCCAGTCCTCTGAAATGGGGTGCAGGGTTTGAAGGTTCATTTCCTCCACCCACACCAGTCACCTCACCCGAAAGATTCCATACTTTCTGTCCTAATTTTGCTTTTATGATTGTTCTTGAAGGTAACATTGGGATTTACATAATTAGGGGGCATTTGGGTGAATTTAGATACTTTTCAAATCTGATTCTGAGATTTAATAAAGCATTAGTATGGATACTTTGGTCTATGAACCTGTCAACAGTCTCTGCCTGAGGCTTAAAAGGTTAGACAGCTGAGTCGTACTGTGAGATGTTTTCCCTATCCTTCAGCCGTGGCCCAGCCTCCCGTCTGTGTGTGCGTACGACACAGAAGTGAACACATCAGGAGCAGTATGCAAGCTCTTAAAATCAAGAGCTTTGCATTTACTGCCTGTTAATTCTCTGCAAATACTTGCCTATAATTTATCCTTACTACAAGAAGACTCTACCAGTGAGTTTTCTACAGATAGCCATCTTATAATGATACTGATGCCTGAAACTGGGACTTTCAAGAGGAATTTGTGTGGTCCTAGCTCCCCAACCCCTTCTTTTCTGGGTTTTCAAATTAGATTTCTTCCAGAAATTCAACCCTGTTGCTTTTTATGGAAGTTTGAAACCATTCAGTGGCTTATTTGTATTCCTCAAGGTGCAGCTAAGAAGAGATTTAACTAGGAGGCAAAAGATTAACTCACCAGGCAGGGGTACTTCACTAAGCTGGCTAGCAGGTTAATAACTATATGGTTTCTGGGAGAACTTGGAAAGAGTTCATTTCTTACTAAAAACAAATGACAAAGATTGGGAACATGATCGCTAGAAATAGAGTACAGAAATCCCTAGAAAACTCTCAGATAACCTGTTACTTTTCACTTAAAAAATAAAGATGATCAAATGCTAAACATTTTCCAATTGTATATGAGTTTGCATCCATGTACAGAAATATCTTGCTATAGTTGAATAACTCTGTAATTTGGTTTGTAATTTAATATTAAGTGTGAAGGCTTATTTTGAGAGTTACTTAAAACCAGATTTAATTTACAAAAACCAAAAGAGATACCATTTATTTTTTTAAGGGTGGTACTGGGAGGTAACTCACACATGTCAGGCATGCTGTCTGCCACTGGGTTACCTTGCCAGCCTCATCATTTATCTCATATGATGTAATACATTCTTCACCCTTAGCTGTTCTCCCTGTTCTCGTAGAATTGTCCTTTCTTCTCCCTTCAAGAAACAACTGACTTAAGTGAGAACATTTTCAAGGTTAAAAAGAATGTTGTTTTAATAACATTTACTTTTTATAAAGTTTTGAATTTTGAAGGTATGCCCTCAGAAGGTATATGCATTTAGTATATTTTAGCAGTACTGTTATTTTTACTTGTGGAACACTGGATTAAAAATAATGCTTTGATATGGGAGGGAGACCAGGAGGTTATCCTTAGATACACCGACATGTAACACATATGAAAAGCAAAACTTTCAAATAAGCTACATGTACACTTAATAGACACATTTTTTAAATAAAAGAAAGTATGTATCATTAATTTTGATGGTGTGGTTTATTTAATTTGATAGTTAGAAAATAGTATCATTTCTATGTGTGATCAGGATAACACATTATTAAAGACATGTTTTGCCTCTTTCTCTTCCTTCCTGCTGTGCTCTCTCCCTATCTGAGTCTGTTTCACAGCACAGGGCCATTCCATTAACCCCATCTCAGATGCTCAGTAGCCACCTATACTAGCATTTGCTAGCTGTAGACTTTGTCATTAAGTTTTCCCAGTGTTACATAACATAGACACAGTTATATTGTATAAGTTACAAGGTCCTTTAATAAAATGAAGTAATTTTGGCTTTATTATAATTTGTTGGCAGTAGCCAAGCCTCATTTTGACTATTCCTGTTCTGATGTACCATCCCTTGAGGAGGAATAAGATAAGAGAGCAGATAGACTGTACCAGCATGATAGTACAAAGATTCTAGATCTTACCATCCATCTTTGACATGTTACAAGTTGTTGAAAGTAACTTTGATAACAAAAACAACTAGATGTTAGTCCATTACTCAGATTTCAACACTCTTTAAATGGTGACCCAGACTGGACACTGCTAACTGCTTCCTGTAGAGGCCCCACAGCATCCCAGTATGACTTTATGAATGAGAACACTGAGGCTGACCATGAGGAAGTTCCATGTTGACATCACAGTCCTGAGAAGAGCCAGGGCTTACGCCTTGGCTCAGGTGTATCCTGGAGCTCAAGTGCACATCTGTGGTTCAATATACCTTTCCTATGTAGTTGTTAGCTGCAACATAGAAGGTTTTATTTTCCTCAAGCTGATTATCTTTGAGATTATTATAATTACTACTTCACTTTGAATAGTCATCTTCTAAGAAATAAATGATTGTACTAATTACTATTTTTGAACTTACTATGTTATCATCAAACCAAAAATATTGTATGTGTAATAGTTCTATAGGGAGAGGAACTATTAAGGACCCCGTTTTTATTTTCATTGAGTAGGATGTTAGACCTCCTTAGGGCGCAGAGCTTACACACAAGGGACTCTGGTGCCAGGCCTCACAGACATCAGAACCTAGTTACTTAAATTCTTCCTCCTGTGTTCAAAGGAATGCCATAACCCTACTATCAGTAGAGATAAAGAGATGATAGCTCAAAGCCCACCACTGTTCTCACAGGTATTTATGGGATTTCAGTTGCTTATATTCCTTTTCTTGAGACATGCCTAACGAGGAGAAATGTAGAAGAGAGTTGGAAAATAGCTTTAGGGTAGATGAAGGAGCAGGGCATCAAGATGGAGACAGAAGAAGGATGTAGCAAGAGGGGCAATGAAGTTAGACTGTGAGGTGGTGTGGCGAAGTAGAAGACCACTGAGCCCCTGCATTGTCAAGTAGAGAAGACGGAAGAATGGAGGTAAGAGTTGTCACCAGCAGGTATTCCGAAGCCAAGCAGAAAGAATGTCAAACCATGACATCCTAATTATGGAGGCAAGAACAATGTTTACCTCTTTGTGGAGAACGAGACAGTGGAAATCTGAAGACACTCAGTTTCATTGCCACTCATGAAAGTGTAGTACTTCTCAGCTCCATAGTGGGCAAGTGACACAGCATCCTCCCAGCATTGAAAGTGAGCACTGAATTTGGTGTGGTTTGTTTAAGAAAGCATTGGCATAGTTAATATATGTTAAACATATTTCTACTGAAAATGGCAAGTATTCTAATGTGAAACATATCTGTCCTGACACTCTAGACTAATAAGCATTACTGTCATATTTGATAAATAAGTTATTACAAAAATTTACCTAATTCTTGCTATTATGCATATTTTCCAATAAATTTAATGGCTAATAAATGATCCCGAATCTTTTCCATGTGTTTTTATATCCTATAAACTAATTTAATATTTTAATAGCAGAACAGGAACTCTTCAGTGCTCAATATTATTTGAGTGTGATGTATATCCTTTATTTGGTGATAGAAAGGCCATATATTTTGATCTCATTAGTGTCTGATTTGAAGTTATTCATCAGATAGATTAATATCTGAATATATTGATACTTTACAGGGAAAAAAACATAAATGGACCAAAGACTGACAAATCTTACATAGACAAATTATAGATGGAAAATAGGAATTTTTGATGATGTGAAGATGCAAAGTCAAAAATCATCATCTAACTAATTCATGTAGCAGCAGATTTGTATTCAGTTTTTAGTGTGGAAATTTGGACACGTGGTACTTTAAAACAGGCCATAGAAGTGCATACAGTTCATGGGAACTTTGTCCAACAGTCATTTAATGCATCACCACCCACTCCTGCCCTGGGCCAATGAGAGAAAGTAAAACAGAAACTAGTCAAGTACACATTTGATGGCCATTTAGCCTAAGTATATACCTGTGGTTCCTACCACATCTAAAGAAGCCATTGTAGAAATTGCTCTTACTATTGCTGTAGTAATAAGTGCTTTTCCTGCTTCTAATGTTGTCCCTTCTCCATCTGTTCCCTCACTGCCGCCAGAGTGATCTTTCTCAAGCACGGGTGTGATCACAACACTCTCCTGCTTAAAAGCCTACATTGGCTCCCTATTTCCCTCGGGATGAGGGCCTTAAAAATAGCTTCAAGTTCTGGCTCCTGCTTCCATCTCTAGTTTCATCTTTCTTCAGTAATCTCCCCTCCACCAACTGCTCACTGCTATCCCACAGCATACACACTCTAGCCTCCGATTGTGCCAGATGATTGCAGTTTTCCTTGGGCACCTGGCTTGTCCTCTTCCCCGGGTCTGTGCTCATGCTGCCCACTCGCCTGTCACAGTATTCTTCCCAGCCTTTGTAAGTTCAAGATCTACTCAGACTGTAAGTCTTTACTTGTGTAAGCCTCCTGGCAGCACCCCTTTTTGTCACTAGCCTCTCCCTCACTCCTGTCTCATAGACCTGAGTGACAGTAAGAATTTAGCCCTACTTCAATACTTACTGCACTCGGGTAGCTTTGCACTTTAAAGAATAAAAACATTTATTTTGTTGACTACACTAGGAATTCTTCCAGGACATGGTCTGTCCTTAGTGCATTATCCCATCTTGGTACATTTGTGTTTCTCATAAAGAAGTTGCCGAAGTGTTTGGTGGATGGGTATTACACTGTTTGAGGAAATCTAAGGGGGTGTCATGGGATGGAAAGAGCGCTGGACTTGAGAGTGGAAGACACATCTCTTTCCAGCTCTGCTAGTTAACTAGCTATACAGGTGGCTTTGAGCAAGTCCTCTTGTGAGGCTGGGGAGGTGGCTCAGTGGCTAGGAGAGCCTCCAGCTCTTGTAGAAGATCCAAGTTCTCCTGAACACACATTGTTAGTTGGCTCACAGCCACCTGTAACTACAGCATCCAGGTATCTGATGTTCTGGCCTCCACAGGCACCGACATATGCATGCTATACACTCATACAGATACACTTAAATAAAAAACAAATATTTTTAAAGGAGAGAGAGGAAATACTTTAATACCTCAAGCTTGAGATACTTCCTGTAAAGCAACAGTATCTCTTCCATATCTCTGAATTCATTGGAAGAAAAGACAGGTCAATGTATCTGACTGTGTCTTCTGAAACAGAAGGCACAGTCATGTGCTGAATGAAGCCACTTAGTCTACAGATTGGTTCTAAGCAAGGGCTGGTATAACTCAGTGTTAGAGCTCTTCCTAGTATGAGGGAACACAACAAACAAACAAGTACACACCCACGCACACATGCACGTGCACGCGTGTCGACACACACACATTTGTAAGTGAATGTGAGTACAACGTGTCTAATACCAACAGACACTATCTAGATACGCATACCTCCTGCTTTCCCTTGAAGGTGAGTCCTCAAGTGTTTTGGGACTGCTGTAAGAACATTTTTGGAGGAAGATGTTCTTTCAGAGATGTCTGTTGACTATTTCCTTTCCTTTGTGTATATTTCTTTGAAAGAAGTTGACTTCCTTTTAGTTTCTGCTTTCTTTCCAAGAACTGACTCATGCTTGGATCTGAAGCTCAGACCTCCACATTGCACTTAAAGTCCTGACACAGTTTCCAGCGAGGAGAATGAAAGCAATTTATCGTAGAAAAGATGGGGGATGCCACCAAGGACAGAAGGTTACAGAACCTGGATCTCTCCTGGTTATCCTCTTCAAATTTTGTGTGTTTACTTAAATTTAAGTACACAACTGCTGTTGGCAGTAGCCAGCCAAGTCACTCAGTTCATTTCAAAATATGGAAAATAGCACGCAGTCTGCTAAGGCTATGACTGATTTGTGTTGCTATTACTTGGAATAATAATGGTGATAAAGCAAAATTAAATCCTTAGTTAATATGAGAATTCTCTCATCACTTTTTCTAGTCAGTAAAAAGGGCATGTATCTGGGAAGAGTCTTGGGATGCTCTCCTAACAGTCTTTCATTCATCTGTTTATTTGTCCATTAAGTATTTATTGACTATACAACTGTATTAGGCACCCTCCAGGGGCTGTAGATAAATTCTTGAGCAAGCAAAAGTCAGTTCCCTGTGTATTTAGTTTCAAATGGATGTACATAACAATATTTCCTAGAAGTCTTACCATCTTAAGACAGAGACTGTCTGTGATACCTTTCATTGTTATTGCAGAGGGTGGTGTATTTCTTGGCACAGGAGGTATACACTAGGAAGACATGGCCCGAAACATCCAGGACAGATAGGAAAGTGGGAGGAACTATTTTACCTTCAGGATGTGCTACATGAGACTCATGTGTGGATGACTGAAATAAGATCCCAAAGTCTTTTTAACCCTCTGTGCTTTCTCTGCATTTCTCATGAGTGACTGAAGAGAAGCAAATCTCTGCATATCAGAGGCAGAGTATGTGGGAGTCCTAGGTTATACCTTTAACTAAGCAACTGAGAGAAATTATATAACCTTTAAGATTCTTTACTTGTAAAATGAAAACACTAAGACTGTCTATCTAATGGGTTTGGTAGGAGGAGTGTATAAAAAATGGAAAGAAAGTTTATGATAAACGTTAATAAATGCTAGCTTGGGCTAGAGCAGTGGCTCAGTGGTTAAGGGCACTGGGTGCTCTTCCACATGGTGGCTCACAACTATCTGTAATGGGATCCGATGCACTCTTCTAGTGTGTGTCTGAAGACAGTTGATTGCACTGTACTCATATAAATAGAAAAAAATAAATCTATAAATAAATAAATAAAACTAGCTCATCAAATGATCAGTACCTTAAAGGATTTTAACATTTTTTCCTATTGTTAATAAATGATCCCTGTATTATAGAAACATTATTTTTTAACAGCTACACATATAAGGAGGTAGATGACCCAGTGACACATGTTGGTTTCGCCACTGGAATGAACAAAAAGAGCATAAAGTCATATAAAATGAGCCCACAGCATCCTGGGCTAGAAAGACTTGAAGCATACAAGGACAAAGAGGACTTGTCACACAGGAACCAGTTTGAGTGGGATTCTACTACCCAACTGCAGGATAAGTTGAATCTTCAAATAAACAGTCAAAGTGGGTTATCATGCACTAAGTAAAGTATGAATCCAGAACTCCAAAGTGAGATCAGTGAACTCATTATGAAAAAATGAGATTCTTCTATGCAGGACAATAACCAATTAGCTAACAGTAACTAATATGCATAAAGAATTATGGAGTAGAAACGTCATTATCATTAGATGTACAACATAGATGAGATGTTATTATTACAATAAGATATTTACATAATATCAGCATCTTCCAACAGATTGCCTATTAATTACAAAGGAGAAATCCAAGAGAGCTCACCCAACTCCATCCATTACAAGGCTGCTTGATACCAGCTCATGTGGGTAATCATGTGTTTCTCTTCCCAGCCATTAGGCCAGTGATGTGTCTCTGGTACTTTAAAACAGGTTGTAGTAGAAATGTCGATAGTGGATATTGCTTAACTCTACAAATGAAAGATTTCTTCCCTATCACATAAGAACAGTCATTAAACATTTCCAAGCATGTTAATGATACAGACCAAGTAATCAAGATTAGTATTACCAATCTGAGACAAATGGGTACCAATTGTCCAAAATATCACCTGTGCCAAACTCTTGCTTCTCTCTACATTCCTTCAAGAATAGTTTTTGGCTAGTCAACATGTAAATCTTGCAAAGGTTTGTTATTGCAGGTGCTCTTTTCATGGCGGTAGTGGTCATGACTCTAGAGATAGGACATGCTATGCAAGCTCTCTACAACCAAGCTAAATCCCAGCTTCTTAGGAGTTTCTTCAACCAGAGAGGCGACTGCCACAAAATGCTCTATTCTGTGCTTTAAAAATAAACATCTCATACCCCCAAGGGATTGTATGTGCAATAGTGGCATTTCAGAACTCGGAGGTAAATTAAGGAGAGACGTGGCAGGTGGAAGGGATGCTTTAGTCACCACTTAGTGATAATGGTAACACTATAGGTTTGTAGATCATAGACTGGAAAAGCTGATTGTTGAACTGGAGCATTGTTAATAACTTTATGAAGAGCTAACAGGTCACTTTTGTTCTGTTACATTGGAAATATTTAAAATAATATGTGATATGAAAAATAGAATTAAAAATAGCATTGTGATGTTTTAGAAGATAGAGTCAGCCAGAACCATAAATAGAAAAAGGGGGGGGGGGAGAAGCTAAGTTAATTGTATACTTGGATATTGCTGTTATTGTTTTGTTTTCTTTTGAGCTAGGCTCTCTGTATCTAGCCTTGCCCTAGAACTTGCCCTGTAGACTAGGCTGGCCCTAAACTCTCAGAAATCAACCTGTCTCTGACCCTCGAGTGCTGGGGTTAAAGGCGTGCAGCAGCGCACTAGACAGCCCGGCATAGTTTTGAAGCCTGTCTAGTACCCATCAGTCCTTTTTATTCTTTTTTATAAAAACAAACAAACAAACAAACCCCGTCATGGTAACACACCTTTAAGCCTAGTACTTGGAAGGCAAAGGCAGGTCACTCTATTGTACAGAGAGTTCCAGGGCAGCTGGACCTGTGGGCCTCTGTGGGCCTATCTCACAAATGTAGACATGAGCATGGCCAGCCCCCAGATCATAGCTATCTAGGTAACTGGAAGAATGAAAGGAGGTGTTCCAATTTTTACAGTATTTGCTCCTTTTAAAAATTAGTTTTATTGAAGCAAACTTAAGTACAGTAAAAGTCAAATTTTGTTGCTATGGGAACTCACTAGACAGTTCAGGCTGGGCTCAATAATTTCTAATGCTGGAGCCATAGGCATGAGCTGACACATGTAGCAATAGTGACAAATTTTAGCTGTGGTTGAATGTGTTGTAAGAAGAATATCAAATGTTTGATGTATCACAGTTGTGACACAGATCCTTTCCTGTCAGCCCAAAACTTCTCTCACACCCTTTCCCTATCAGCAGGACCTGGAAATGTGATCTACCCTGGTTTGGCACCATGGAATCAACATCATGTAGGGTTTTCTAGTCTAGAGTGCTAAGTACATAAGATGGTAAATATGGCTCCTCTACACATGCTGCTTTTTGGGTTCATCTAGGAGTCATGTGTACCATAGGTTCTTCCATTCTTGATCGGGTTCTAGGTTCTCTCCCACTAGGCTATCCTACACATGTGATTCATAGCAGGTAGTAGGCATATAGGTTGTTTCTTGTTTTTAGCCAGTGTGAATATAATTACTAAGAAACTCCCTACAACTATTGCTTGAGTTCTGGTTTGCAGAACCACATAGGGATAAGTACAAGCTTTATTAAATGGGACCATCAGTAACTGTGAGAAACCAATGAGAGAAAGCCAACTGGGGGGGAGGGAGACCTCTTCATGAGGTAACCAAGCCACTATATCCATTGGTCTCTGAGCTTTCTATATCTTCGTAGCCTTCCATCTCTACCTTTCTCATGAACTATTACACTGTAGAGGTTATTATTTGTTTGTCTTTGTCTAGTCTGAAATCCCTTCTAGTGTCAAGGCCCACTAAACCTTATTTTCAGTAGACACAATGCCTAGTATAATGGCTTTCACATATATAATGAAAATACTTATTGGGTCATTTGAACACCTGAGTGGTTTTTAGTTAATTCTTTATGTTCATTACTACATTATCTCTAGAGTGTTATAAAAGAGTTTTCCTTGAGCAAAGATAGTTTTATTATTTCTGCACTGAAATCATTCACTGTGTAGCTTATGAATGGATTTCAAATTGTTCATGACCTTCAGGGTTTTCAAAGTTGTGTTCTGCTATTTGTTCAGGTCTAAAATGAGATGATTACATGAAAGAAAATGAGATTTCCCTTCAGATCTGATGGTCTAAGATTTCTTGAGAAGTTGACTTAATCAGAGAGATTTTATAAGGGAACAGAGGTGGGCTGGCAAAGGGGGAAAGAAGTCAGAAAACAGCAATGTACCATGCCTTCTTCCATGGAAAACAGCAATACATACCCACTCAAGTAGCAGTTGGGGAAGGGCAGAAGAACAGCCTTTGGTGAGAGGTCTTTTGCACAGCTTTATGACAAGAGCTCTGTTAACCTGTGGTCCTTTCTTCACTCAGCTCAGAATGTCACTCACCAGGCAGCTTCTTGTTGCTGGGATTTAAGTTGGGAACTGTGAGTCTATCCTTGACATCATGCAGTGTCTGTCTGACATTTCCTTCATTATTGGTAATGCCCCCTTTCTTTCTCTGACACAGTCAACAGAGAGCCTTGGAGTCATCTCATTTACACAGCTCTAGCCCTGTCACATGCTCAGACTGGGATATGACTGCTCACTGGAAGAGTACAGAAGGCTCTCTAGTCAGTCCCTTCAGCCGCAAGACCTATAGCATGCAGTACTACTAAGAGCTGAACTAGTGCGAACTCTCTGTTCTAAGAGTCTGAGAAAGCTTTGCCTACTTCTAGAGACTTGAACAGATCCTCCTGTTTCACCTAAAGGCTTATCCATCCCTCTTTTGCCTTCCTTTCCCCTCCAGTCCTCCCTCACCCCAGTCCTGCAACTTAAGGCTTAAGAACATTCAATCATTTAGCATGCAGTGCCTATTTTTTATGTTCTGAGCCCTGATCTGGGTTTAGGGTAGAGAAAATGTAAGATTATAAAGGAAACAGACATGTAAACCTATAACAAATATATGACATCACTATAGGTGGACACAGCACATACCAAGGTCACCCAGGGGAGAATAGTTGATTTAGAAAAGACAGGAGAAAGAAGGGTAGAATTTTAAGGTCTGACCAAGAGGGCTAGTGTGCTTTGTATAGGGGATTGGCTGGGTGGGCCAGGGCATTCCAAGAAGAGGAAGAAACATGTGCAGTGATCCTTAGCCAGAAAATACGTGGTGTGAAGGGGGAGGCAAAAGTAGCCTCGTCTGACTATCCATTTGTTGCAATATACTAGTTTGGAACTGAGTGTGAGACAAGACCTTGGAGCACATCCAGGGGGTGTTGTTGTTAGAAGTACCAGAAGGGACCTCATTTCACATTTAGCATGGACCCCTGATGCTTCCATGTGAGTGAGGTGTGGGTGTATTTTCATTCTGGAGCTTTACACTACAACACTACCACACGCATTGACCAATCTCAGTACAGGCTTTCCTTATGTTGCCATATAATTAGAAGCCAGTGAATTGAAGTTCCACAGCGGTACATAGACTGGTAGTGATAGCTTTATGGAACTGTTTATTTTTAGTTTGGCAAAGGCTAGGCAGTAAATATCTCAATTAGTAAACTAAAGCAGCATGGATGAGAAATGCCCACAAGGAGATCAGGAGATGGAAATAACTGAGTCCCTTAATTGAAGGAAACCCTCATGTTGCTTCTCATAGAGCTTGAAGAACCCACCCAGCAAGAATTCGGATGTGGTGTGCAACATGAGCACAGAGTAGGTGTGAGAGTAGGTGTGACAGGGCCGTGCTCCCCCTCAGCCTCAGCTTGTTTAGGAAGCTCCTCTCTGGGTGGGGGTGTAGCTGAGTAGGGAACGTGCCTGCCACGCACCAAGCCCTGGAGTGAGTGCCCAGAACCTCCCAACGCTGGGCATGATGGTGCATGCGTCTAATGCACCCAGCATTCATGGGGGTAGAGGCAGGAGGATCATAAATTCAAGGTACTCCTCAGCTACTAGCAAGTTTGAGGCCACCCTCCCTACCAGTCTCAACAAAATGAAACAACAAAAATAAATTCTCTTGTAAAGAGAGATAGGATGTTGTCTTCATCCTGCAATTCTGTCAGCATGACCCAAAAGGAAAGTTTAGTATGAGGAAAGGAGGGAAGCAGCTCGTGTTCGCATTGCTGTCCAGTCCCGTGTGCAGCCTGGTGTGTGAAAGTACTTAATGAGAGCAGGCATGCGGTGCTGGCCTCTCAACAGCCTCTGCCAGCAGAGTCGACGTTATAGCTTACATCTTGGAAGAAAACCAGAAGTAGTCTACGAGCTTAGTTTTAAAGTAAATTTTCCCGAGACTAAGAATTAAGTCATGTTTTTCCTAGAATTTCACAGTCTTAAGAAATAGCGACCATCCAGAAGATGAAAGACTGATGGTAATACAAGACAGAAAGAAAGGGAAAAAAGCATGTGTTCTGTGAAGATGCAGGGTCAGGGCTGTCAAGGCAGCTCCTTGAGGAAGCTGAAAAGTCTATAAGGTAAAAGTCTAAAGGTTCCAGTCCTGTCCCAGCCCTACAGGGCTAAAGGAAAAATCCAAACCAGCTCCCACAAGGTGCTGTCTGATCTTCACCTGCACACTGGCATGTGTGAGCAAACACACACACACACATACAAACACAAATAAAAATAATCAGGTTATAAAATACAGGCGTTTCACTGTTATGATTTTGTTTGAATTTTTAAAACGTCACCCTTCGGTCTGTTTGGACTTCTGGTGTGTATGCTACACTGTATAGAGATAGTCCTTTGGATTTTCTCTCTTCTGCAGAATGGGGAGACTACAGAAAGATTAGCTTCTGCTGCTTTAGTTTACTACCTGTCTGCAGTCTGTAGTCTGGGGGGGGAATGATGGAGGTCTGTGCACCGGTAGATTACAGCTCTGTCTGTCTCCTTTCTGTTTTGCAGACTGGAAAAAGATAGCATTCAGCAAAGCTTTAGCAACGAAGCAAAGGCCCAAGCCCTTCAGGCCCAGCAGAGAGAGCAGGAGCTAACACAGAAGATACAGCAAATGGAGACCCAGCACGACAAAACTGGTGGGTGGTAGGGAGAGATTAGAGCCTGGGCACTGCTCACCAGCAAGGCCCACCCTTACTGTGAAATGACATCAGGAACACCTGTAACCTTTGGCTGGCCGAAGGGAGCAGATGCTAACTACACCGGAGATTCCGAATTACATATTAGTTAGCTTTTAAAAGAGAAAATGGCAAGGATTGCCCACTGTCTGTTGACTTCAGAGTGCTGCTCTCACATCTGTTGCACCATCTGGATTATGAGTTTATTTACCTGTGTTCAAGAAACGTAAAGCTGGGAGAGACCACAACAAAGTAGAAAAACAAAGGGCTTGTTTTTGGCTGGGTTTTCAGGCACACATGTTATATAAAGAAAATAGCATCAGAAGCTCTGCGGGAAATGCTCTGAGCTTACAGTTAGAGTCTCCTGAATAGCATTGAACAGTTCCCACAGTACACACATTATAGCTACTCTAAAAGCCTAATGAGTTTGCTTCAGCATCCAAACTGGAGAAAAGCTTTAGCCATTAATCGGTTCTTAATTCACTGTCGCAGCTGGATGTAATTCAGTGGCTCCAAATTGATATGTTCCTTTATTTAATCTTTGCAGCCTCGAACATTTTTAGCATTTGTATGATTTCCCCACCTCCCCCAATGCAGTCGAGAGTGATGCTTAATCCTCTGCACTCGTCAGCTTCTCAGAACTGCTGTTAAAATTCACTAATACAAGGCACTGACCACAGCTGGCAGCTTGGCCCAAAATCGCCATCCTTCATCACGTTGGCACAATTCTGCAGACTGAGTTGGCCAGTAAATCTTTACCTTTAATTTGAAAGTAAAATGCACTTTGAAAATAGGCAGTTTGATGTGTGCAGTCAGAGCGTTATGTAGTTCCTTTCGCTTTTGAGTTGTGTGTTCACAGACAGTGTTAGTCAAAACAAGACAGTGTCAGCCATTATAATTCCACACCACATACTCCACGATGATTGTACCATTAAAACAAAAGTTTAATTGATCCTGTCTCTTCCAGAAAAAAATGTTGCTTAATTTTAGAGCCTTGATTTATTTTGCTTTGTATGCTGTATGCTCCCCCCTGCCCTAGAACATAAGCGAAAATTGAAAAGGAAAAAAATTATTTACAGATGAATTTCACAGGATTTAATGCATATTATGTTTAAATGTATGGTTAAAATATGATTCCACCTATTGGTAACCTGAAGTTCTTTAAAGCATTTATTTACTTATAAAGTCAGCTATCATGATGCCTCATATAGAGAGTTTCTTCCTAGCATTTAGCCAGAAAAAAATGAAAAAAAGATCCACAAGATTTTGTAGATTTTTTTTTAACTAACACAAAGGGGAATTCATAAGAGAAATTGTCCTTGGACCATTGCTCGTAGAATCCTCCTGGACCAAGATTTTGGGGCAGGATCTGAGGGTTGGGTAAGGTTTTAACTGTTGAAATCATCTTTAAGATCTTTTTTTTCTGCAAGCACACATACACTCTCTTTAGTCTCCGGCCAGATCATTACTGAAACACACACTATGAACGTATGATAAAATGTCTAAAGACAGTGGTGTATTTCATCTCATGATGAGCGTATGAAAGCTCTAAGGGGCAAAACACGGGCAGATAAGAACCATCAAGCACCAAGTACAGTGTAGCAGAGAATTCCTCGGTTTTAATTTCCAATTATCTGGTTGTGAGAATTTCTGACACTGTTTATAGTAAAATTGTCAAAATAAAAATATAATATCTTGCATACTTCAAAGATATAAGCATTTATGACTTCATTTGAGATATTTGACAGTTTATGAGTGTGCTAAAATGTTACACAAGCTGATATGATCAAAATTGTTCCTGGTATACAAGTTTATTATGAAAATAAATGTCTCACAAGATTCAGTGTCCCGCCAGATGACAAGCCCTTCACTTAGGACACTAGCAGTGATCTGGTGGATCGAGGCAGGGTATAGTGATCTGAAGCACTTTAGCACTATGCATTGAAGTGTTACAGAGCAAAGCCACAGATGTCTCATATTGGTGGGTTATTGTTGTTTCTAGAAAGTGAACAGTATTTACTGTTGACCTCCCAGAACACATTTCTGACAAAGTTAAAAGAAGAATGCTGCCTGCTAGCCAAGAAGCTGGAAAAAGTCTCACTAAAGAGCAGGTAGGTGATTGGGTAAATTATACATTATCTTTAGAATACTTTTACTAGATAGCTAAAATGTAGCCTTAAAATTGCATTTTTTTCTATACTGTAATTTAACACTAAAATTTGCCATGCATTGATGTAACTTTTCTGTGAAACCAGGTTTCTCTGTATGCATATTTTTGTGATTGTCCATCTAAGACAGCCTTTCTGTCACAAGGAGAGACAGGACTCCAGGGCCTTGTGAGTGGTGAGCAAGCACTCTGCTCCCAAGCTACTCTTGCAACCCAATTTCGATATTTATTTTTATGGTTATGTTTATGTACTTGGCTTTTAATAGTATTGATAACTTAAAACCATGAAAATCAGGAACAAAGTCCAAGGTAACCATTAGCATAATAAAGAATACAAATAAGTCAAGCAGTTCTACAATCTCCTGTTGCTGTAGTTTTTCAGGAACACACAAAAGCTGTCTTTAAGTCATTTGGGACACTGAGGACAAAAACGTGCTCGGTACAGTACATACTTAGCTTTCATATAGCAGCATACGAAAGTAATTAGCTTTACTTTCACATGAAAAAGAGCATAATCGTTAGGATAGCTTGTGGGGAGGAGAGTTAGAGTTTGGCCTATGTATTGCTGTTACCAATGTCTCGAGTCTTTCTTAAGGCCATGGTGATATTTATATCTACTGTTAAAGAAAGTTCAGGCTTGCTGGATATAGACACATGCACCTGCAGTCTCAACTACTCAGCAGGCTAAGGCAGGAGAATTTCTTGAGCCGAGGAGTTCTAGGCCAGCCTAGGCAAAAGAGCAAGAGTCTGTCTCTTAAAAGAGAAGAAAGGAGAGGAGAGGTGAGTATTGCTCAGGCACAGAATTAATTATTGGAAAGGCTAGGGAGGAAAAATTAACCTTTAAATTCCTGTAGAAAAGTAGACATTCTTGGAAGGTAATTGTTACACTGAGAGCGGGAGCTAACCTGTAATATGTTCCTGGGCCCTTACTTTCCTTCTTTAAATTAATCAGTCTTGCACATTACCAGTCTTAGTGAACTTGAACCTCTGTACCTCTCAGTCCTGACTGCTACTTTGTACACTAAACTTGCTCCTTCACGTCTGACGCATAGATGGCACCCAATGCATATTTATTGAAGGAATGATAACTGAGTGGGAAAACAGGTGTGGTGCTATCCTCCACATGCTGGTCTGACGTCTGGTGCCAGCCTGTTCCTTTGTGGGTGACAAGCACTATTTAGGAAAGAACTCTGTGGGATTCAGAAGGAACTGGATTAGAATCTTGGTTTGTCAGTCATTTTGCCATTTTGCTGTATATGTAACCTTGCCCATGTTGCCCGATCTCCTTAAACCTCAGCTTCGTAAAAGTGCTTCTAAAGCCGTGCTGCGGGATAGCTATGGGATTTAGAAGTACATTTAATGTCAGGAGTGAGAAGCATAAGCACACGCACGCGTGCGCGTGCACACACACACACACACACACACAGTCGCCCCTTGACAACCTCAGGATGCTGGTTGCAGGACTCACACCACACCCTGATCCGCTCGCATCTGTGACATGAAGCAATGTAGAAGTTATATAGAACCTGCTCATATTTTCCCACATATTTCATTTTTTAAATTTTATTTTATGTTTTTGTGGTGTTAGAAATGGAGCCTAGGACCTAACACATGCTAGTCTAGTAGCCCAGCATTGAGCAACACCCTAAGCCCTCTCCCACATAGTAAAATGATCTCTAGGTTACCTATAGTGCCTAATACGATGTAAATCTATGTGATTAGTTGTTAAACTGTACTGGGTGAAAACTAACCACAGGAAATACGTGTGCTCAGTATAGACCCAACATTTCCATCTGTGGTTGGCTGTGCTGCAGAGGAGCCCACAGCTGGGGAAGGCAGCTGTAAGCCCCCAGCACAGTGCTTGCTAACCCCACATTAAGGAACAGGGGCTGTTCTTGCAGCACATGCAAACTTCACTATCTGGGCAAGGTATGAGTAACATTTTTTAATGGACAAAGTCTGTTTGTGATGAAAATATGTAGGGCTAAAGAGAACCCAGAAAAGCTGGGGCTCATGACTTAGGTCAGGCTGTAACACCTGGTTCTGAGTCTGAAGGGTTAAAATGGTAGCATACAGAATTCTTCAAAGCTCAGGCCTTCCAAGTAGTGACCACGCCATAAACTGTTGTATGTTGGAAAGTTATGTGTTTCCCAAGACAGCAGTAGAGACAGTGAGCTGTGTGTGTTAAGGGCTCGTGTTTGTGTGCTTTCATTTCTCCTCAATCCTGCCTCATTTCTCCCCCAGTTCCTAAGTTCACCCTCTTTTTTATGCCCGTCTGGCATTCTATTTCGATGCTACCTTCTGCTGTGAAACTACCTATAAATCCCCAAAGGCTCAGATGTTTCTTTTAAAATATGAAGCATAACGTAATAAGACATACCACCTCCAGACATGCGTCTGTGGACTCTGTGCCAAACTCTTGGGGTAAAGTATTTCTGCTGGCCTGTGAGGTTCAGAGTTCTCTCATTGTGGAAATTCAGTCTCCAGAGTAAATATTTAATCCATGTACTAATTTTGGTTCAGATTATTCTCAAAGTACTGTAGTAAATTTTTAATAAAAATAAAACATGATTTTTTTGGTTGATAATAAAAAGTTATTTCCCCTTTTCCTTGCTAAAATTTCTGTAAGCCTTTTGTGTCATTCAGAATGCCACACTAAACAAATGAATTCAAAGCATTGAAAGCGTCCTTTTTCGCATACAGATCGAGGTATTTGACTAGAGCTCATGAGGAGTCACTAGAGAAGTGCACAGTATAAGCTCACCATGCCCACAGAGCCTGCTTCTTCCCAGGTTCCTGCAAGGCTGCTCTCAGAAAATGTATTGTAGTAATTGTGTGTGTGTGTGTGTGTGTGTGTGTGTGTGTGTGTGTGTGTGTTTCCTCAAGTAAACTGTACATCAGATTATGACAATGATGACTGTGTCTGTCTCGGAATCCTCCATAGCCATCAGCCTAGTCCTTAGCAATGTGTGTACTCCATACTATGCAAGGAGTCATGCCTGAAACCCCAGGGATTCTGCATGGCATGTCCCATTTTAAAATGAAGACTGACATCCTGGTTCATACCATGCATCTTTTATAGCCTGTTTTGACCATCAGGCAAAAGAATTAATTCCATTTTGTTTTTAGTTGGCACCAGGCAGACATTCTGACTGATTTTAGTTGAACATAAACTTTAGCTACCCATTCCCTCTATATTCCATAGTACACTGAGAGCTTATATAGTTACAAGGTTGCTGGGGAGATAAATGAATATACTTAAATATCTTTTATACAATTTATTTTTCTTTGTCAAAGTGAAAGTAGTAAATATTTTCCCTAGACATTTGGAAAATCCACATTAAAATGTTAGAGGAGCCAGGCAGTGGTGGTGCATGCCTTTAATCCCAGCACTTGGGAGGCAGAGGCAGGTGGATTTCTGAGTTCGAGCCCAGCCTGGTCTACAGGGTGAGTTCCAGGATAGCCAGAGATACACAGAAAACCCTGTCTCAAAAAGTCAAAAAAATAAAATAAAATAAAATAAAAAATAAATAAATAAAATAAAATAAAATAAAATAAAATAAAACGTTACAGGCACAGTCTGCACTGTGATCTAAAACCTGTTTCAGGACAACCTAGGGAATTTGGGCACTGACTGAAGATGAGCCTGAGGCCATGCAGACAGACCAGTGCATGTGGAGATTAAGCGTACTTCATTCTAGGTCTCAGCCTCTCTCTCTCTCTCCTTGCACTCTAGAAGGACAGGAAGGAGCACAGACCTGGGTCTGTGTGATTTTACTTCTCTTCGTTTCCTGTCCTTGTGACTTGCCGGTTGCTAGGCCTGTGGATTGATGTCTAGCACTGCCCACTGTGTATTTGTGATTTGCGTCTTGTAATTAAGAGGAACAATGGCAGTCCGTGGGGTCTCGTTATATATAATGGTTGGTTTAATTTGTTTCACTTCTATCTTGTTAATTGTAAATTGATCATTAAGATTTGAATTCTAATCTGTCACCAGGGTTGTGAGTATTGAGCTAGAGTAATGATCCTGGTTTTAATCACTGATGATGAGAAACAAATTTTATAATTTTGGTACATATTGCAGTTCATATATTTTAACACTGTATTTTATGGTGTTATAAATATTGTTAAATGACTTTTAGTGTAGTTTTACTATGTGGACTATAATGTATAAATTATATTACTGTTTTGGCAGCAGTAGGTATCCAACTGTGTGAGTTTAATTGAAGTAAAAGAACACACCCGGTTGAACTATTTTTCTCTCTTCCATGTTTAGAGGATGTTAGGTTGAGCTGCTACAAAAATTATGTTCTACAAAAGGAGGCTGACACCAGCCTTCTGTTAATTGTTAACAAAAGTCAAACCACAATCAAAAAGAATAAAAAAATTAAGGTGTCATATTTTTCCTTTAAAAGCAATTATCATTGTAATCTGAATTATAGTAGTAAAATGTCTTCCATTCATGCAAATGCAATTACACACTATAGCTGCTACATAAAATGCAGGGAAAGTTCATGCTTCTGGAAAGACAGAAATTACCTACATTTCTATGAAAATGAATTGGAGTCATTTTTCCTTTTCCATGGGAGTGGGTGAATGTGGCTTTCTGTTTTCTCTTTTCACTTTGCAAACCACTACTTGTATCGTGTTATTGTCAGTTCCACCCAAATAAAGAATGCTGTATATACACTCATAGCGAAGCTGTATTGTGTGACAGGAGCTGGTCGGCAAGTTGCCATTATAAATAAAGGGGAACAGACAAGACAAGACATACAACTCAGAGAGGACTGTTACAGTAGCACATATTATAGTCGTCTGTACTTATATATAGATACTATATATAGTAGCACATATATATAGTAGCATATACTATATACAGTAGCACATATTATAGTCAT
>NW_021620862.1:2852185-2862896 GCF_004785775.1 Grammomys surdaster
ATTATATATAGTAGCATATACTATATACAGTAGCACATATTATAGTCGTCTGTACTTGAAAATACATTTATATTTTTGTGCTTACTAAAGACACCTCACTGTAGGGAATCATAAAGAAGAATTAGGAAACATTTTCCCATGACAATGCTCTCTCAAGATAATCACTGCTATTTTTGACATGCTTCTTGTAAGTCATTTTTCATGTGTATGTAAATGTGTCATGTAAAGTGCTTATATCATGATGGGTACAAAGTTTGTACAGTTTTACAGTTGATTTCTACCTGTCTCCATTAATAAACACTTTTCTTAGTTAATACTCCAGAAAGGAAATCGTAACGGCATCATTTGTTTATATAGTGACCACTAGATGTTTGTGACATTTCCAACTTTTACCTGTTCTAGTCATAATACAGCTGTAACTTTGGACATTTTGATGATTCTTTCACTAGAAACACCTGAAAGGGAATTGTTGCTTCAGAAGCCAGACACACTTTTTAAGGCTACTAATGTGTACAATTTTGCCAAGAGTTGAATTAAATTCTTTTTAGTACACATGTCCCTATATAAACATGTGACACCAAAAAGTGAAGTATTCAAGCAAAAACTGAGCCTGAGCATCGGTTGCCCAGCAGGGGGACTGCCCCTTTAAATACAGATCCACGGTGGAGATGATAAAGTACAGAAAAAGATGGACAAACAAAAGGGAAATCTATCACCCAGAAGTTATCAGTTTTAATATTTTGTGCATACTCAAAATAACTGTAAAATATAATTGTATTGTGCATGCTGATATTTAATGTTTCCCCTTTCTTATCAAAATGTTATATTGTAGGTCAATAAATAGGACTAGTAAGTAGCCATATTATCAGAATCTTATCTGCTATCATATAAGCAAGATGGCTGATGTCCTGATGACAAAATTCTGCATAAAGTTTCCATGTATTGGGTCAAGACCAAGTGTCTCTGTCTAGGTAGCGCTGCAATGAATCTAAATATAAACATATTACTTTTCAAAAATGTAGGGTTTTTTAATATGTAAGCATTTTATATTTTGATATTATAAAGTCTACTTTTCCTTGCAAATGGCACCATTCTTCATAGAAGCAGCCTAAGAATAAGTGCTAGTTCTTTTCCCTGGGTTTTATTCTTTTCCTAATTTGGATTAAGGATATTTTTTTCCTTTTGGCATTTATTTTAGCACATGAGCTAATATAGTTTGGATATTAACTGTGCTAATTTTTAATAAATACTTAATTCAAAATATTATTAAGGCTTCTAGATTACGTTTGTATTGGTTTTGCTTTTGAGTGGATAAACACGAGTCGTTTATTTGAGGATGTAGACTATTACAAATATGTATTCATTCCTGCCAGGAGAGGCAAGTGCAGCGTGAGTACCTGAACTGTGTGCTGTTCCTGTGCGTCTCTAATTACAGCACTCAGGAGGCAGAGGCAGGGAGTTCTAGACCAGCTTGGTCTATAGAATGAGTTCTGGGACAGCTAGGACTACACTGAGAAATCGTGTCTTGAAACACAAACACGGAGGAGGAGGAGGATGGGGGTATTCTCTGTCTCACCTGCAAACTGTAAGAAAGGTGAGACATACAGCAGAGTTTAGAAAGTTGGACTCTAAGGGGACATTTGGGAAAACAGAGGTAGTTTCAAAGCCTGCTGACCTGTGGCAGGACCTGAGCGAGCTGCCTTTAGGATGCATGTGAGCAGGAGGAGAACAGAGTGAGGAGTGAGATGGACTGACTCTGCCCCACCCCTGCTGGCATGGTGCTCTTTGGGAAGAACAGTTTGTGGGGTGGGATTTCCTCTAGCAAATCCAAAGTCTTCTCTATAGAGCAAAGGACTAAGTAGATAGTTTGTAGTGAAACACTCCTTTCTGGGGAGGGAACTCATTTTATGTCAGAAGTGTTAAGTGTATTAACTTAAAATTTGCTCATTATGTGCAGAAGTTAAAGCTGTGACTTCTCACTGATGAGAGAGTAGGCTTGAGGAAATGCCATCAATGCAGGAAATTTAATTTTTAAAAAGACAAAGCTCTTCTTAGATATCTTTCTTCTCTTTTTTAAGAGTGTATTCTTTAAGACTGTCATCCAAGACACCAAATGTATAGTTTATGTCCTGAAAGACCTCAGCTGTCACCACAGGACACATCTGTTGGTTCTTGTCTCAATGCAGGCCATCCTCCACTCGTGTTATAGCACTGACTGTGCACAACCTAAGAGCAAGATTGAAAGAGGGCAAGGAGGTTACCTCTGAGAATATAGACTTATATGGTAACACCAGCTCCCCCATTGTAACTAGATCCCCAGTGTGACCTCTCAGACCTCTCCAGTGCTGTAACTAGAGTCTCTAGGATGTAATATCTATCCTTCTACTAGGCATTTCAAATTTTCTGAAATCTTTTTTTTATATAAAATAATTTTTTTCTTTCATGACTATGCCTTAAGTATAGAGTTTAAGATAATGCTAAGGTTTATACAATAAAAAATACATTCTAGTAAGGTGAATCTCAACTATCTACTATGTCTGTGTTCCTATCCTCTCTAGATCGGAAATAGTTCAGCTCAGTCAAGACAAAAGATACTTATGTGACAAACTAGAGAAGTTACAGAGGAGAAATGACGAACTGGAGGAGCAGTGCATCCAACACGGGAGGGTACACGAGACGATGAAGGAAAGGTAATGCGGGGCTGTTGACCAAGGATGGCCCAGTTGCATGCTGAGGGTGTCCACATCATAGACAGGAGAGTCCCTGTTGATTAAGTAGAAATTAGGATGGTTAAAGTAATCAGGTATATGCTCAACACCTAATACTTCTCTGTAGTTTGCTTCTGAGATTTGGGGTGTTCTCACTGCATGCGGAGAAAGGCACACATTCTCTTCTACTGTTTTTCAAAAGACAATGGATTGAGCTTACTCACGACTACTGGTGAGAGCATCCCCCTTTAAAGTGTACATTGACAGTAAGTATCCTACCATAACTGGATGTCAGACCTTTCCTACTCGTATTAGGCTCTAATATACCATATTTAAGATAATACATGCGGCAGAGCTGAAGCTGGTTAGGCCTTAGCTAAGGCTGCACTGTGCAGACCAATGGGCTCTTTTAAGTGGTGTTTCTTTAAACAAGCAGGTGGGCATGTCTGAGCTTCCTTGTCTGCCCACATACTGGTGTTGATAATGCTTTTATCACAAGATGGAATAAGCCACTGGTTCATAGTAGTCACCTACAAGGTGTCAGAGAGGTGACCACTCTCTTTTCCAGAGACAAAAATTTAGTTCACAGGGAATAATGGATTTGCCCAAAGTCACTTGTGGAACACATGCTAAGGTTCAAACTCAAATCTTGAGTGGTTGACTCAAAATTCCTTTTCCCTTTTGTGCAGCATTTTCTTGACACTTTATTTCATTGCAATAAATATAGTCCTCTTTTGTGGATAGGCCATTTCTAAACTTTGGTCATAGAGTTTCCCCCAAAATAAAATCTATGTATTTTGTAGCAACAGTGAGTAGATTTTTGTAGACTTGGACTTGGGTACTGAACAGCTGTCAGCTTTCTCGTGGAGATGTTGTCATTGCTTTCAAGTTCCCATCTCCACTCCATCCCTCTGAGACCTGTGTCTTCTCTGTCTCCACTTATATACTTAGGAGAAAGTGGAAATGTATATTGATTGAACTTTCTTAAGGTTAAGGTAAACAACGTTGGAGGAGACGGTAGGGCAGTGCATCAGAGGGGAAGGACCAGGATGTGAGCTGCCATCCCCTGCCAGCATGTTACAGTACAGATAGATGATAGTAAAATGCAAGAAAATACCGTCTGTCCATTAATTTGTACAGTATCTCCTCGAACTCAGATACTGTCCTATGTTAGGGGTGAACAAACTTTTGTTGTTTTTGTAAGGGTCCAAGGAGTAAGTATTTTAGCCTGAAAAGTATACCTTTTACCATGGTATACTGCTTTTTAATTCATAAAATGCACATATGTTCACTATCTCATGTGCCTTGAGGCAAACCTGGAAAGGGGCTGCTATTGTCATCTTCAGTTTTAGTTATATAATTAAGGCCTTTAGAAAGAAGCATGCCAATAGAGAGCAGAGAGCAAATGAATGACGGATCTGGTCAACAAATATTTATTGATTGCCACTATGTGTCATGCTACTAGGACTCCATCACAAGCTGGGAATAAAACAGCAAAGCAGGTATGGCACTCCCTTGGTAGAATTTACATGTTTTTAGGGAAGCTGAACTTGGGAGATATGTCTAGACTGGAGATAGAAATTTCCCTTGACTTTAGGGGCAGGCGTGTTTGAAACCTTGGAGATAACTGGGTCATCAGGAGGAAGCAATCAGAAGTAAGAAAGGGCTCCTGACCCTCAGGAGCAACCACACTGTTAAAGATAAGTTAAAAATGGACAAAAGAGATACTATTGCCACAAAGCAGCCTGAGCAATACATGGAAAGGACTGTTATTCATCCCAGTGATAAAACTGCCTTGGGAAAGAGGAAGCATTCAAGCAGATGCTAGCTACACAGCAAGACAGAAAACATCTGTTGGCCTTGGTAACACGCACATTACCAGTCAAGTCAGCCAGAGCAATTGTTAGTGCAGACAGTAGTTGAAAGTGAAGAGTGATGTGAACATCCAAAGTAGCTGTTTACCACTTTTTCATGAGATGAGATGCAAGGATATAGAGGAGGGCAGAGCAGCCAGCCCCAGAGGATATGTACAAGAGGCGCATACAGTTCAGAGCAAAGAGGTCTTTGTCTTAGTTTGAAGTAGATCTAAAGTCATTGAATAATGTTATCTAGATCAACAAAGTTTCAGTGAACAAGATTTTCCTCTTGAGTGAATATAGTCTTGAAAATCCATGTTAAAATAATGGTTTTTTTGTTTTTGCTTTTTGTTCTTCTGTTTTAAATTAAATACCCAGTCCTGTGTTCCTACCTAGGAAACAAACAGGATGCACACCCCTGGGTATGGTGAATGACTGAGGCCAGGTCATAGAGTCCTGCTGAGTGCTGTGTTCTCTCACATGGCCACACTCTGTCTCCAGCCCCAGCCCTCCTGGCTCTGCTGTCAGCAGGACAGTCTATATGACTCTTTCCTTTCAGGTAATAAGTAAGCGGTTTGGTTGAGCAATGTGTATAATGTCATTGAAGCTTCTAGTTGAAACAGGCGAGCTACTAATGAATTTATATTTGGTAACTCTGTAAACCAGATTATCTGTATGAAATCCTCACATTCTGTTTTGCTAATGGAAACTTTATTCAAAAGCCACTGTTACATAGAAAATGTAATACTAGATTTTATATAACCCAACATTTTGATTTTGTAGAAGACTATTCAAAATTTTCCAGGAAAAACTTGGAATCTAAACCTGAAATTATAATCTGCACCTCATCATTTTCAGACAAAAGATGAATACTGTAAATGAGTCAGATTATACATGCAGAAAATAAGAATTCTCGAGAAAAATATGCAGCTATTTTAATTTGTTTGATTCTATAAAATAGATTTAGTTTCATCTTGACATTTTAGAGTATATGTTGGTGCTAAAATATATTTATGCTATTGGCCAAACACGACATTTTCTTATTAATATATTAAGTGATAAATATATATATATATATATGTATATATATATATATATGTATATATATATCATTATTTATGAAATAGTAAATTTTAATATAAATCTTCACATTTATATTTATTTTAAATGAAATGTTTTTACTTGAAAGTTCCCTGCTTATGGTTTCATGCCATAATAAGGGAGCATTTTAGGATTTCTATGAGTATTCTCAAAGATGTATTTCTATGAGAGAAGTCTGAGGATGCTGAGTTAGGAAAAGAGGCAAGGTTGTAAAGTTTCTGAGAATCAGCAGCTGTCTAACCGCCAGGCATTAAGCAGGGATTAATTTTGGACTTGAGCCCCTTCCCCAACCCTGCACCTGCAGGAGGGCCTGGTGGCTTAGCTGCTGCGGTGAAAGGGAGGTGGGCCAAGGCCAGACCTGAATACTCTGCGGGTAGTGGGGAATCTCATCTGTTCTGTACTGTGTTCACCATGGGATTCACGAGGGTGACTCCCTCATGACTCTGCGACTCTGCTGTGCTCACTACCATGGGTAGAGAACATCCTGTGTACTGGAACTTGGGAGCTAGCCACCTTTGTACACTCAGTCATACGCCTAGGTAATCACTGTAAAAGAAGAAATGAGACTTTTTGTTCACAGTGTTAAAGGTTTTTGTCCAAAGTCAGTTGATCCTGTTGCTTTGGGCCTGATGCAGCCCTGGTGAACGCTGACAGAAAAGACACTTACCCCTTGATGGCTCTTCAGTAAGCTTTTCATCATGGTGACAAGATGCCTGAGAACACAACTTAAGGAGCAAGGCTTATTTTGATTCCTAGTTTCTGAGGCTTCAGTCTGTCCCTGGCTAGTTCCATTGCTTTGGGAATAAGGCAAAGCTGGATACAATGAGAGAATGTACCTGAGCAAAACTGTTCATCTCTTGGGGTCAAGAAGCAGAGAAGGCCAGAGCCTGAGGGAAAACATAACCTTCAAGGACATCCCCCTCAGTACCCTGCTCCCTATACCAGTACTATACTCCCTATGTAGTCTGGTCAGTTATGCACTAATTCTTTTGGTGAGGTCTGTGCTCTCCTCAGACCAGCGGCCTTACAGTAGCACCACCAACTAGTCACTAAGCTGTCAACACATAAGCATCTGAGAACCCTTCATATCTAAATTATAATAATGAAGGAAGTGGAGATGGGAGCAAATGGGCGGCTGAGGATCCACTGTCCTCCTGATGGACAGGCTGCTGTGACCTGAAGGGTCTCCGAGGAGGCCTCACTTCATGCAGTGCCAATCTGAGATTGAGGTTTTTAACACATATCCAAGCAAAATAGCTAGTTGAGGCATTGAGTCCACAGTACTGAGTAGCCATGGCACAGCTGTCTCGTAGGAGGTCACTCTGGGCTCCTCCAAGGCTTCTACAAACCACAGGGAGAAGGTAAAATGGGGCTCTAGGGATGTGGCCTCTATTGGCTACCTGGGAAGGACATCCTGTCTCTGACTTACATAAACCAAAGTCTTAATGTTTGATTTGGGGCGCAAGGTTTAAAAATACGTCCCTATCCCTGGGATACTTTCTTGAAGTTTCTAAGCCTTTCTAAGTTTAAGGGAATCACCACAGCTACATCTCAGTGGGTGGTGGTGAGCAGAAGAGAGATCGAAAACTCTAGGCTTTTCTCATCAGTTCTTCTGCACAGTCTAAAAGCTGATTAGGTGAACATTTTAAAGGGTCTGAAATTTGGTTTTTATACACCAAAACAACTTCCTGGGAATGGTAACTTGGTATTCTACTGGTTAATCCCCCTGCCCCACAGGCTTCCAACACCAGCTCTGATCATCTGACTTGCTCTCTTCCCTGAAAAGAACATTTAGGTACAATTCACTATCAAGGTTGCGTTGAGATCATTTTGGTTTTCATCTATGTCTCTTCTTTTTTAACTATAGATTTAGCTTTGTGATTCAGTTTATTTTACTTTGTTAGCCCCTTGCAGTACAGAAATGTGCTCTTGCAACAGCAGTACAGTGCCTTCGCAGTGACTACAGTTTGGTGATGAGGGGATGGCTAAGTGGACAGAGAGCACTTGCAATTCAGGGGTGAGAAACTGAATTCGAATCTTTGGAACCCATGTAAAAGCCAGACAGTGTGAACATCCCAGGAGTCCTCTGTGGAGAGATGGGAGGCAAAGACAGAAGCCTGGAAGCTCATGGGCTGGCCAGGCTGGGGCAGTGCCAGCCAATAGACATCGTCTCAAACAAGGTAGACGGTGAGGACTAACCTCAGGGTGGTCCTTCGACCTCCACTTATACGCCATGCTTGCATGTCCTTATTCACGCACATGAATGTAGCACACACACACACACACACACACACACACACACACACACATACACACACACAGATAAGGGAGGGAGGGGAGGGGGAGGGAGGGAGAGGGAGAGAGGGAAGTAGGGGAGATTGTATGAATTGTAATTCAGAAGCAGATCGTCTATCTAATCTGCGAAAGCAGATGGATGTGTAATCTTTGCCTCCTATCCTGTCACCACCAGTTTTGCATAGAGAGGGCCTCCTTTGGATATGCTGTTTGTGAGTCTGTTTTTATAACTGACAGCATACTATTAAATGTGAATTTATAAAATGTCTGGGTTATTTTAGATTTACATACCTTTGTTATAACATACAATTATGTTTTTAATGAAGAAATTGGCAAGTGATTAATATGCTAAACATTTTGTTTTCACTAGGTATTTTTGTGTGTTTGGGGGGGTTGTTGGCTTTTGCAGATTTTCTTTATCATTGGTTTCAGCAGTCATTCGATTGTGTGGATTAGATCTTTGCCTCACCTATGGTGCTCAAGGACAGACAACAAGCGGGGAGTGTGGTGCAGTGGAAAGGAGGGAGCTGGGATAATTAGAACTGCTTAGAAAACTTTAACATTTTCTTAACACTGTGCCAGAACTATAAATCAGTTGTGGTTCCCAAGTAATCTTTCTAGAATACATTATTCTGTGCAGTGCAGAAGCATGCTAAGACGTCAAGGGGTGGTGTTTGACCTGAAACACTATGTTTGTCCCCCAGCAGACGGGATGTTTCCACCCTTCAGGAGCTAAGATTTTATTTTGGGTTAGTGAATTATTTGAAACAGCACATGCAGTACATGCATGGAACAGGGCAGGTGCTATAATAGCTGACCACCTGGGAGCACATGAAATGTGAAAGGAACCCAACAAGAGAAACTTAGGAAAATACCAAAGGCATAATTATATCATTTATACTTGTGGCTACAGTAAGTCCAACACTCAATGGAAGAGAAAGGCTGCTTCATTTAACCACCAGGTGTATCTTGGGCACTTAGTTTTGTTAGTCAGCCTTCTGTCACATAAAAAAACACATAAACCAGCTAATTTACTAAAAGAAAAAGTTCATTTGGATCTCAGTTGTGGAGGTCCATGACTCTTGCTTGTTGGACAGGAGTTCACTGCAGAACAAATCCACTTACACAGAGTCTAGAAGGCAAGGAGGAGGAAGAGGAGGGGCCTAGAATCCCACAATTCTCTTTAAGAACATGCCCTGCCCCAGTGATTTCCCACTAGGTTATACTTCCTAGAGGTTCCACCATATCTCAATAGCGGTACCCTAGAGAGCAAGCTTTAGTCACATGGGTTTAGCATAGATATAGTATCTGAATATATAGCATTATTAGGGTGTGCTTTGGGTGCATTGCTGACCAAGCACACATCCCTGCCCTAGTGAAATGTGTAAGTTCCTTCTGGTTTGAGTGCTATCCTCCTAAGACCTAATGTGAAGGCAGTAGAAGGGTATCCATTGTGGGTAAGGGTCATGCTCTGGGTTTTTCTCTCGTTACTGTCTCACCCTAAGAGTTGTGGCAAGCTCTTTTCTCTGCAAGTTTTGTCTTTTTCATTTTTTTTTCCTGTAAAGTGCTGTCTTGTAAGATTATGAAAATTGCTAAACACAATCAATAAAGTCTGTAGAGCCTTGGTCAGCATGGAGTCTACTCAACATCCTGCAGTCAGTGCACTCGTTTGACCTCCAGTATGCGCCCACCTCTCAGTGGTGGATTCTGGGCACTAGCAGGAGCTACAGCGGCTCCCATTGTAGAGCACTGTTTATTTACATTATGGGTTAAATTGGTTCTTGTGATTTAGTGTGTGAACCAAAATACCATGTTTACATAATGTTATTTCTATAGGAAAATGCCTTCTGAATTTTGAATGTAACTTTTGGTTTTGAACATTTTGGACTGTTCCTTGGACTATAGCTGTGATGTTGTGTTAGTGTGTGAAAGTGTGTGCACAGTCCGTGTGCTCTGTGTGTAGGGCTTTCAGCATGAGCCAGTGTCAGCATATAAACTGGCTCCAAGTGATATTTCAAGTGGGATATATTTACCTAGTTGTTTAAAAAAAAAAAATTGCTCATGGTTGGGAACTAGGGGCACTCATTTTTTCTTCCTTGACTTTTTTTTTTTAGAGAAGTTTTAGGTTCAAAAAAAAAAAAAAAGGCAGGAGATTTATGCCTGCAGTCCTCCAGCATGCATAGTCTCTTATTGTTAGAGTCAATAAACCACCAGCAGATCGTGATCAACATAACCCAGAACCCATGCTTTACATTAGCTTTTATACTTTATTGTTTTAAAATTATTTAGGCTGCAGAGTTAATGGTACCTGTGTGGAAGTCAGAGGAGAGCTTCAGGAGTTTGTTTTTTTCTACACAGAGGACCATACTCAGGTCACCAGGCTCTGTGACAAGCACCTTGTTGTGCTGGCCCAGTTCTCTGGCTCCCATCTTTAGTTTTGTATATTCTGTTCCATCATATCTGTCAATACAGTGTTGTTACTGCCCTATAAGTTCCCTGTCATGGCCTGCTTCTCCTTCATATGTCCCAGCTTCTGAGCAGGTAAATGTCTGTTCTTTTTCTATTACAGGGAAAACTGGGTTTCTGTTTTTAAATGGAATTTCTCCCCTATTATTAATATGAACTCCCTTGCTTTGGAGCTCAGGCTGCCTTGAAGTCCATATTTTCTGAGCCCATCTCTAGTGAACTCTTCTTGAGAGCACATTCTCTCTCTCTCTCTCTCTCTCTCTCTCTCTCTCTCTCTCTCTCTCT
>NW_021620862.1:2863296-2899929 GCF_004785775.1 Grammomys surdaster
TCTCTCTCTCTCTCTCTCTCTCTCTCTCTCTCTCTCTCTCTCTCTCTCTCATTTACCTTTTTGGTAGATTAACTCTGATTAGAAGTTTCATTATCCTAACTTCGCACTTTTCAGTTAAACAGGGGTTATTTGTCATTTCTGCAGTCACGTTTGTTGCTTTGCCTAATACTTTTTGTAATTTTAAACATTAAATGATAAATGTGGACACCTTAATCTGATTTCCTGGCTTGAGTTCTCTTTTGTATCTTCTAGTTTATTAATATACCAGCACACTAACTAGCATCTCTTCAGCACTTAAGGATAAAGCAAGAGTACATGAGATCTTTAAGCAGCTTCTGGTCTAGTCAATGAGGCAGAAAGTGGCCATAAACGTAGGTCCTGCTGCATGAGTAAATAGACCCATGAGGCTCTAGGGGCCCAAACTAGCTTCCCAGTGCTGAAGAAAAGGGAAAGCACATGTGACAGAAAAGGACAGTCAAGGACACAGCACTGTGGCCTTACATATGGCAGAGACTGGATGCGGCAGAACAGAGACAACGAGGAGGAGGAAGAGACCCAGCAGCCCCTCCTCTTGCTCTCTTACACCATCCAGACCCCATGCTGTCCAGCAGCTCCTGGATGTACTCTTCTATTTTCTCCCATATTCCTACCTTTGTATTTATATATAAGTCATTCCTGGTGGCCAACCTTCAAACTTAATGCTCTCTTTTATAGTTTGGATAAGAGCTGTTCTCCACAGGTTTGTGTGTTGAATTCCTTTGTTTGTTTGGGTTTGATGTTTGGAAATATGGTCTTCTTATGTGCCCCTGACTAGCCTGGAACTTGTATGTAGACACGACAGACTTAGACTGACAACAGTCCACCTGCCTCTGCCTCCCCAGTGCTGGGATCAAAGGTGTCACCCATGTGTTGAAATCTTCACCCTAGCTGGTGGCACTCTTTGGAGAGGTGATAGAACCTGGCTGGAGGGAGCTTACAGGCAGCACTGTAAGTGTTACAGCTCTGAGGGCAAAGGTATCCCTAATACAAGTGTTACAGCTCTGACTAGAAAGGTATCCTGACAGTCAGGAGCCAAGGAGACCTACAAAGTTACACTGTGCAACAAACCTCACATGAGATTTATTGGGAGAGACATAGGAGAGTGATTGATCGCCTCTTCTCAAGCAAGAAGCAGCAAAGTACTGAGTGGAAGGCAGTCTTTAAATAGACTTTCTTGGAGATGAAGCTTTCTAGAGTGGCCTGAGATTGGTAGGTTTTGTGAACTGATCTTGGGCTTTTTACTCTGTGCAGTGGAGCTTGTCCACTTGCACCTTGAGAGGTTGGGTCTGGCCATTAAAGTGCTCTGTGGGTGGAGCCTGGTGTTTGGAGGTCTTCAGGGACAGGGCCTGGCCACTAGTGCACCTACCTTAAGGGGCCTACAAGCATGCCTTTGAAACTTATACCTGTACCTATCCTGTCCAATACCCTGCCTAATCCCTTCCTGTGTTCCCTGTCTGTCATAGAGCAGAGCGAGCAGCTTGCCAAGTGCGTCCACTGCTCTGACACTCTGCCTCTCCATGGTCCTGAAATCAGTGGAGCCTAGGACTGTGGACTAAAAGTTCTGGATCCATGACCAAATAAATAATCCACCCCTTTAAGTTGCTTTATTATTTTGTCACAGTATTATGACTAATACAGTCCTCCTCCTGGATCACACTCTACTAATAGCCCATCAAAGAGTTCTTTATTCCTGATTCAGGTGTTCTGATGGTGTGGAGTTTGTTTTGCTTTGCTTTGCCTACTTTCGTTTTCTTAAACCTTCTGTTTGACTTTCATTTGGCTTATGGTGGAGATGGGGAAGAAAATAGGATTTTCTGTGGCCTCCTTAGTAGGAGATGTAAAGTGTACTGGGGTAGTAATAAATCTTTGGAAACACAAACCACTTTGCATTTTATGTCTAGCTTAAAATTGACCATGATAGAAGTATTTATGTCACAGAAATGTGAAACTCAGAATCAGAACTCCTTTTCCTCTAAAGAGCCTGTGCTTTCACATTTGCCATCGCACCACAGGGAGATGGATGTTCTTCCACCTTCCTCAGTGACCAGGACCAGGGGAAGGAGGTCCCATCTCCTGTAGACATTATTTTGCTGTCCACCATATTCTTGGAAAGGCCTTGCTCATTCTCTGGAAGCAAACCCCACTCTTGTGAGAGACTAGCAGAAGGAAATCCACAGAGAACTTATGACTGGGTGTAGGTTCCACCTGTCCTCTTATGTCGGGAGTTCCCCGTGCCTCTGGCCACACTCTAAGATAGTCACTGGGGGGCTGGAGAGATGGCTCAGCGGTTAAGAGCACTGACTGCTCTTCCAGAGGTCGAGTTCAAATCCCAGCAACCACATGGTGGCTCACAACCACCCATAACGAGATTCGATGCCCTCTTCTGGTGTATCTGAAGACAGCTACAGTGTACTCATAAATAAAATAAATAAACAAATCTTTTAAAAAAAAAAAAAAAAAGATAGTCACTGGGATCATCACTGTTTCCCTCGAATCCTCTTCATACACTCTACTGAAGGCAGAATGGCATGTCCAGGGAAGCAGGTCACCCAGATATTCCTCTGGGTGCATTTCTCACCCCCTACCCTATGCTGTTCTTTACAAGCAGAGACATGACCTCCTTTGGTTGTCAGTGGATGTGTCTGTTTCTTCCTTTCTGTTTTGTTTTATTTATTTATTTTGTTTGTTTGTTTTGGAATCTTTGTGTTGACTTCTCAATTCCAAGAAAGCCTGAGTACTACACTCCATTCCTGAGACTCCCTCCATGCAGGCTGCACAAGAAGACCCAAGCAGACAGCTCCCCTTTCTCTCCGATCTTGGGCCAATCAGTGCTGACTTGTATTCATTCCTTCATGCTATTTCATTTCCTGCATTCATTTTAAGTTAATTGCAAGAATTCATGCCTTCTCTGGTATTACAGCAAGCTGTATGTACAGTGAGCTTGGATAGGGAGAAGCCAGCCATGGTCCTTGATAACCCTGTGATCTAGGACAAGCCAGATGAACTTTCAGCCTTAACTTCCTTGTGCTTAAAGTAACAGAGACTGAGTGTCATGTAGAATCATTGTAGAGCACATCAGATCATGTGTCTGAAACATGTCTTTATAAACTGTTCATGCTCAGGGCCAGGCAGCTGCCTCAGTGAGTAAGAACTCTTGCTATACAAGTATGATGACCTGAGTTCTGATCCCAGAAGCCACGTAGAAAAGTCTGGTAGTCTGGTGTGGCTGTGTGTGCTGTGGGGGATGACAGGAGGGTTGCTGGGGCTCGTTGGCTACTAGCCTAATCCCAGGTTTAGAGAGAGACCTGTCTCAAAGGAACACAGACTGCACCCTCTAGACAAACATACCATCTACACATCACAAGACCCATATACTTTAGAACACACAAGTGGTGAATAAATATGGTACATTACAGTGATCAACTGTTTCCCTGTCAGTTTCATGGAATTGCAGTTATCCCTTTAGGAGGTAAGTCCTAGATAGCTTCAAAGCAAGTCTGGCACTTAGTGAAAAACCTATAATAGGAAAGCCATTTATTTACCTTTTGTTTGTTTATATTAGAAGTGGAAATAGAGACACTGTTTTAAGAAAAGGAAAGCTCTTCCAAACGTTGAAGTAGGCTCATGAGAAGGGAAAAGTGTGCAGTCCCAAAGCAAGAAATCCTTTGTAAGTCAGCTCAGGCCAGTTCTCCTGGATAGTGGGACTGTCTTTGTTTTTAGGAGACTCTGAGGCTGAGAGCTTATGCATGGTGCCCAAAGTCACAGCTAATGTGTGACCCACAGTCTAGAGACACAAGGTTGTCTGTTACCCTGGCACACACTCTGACCTCACTGCGTGTTCTCTCTGTTTCTCCAGCTAGTCAGTGGGCTGGAGGAGGGCTCTAGGTCCTCAGAGTCACCTGCACAAAGCTCACCAGGAGCTCTCCCACTTTTCTGCCATATCTAAGAGTCAAATTCTCTACTAGGGACTTTTCAGGCCAAGTCACCTTCAAGGATTCTCTGGCTTACAGCAAGAATCAATGGGCTTCTATAAATGCTTTAGTTCCTAATGGAACAGATGGAGCCTAGTGGGTAGGGCAGTTTCTGCAGGCTCTTTGCCTGGGTTCTGATCCTAGCCTCTGAATGTGCTGTTGACCTTGGGCAAGAAACATTTCCTCCCAATGAGCCAACTGCCTAAGAGAAGAGGCAAGAAACCCCTCACCTCTTGGGCTGTCTGCCTGGCATATGGAAGAGAATATATGCTTTTGTTAAAAAAATAGTAACATACATTTTATTTTATAATTCCAACTTAATAGTAATTAGTAACAGTAATTACTAATAATTACCAACTTAATTAATAATGCCCTCAGAGATGAGCATGTTCCCTAGATAGATACATAGGACTGCAAAAGCTTTACTTCCTAGGGCATTCTAATTCTAGGCCACCTTTGTGGGGTCTTGTCACCCATTTTCTCTGACTTGGAAGGGCATCACTGGACTTGTGGGGCCACCTGCAGTGGAGGACGTGAGTGTAGGTTTTGGCCCTAATGCGACAGCACTGTCTCTACTCAGGCAGAACTAAGACTGCATGGAGCCTGAGGACTGGCTACTGTGCCCAGCACCATGCTCTTGATGTTCTGTTGGTGAGGATGAAGGAGACTAATACCTTTCCAGCTTCTAAAAGATGCTGATTTTGTGCAGGTACTTAAGGGAAGCAGTTCCTGCTGGTGATAGAGAGTTAACGGATCAAAGTGAATGTTTGGCTTTATGATGTCTTGGTCATTTCTGGACCATTGTTTCTGAGAAATTTCATTGGTTTAAAATAAATATTATCTATGAAATGATTTTTGTATATGAACATTTTCTTCTCATCTTTATGAATGAATAAAGCAAGTGTTTCATATAAATATCTAACAGCAGCATTAAGTGCCCTTGATTCACACTTAGTTTATGCAGTGCTAGGAATGAGATCCAACCCAGGGCTTCCTGTGTGCTAGACAAGCACACTACGTCCACAGCTTTTGATACATAGAATTGTAATCATGCATCTAGCTGTCAGAAAACTCTGGGTCCTTTGAAATTTATAGGCATAGATATGTAATATAGACTTCAGACTTCCTTTGTGTTGAAGTTATTTTATACAAGCCAGGCCAGTTCTTCGAAGAGACTAGTCTTGGCTGTTACTGGAAATAGCTTACGGCCCCTAGAACTGTTCTACTTGGTATAGAAACAAACAAACAAACAAACAAATGCCTCAAATTCAGCTTTCTTCCACTATAGAACTGCACTCAAAACAGTTTACAATCAGAAGAAAGAAATCTTTATTTTCTGGTTAAAATCTTAAGTTATACTCTGTACATGCATCTATATGTATGCCTATATTAATAAGGCCTGTTTTCCTTGGCAAAAGAGGTTCTTTTCAAGTCTAAGATAATTAAAACTTTAAATTTTCAATTCCTAAAATATTGCAAATAGATGTAAATCCATAATGCTTATGTTTGGGTTCTGAGTCTTGCTGTAAAGGAAACAGTTTGTCGTATTCTACCCAGAGGTGATTTTTACACCTACATCTACAATATTTCTTGATGCCAAGGGTTTGTGGAAGTCATCTAGAAGGCTGGCAGTTTGAGGCAGATGTATAACCATACCTCTGGCATCCGTGGCTAGACCTTAACTGTAAAAACCATGTAACCATCTTAGTAACAAAACACTGAGGGCTGCTTACGCCCCTGATCCTAAGTATGGTGGACATGTGTGAAATTTCATGGATACCAGATTAACATAAAGGAGATAGGTCAGGGATTCAGTATGTGGCAGAAGGCTCGAATGTGTTTGCAGCAGTTTCCTGAGGTGGTCTTTCCTCAGATAATCAAGTGGACTGCAGCATCCACCCATGTTGTGATGCCACTGGGCCTTCTCTCCCTCCTCAGCCTTCAGGAGAGACCCCTGCTCTTCATAGCTAACCTGTTGTATACGCAGCAGGTAAGAGGAAAGTGTGCGGCTGCAGGTGTTCTTCTACAAATATGCCTCCTGCTTTCTGTTTTATTTTTTAAAAAATAAATCCAAATTAGAACCTCCAGTCAAAGAACTTTCTAACATCAAACGTTAAAGGTACTTTAATCTTCTTAGTGAAAAGCTCCCTCTCATTTCACACTGCAAGATGGATTCTGGAGCCACATTGGTCTCCCTAATTTATGTAAATGTTTAGCTGTATACCTCGAGTTAGGGCTGGTAGAGTTTTTGCTGATTTGCTTGGCATGTCTCCAACAAAATAGTCCATTAACATTCCAATCCTTTCCCAATAATTGAGACAATCAATTTACATAAAACAAGGCACAATTATAATTTTATGTACAATTTAAATTCTATAGAAAATAATCAGAGTGTAATAAAGAGGGACACTTATTTTGATGCAAAGGGGTGTTTTTATCGTCAGTATTAAACAAATCTTTGATGTTTTCAGAATCCTTTCTTCCTTCTCTAGGATGGAGTGCAGCTCTGTTGTCTGCCTCCAGTGTAGGATCAAGTGAGTGTCATGGCGCCGCATGCTTGGTAAGCAGTGTGTCTTCTTCTCGGAGCCATTGAAAGGAGAGTGTGGACACAGAATAAAATAGCGTGTTTGCTGCTTGCTATGAGATGGTTCTTGTGAGTGAGACGGACAGTCAGCACATGTGTGCTGAGCTTGTTTGTCTTTGTCCCAGCCTCAGTGAACCGGGCACAGTTATCTTTGCCTGCTGCAGTGGACCAGGGCTTGTATGTTGGGTCCTAAGGAAGGGACTGGAGGGAATTTGAGAACTATGTGTAACATGGGGCAGCATCACATGTAGCATGCCTTTGTGTGGAGAGTCATTCCAGGGAAAGCCTCAGACTCCAGCCAGAAGCCTTGCAAAGCAGCCTGGCACTGTGACTGTGCCTCAAGCTGCTGCAGCTCTCCCTTCTAAGCTAAGATGCTGGCATGTCAGTCAGCAAGTCTACAACACTGGAGAAATAGTATTAGGAAGAATGCAGCAAGAAATAATGACAAGATAGAAAACAAATCCTGTCAGAGCAGGGAATATATTTGGCTTCCACTTGCTGTGTCTGTCTGTTTCCATGAATGGTCCAGAATAGAAACCGGATGTTTAAACTCGCCCTCTCTTTCTTTCGCATGCTCTCCCCCTCCTGTCTCCCTTCCTCTTCAGTATTAGTAGGCTTACTATTTTTATTATTTTTTATTTATATTCCTAGTTTTCAATATTTTCCATTTGTGTGGATAACACATTAATTCTTAATGAAATATTTTGAGATTCTCAGAATAGCTGGATTATAAAAGAAACTTGAAATGTATATGGACTCCCAGGCAGCATACAAATTAGTATCCTATGGGTTTACTTTGCCTATGCATGAATGGCAAGTGGCAGTGTTGACGGTTGATGGGGAGTTAGATGGAAACCTGTTGTGACCTCAGCATAGAAGGCGGGTTAGGCGCTGCTTTAGTTAGCAATGAATGAGCGAAGTATTCAGCTAATCTGCTGGTTAATTTCCTTATTATCTGAAAACCCGTATTTTGAAAAGCCTCACTGCTTGGCAAAGCAGTCCCTGTGAAACTCGTATTGAATGTTCCATTGTTGTCTGTCTGTGCTGATTATTGTAGACGGCCTTGGGAGGTGTTGCTTCACGCCGACCCTGGGCCTAACTTCAGTTTGGCTCTTTTTGAGAACTAAGGACTTCAGTGGAGGTGGCATCCGACTCTTTAGTAGTTTGTTTCCTCTGAGCAAGTTTCTGTCTTATATGTGTAACGTTAAGATGACTGTTGGAAGTGTTCAGAACACTGTCCTTGAGCCACTGAGGGCTATGACTCTGTGTGTTTGGGATCCTTGAGTGTCCACTGAGGGCTCTGTGTGTGTGTGTGTGTGTGTGTGTGTGTGTGTGTGTGTGTGTGTTTGGGATCTGCTTTAGAGTTTTAAATTTAGACAAATAGTTTTAGTTTGTTGTTCCGTTTTTGTTTTTGTTTTAGTTCTTTTATTATTATTAAACAAAAGTTTTCACATATCATTAGAGCTTTAAGATATAATAAACTAAGTTCTTTTTCATTCTCAAATAAGTATTTTATGTTGGGACCTTAAATTTTATTTTAATCATCTTATATAGGTGGCTGATTTTGTATTTTCTTTGTAATGAGCATTTCTAAATGACTTTACTTTCCTCCAATTTACTTGTTGTAAATAATTTTTATATTCTCTCCTAAATATTTTTTTTATCTATTCTGTGGCACTCTTCTGCTCCTGTCTCCCACACCCACTCCTCACCCCTGTTCTCAGTGTATGCACACCGTACATGAGGAAATGGAGGCCTGCCAGTTAAGACTTTTCTGACTTCTGACTTCTAGCCTAGTGTTCTCTGATGCTCTCATTCACTCATCTGTGTGCTCTGAAGGGTACAGTGGTGCTGTGGACTGCTGCAAGTAAGCAAGAGAGAAATACTGGGTGGGTAGGGTTCTGTGTAAAACACATACACACACACACACACACACACACACAGAGTCAAGACATTTTTCTCTGTTCTTGGATAACCTGTTTTAGGCACAGCGTTATTGGTTTTTTGTTTGTTTGTTTCTGGATAGACCACACCCAAACTGCATCTTTGCTGTACTCAATATTCATTTTCCTAAATAAACTGCAGTCATGCAGACATTTGGTAAGCAGCATGTGTGCGGCATCTGCTGTTTAGTGGCCCTCTCAGTACAAAGTCTTTTGTATTTATACTGTGCACACTTTTCTTTGTGTGTGGGATATCCAGTCTTGTTGAATCTTTAAACCATTCCTCTTTGTTTTCATAGAATCAGTATTTTAGCAGTTATATTTCTGAGTTAAATAAGTAATTGTTTTAATAGAAGTAGCATCACCACAGGTGGGAAGAAACAGAGCTGATTTTGAAAATAGTATTACTGCTGGGAGCACCAGTGAGTGCCCACTGATACCTGACAGTAGCAGCCGTGTGCTGAGGAGTGTGTGACACTCCTTTGAGAGAGATGAGGAAGTATTGGCTCATATCATCATTAGAGTTAAGTGACCTATTTGGAACACTTCTGCTATAGTCAAAGTGAAAGTTTACAACATTGTAACACATTTGACTTCTCCACAAGCAACTTTGTTTCCTTTTGTATCATTAAGAAAAAGCGAACCTGGAAGCACAGACCTGATGCTTTCTGTTTACTTTCTGCTCTCTGTCCCTGCATTAAGAATATCAGCCTCGTCCTGCCCAGAAACCCGGCCAGTGGAGTTCTTACACAAAGTAAACTCCCCATCGCCTGAGGAAGCATCAGCCCTCTATATTGGTTCCTACTGACCTGATACCCATAGGGGTGAGAGTCATAGGTAGAGGTGTGGTTGGGGCAGAAATGTAGGGGCAGAAGCTATGATAGGACACTGAAGAATATACTGTTGAAAATACAGATGATTTTTAAATGGATTTAGATTACTTCATTATTTTGTAGGGTCTTCCTAAGTTGCTCTTGCTGGCCTGGAACTTGCTGAGTAGTTCAAGTTGGCTTCAGACTCAAGAGATCTGCCTGCCTCTCCCTTCTGAGTGCTGGGATCAAAGGCACGTGCCACCACATCCAGCCAGATTAATTCTTTTTTTTTTTTAAATCATTTTTCTTTTATTAAGTGTGAGTATACATATAGAGGTCAAAGACCACCTTGTGGGAATTAAATCTCTACAGTTTTGGTGCCTGGCATCTAACTCCAGTTGCCTGGCTTGGTGGCCAGAGCCTTTAGTCACTGAAACAAACAACCTTCAAGATGGATTAAAGTTGATTCCTGGTGTGGTAAATATAAAGTTAATTCTTACAGGATGTTAAATCTCCTTCCTAAATACAGAAAGAACAAGCCAAGTGTGACAAGGGACTCGTCTGGGTGAAGGTGGTCCTTCCACTGCTAGGTTTAGTTGATTCATTTTTGAGTTGGGGATGAATGGAAGCACCACCCATTTTCCTCCCTTTGTTAGGTTTAATGTTTATCATTATGATGACGACAGCACATAGCTGAGTCACTTGGGAAAAGGTGCTGAGTCCCTTTGCCATACTTGCAATAGCCCAAAGCTGTGGAACATATTTTTATTGAAGAACCATTCTTGAAAGGTGGCGTTGAAAAACACCATGCATATTTTAATTCAGAGGACTATCATATGCAACATCTATCTGTAAGAGAAACAAAATATCCTTTTATATATGAAAAACTGCCATGTATCTGGCTTTACCGCTCTCTGCTTCACTCCTTTGACACATGATCTGTCTTGGAACCTAGAACTAATTGGAAGACAGCAAGCCCTAGATCTACCTCTGGCTGTGGATTCCCACCCTTCACAGCACTGGAGCTACAAGGTACTTGCAACACAGGCACAGCCCCACGCACAGCTTTTTACTGAGGTCTGGACTCAGGCCCTTAGGCTTGTATAGTAAGTCCTCTTCCATGCTCAGCCATCCTCCCATCCCCCACCTGCAACCTTTCTTGACATCACTCTCTGTACTCAACAGTTGCTTCAAACAGTAGTTTGATGAAATGTACAGGATGTCATCATTGTCCTGAGAATGTCTGACTTGTGCTGGCTGTGGTGGCACATGCCTATAAAGTCAACATTGGGAATTCCAGGCCAGGACATCTACATTGGAAGAGAGACACCATCTCAACAAAACAAACCAAAGAGAAAAATGTCTGACTCAGCAGACTACGAGTTCATTAAGAATATAGTTCTTTCTGTACCTTTTTGCATTCTGCCTGAGTTGAAAAGGCCCTCACTAAATGACTGCAACACCTTTATCCACTTTCTACGCATCATCTTTCCAAGGCTGGGTATAAAGTGCTTGCCACACAAATGTGAGGACCTGTTTGATTCCCAACACCTACATTTAAAAACAAAACAAACAAACAAACAAACAAAAAGCCTGTCTTGGTAGCCTGAGTTAATCTGCTAGCTGGGGACCCTGGAGCGTGCTTGTTAGCCAGCCTAGCTAAATTAAAGCCCAGGTCCAAATGACAGACTGTCAAAATAAGATACATGCTTCCTAAAGACTGACACTCAAGGTTGCCTCAGCTGTCTACATGCACCTACACATTATCCTTTATAGTTTTCCTCAAATTATGGAAAAGCAAAAGTGAGAAAAATATGGAATTGATATTCAACAAATGTGTAACATTTGTTAAAGGTTTTACACCTTTTAATTCTAACCTCACATTTGGGGAACGTCCCCCAGCCCACGTCTCTCTAATTACTATCTTTAAGTACTATAAACTAATAAAGCTTGTGTGTGCGGTGATGAACACCCAGTGGGTGCTCAAGGAACAGTAACAAGCTATTGGGTGTGATTTGATCTCAGAGCAGAAATGGCTCCTGCTGTCACTTAGGTTATGTACTAACTCAGTGTGTGAGTAGTTGGCCCTTAGAAGGCTTTGTAGGTTCCATTTAATGGAGCTACTTACTGAGGTTGTTACATAAATGACTCTCACTTTCCTGATCTTATGACAGTCAGTCAGAAAGAGTTATATACTTTTCAAGCTTTTGTTTTCCCCAGTGACCTGATATACTAAAACATGATTGTCAAGATGCAAATGATGACAGCTTTTTTTTTTAAAATCAGCTAAAATGGGACTTTTCAAAACGCTATTGATTTCTATACAAAAGAACCAACATACAACTGAAGGTAGAAACTTGTCTTCTTTCACCTGACCATGCAGAAAAGCCTTTGAAAATTGACATTTGGAAAGAGGTTCCACATTTCTATTCTAACCAAATACACATAGTTGGGAGTCTCTTGTCTTTAAAGTAATTTCTGTGCCTGAGTCTCCAGTGCTCCCTGTTGCAGTAGGTAATGTTTTAATCAATATTTCTCATTTGAATTCCATATCCATTATTTCCATCCCTCCTCTTCCTCACCCCAATTCCTCCCTACATTCATGACCGCCTCTTCTGTAATTATTATTGTTACACATGCATGCATGTTACACACACATACAAACATATCGTTACACATACATGCCCATGTGTATATAAAATCTACAAACCCCAATTAGGGTTGTTCTTTTGTTTGTTTGTTTGTTTGTGCTTGGTTTTGTTTTTGTTTGGGTTTGGTTTGGTTTGGTTTTAGACTGAATCTCTCTATGTAGTAGCCTTGTCTGTCCTAGAACTCACTATGCAGACCAAGTTGGCTTCAAACTCAGAGATGCCTGCCTCTGCCTCTGCCTCCCTAGTGTAGTGATGAGATTAAAGTCTCTGACTCCATGCTCTCAGCTAGTGTTGTTTTGATGTATGAGGTTTAGTTCTGACCACTCGCTCTCTCACAGCCGTTGATTGGCTGTAGCTCTTCATATAGGAGTGGAACATTGTGATTTTTTTTCCCATCCCTGTTGGCACTTCGACTGGTGTTGTCAGTCTGTGTAAGATCATACTGTTGTGATTGCACTAGTGCAGCTTCCTGATCATATCCAGAAGACATCATCTAGCAAGTTGTCCTTCATCTTGACTTCGCCTAGATGTACCCTGCCCTTCCCCCACCACCCACTAGCACCCTTCTCCCTGCCCTGCAGATAGTGCCCAGTAATTAAGGATGGCCTTCTGTGGGAGAAGTATAAAGTGGCCAGTTGTACTGCTTATGACCCCAAGATTACTAGTTCTGAAGAGAATGTTGAAAATCCTTAAATAATGTGTTTATTCATAAAAATGTCAAGCATCAGCACTTAGGAGGCAAAGGCAGGAGAATCTCTGAGTTCAAGACCAGCTTGGTCTATAGAGAGAGTTTCAGGACAGTCAGGGCAACAGAGAAACCCTGTCTCAAACAAACTGACAAAACAAAAACAAAATGTCAAGCATCACGAGATTAATTACATAAATTCTCTACAATGGAATCATAAAGTGTCAAGAAAATGACTTGTTGAACACAAAGTTTTTTTATCATCATTAGCTGCCAAACATTCAAAATTCCAAGATATATCAAGAGAAAACAGGCTAGAACTGGGGTATGCGTGCGTGCGTGCGTGCGTGCGTGCGTGCGTGCGTGCGTGCGTGTGTGTGTGTGTCTGTCTGCCTGCCTGCCTGCCTGCATGGATGCTCCATTTTTTTGCATACACACATGTAAATAGACATAGCTATGCATCCATGGTAGCATATTCCCTGTGTTCCAGATGACTTGTCTCACAGGGGTGAACTCAACCTTTGCCTCCCACTAGTTTGTACGTAGAACTCAATGTCTCCCAGACTTGAAATGCACAAAGATGCTGCTGAAGCATTTGTGTGTTGGAGACACTGTAGTCTGGAGCCATATGCCTATGCACAGGAATGCCTGGGCACAAGTGCTCAGCTCTGTCCAGGCTGCTCCCACCCTGGAACCTTCCTTCTCTTTGCCTGCCCATCCTTGTACCACATCACTGGGAAACACAAGTTCTTTGCCCCATATAATTCAGAATAATCCAACTCTACTTCAGCTCTTCCCTCACATATATTTATTCAAACATACATATATGCAGTCTAGTGTGGGTCTCAAGTAATGCATATGTTTAGCATGAAAGCTTAGTGTACATACACAAATATGCATACGCACTAAAAGAAGACTTCATGAAACCATACTGAATTTTTTCATGGACTTTGCAATATTGATTTCCTACTTTTATTATTTAGAAAGTTGATTTTGGCCTACCAAATTAATTTTGTGACTTAACTTGTATGTTGTAACCCAGAGTTTGAATATTTGTGACACCAAGCTATCTGCTAACTCTCTGCACAGCCCTTTGGAATCCCACTTCTGAGATGGCCACATGATTTCTTCCAAATACCAGGTGAATGCACGTCTCTTTATCTTGCTATACACACACACACACACACACAGAGGAATAGAGGAATATACTATCTGTCACTAGGCAGGGAGTTATTGTCTTCCATTGTACTCACTAATAGAGTCTAGGCTTTCTGTGCTGAGTTTGTTTCTTTTGCAAAGGAAAATGCAGACGGTAGGAGCAGGCTCAGTGTGGGCGTTGCGCATCTGGGAAACAGAATTGGAGCTCTTGCTTTAACATTTGGCCTTTTAGATTTATCCCTAGCCCAAAATTCTGTTGTTGCTTTATAGCTATATGGGGTGTTTGGTTGGTTGGTTGGTTTTTGGTTTCTTCATGGTTTGATCTGGTTCCTAACCCCTTCCTCCTTGCTCTATTTCCTCATGGCTGTCAGGCACCTCCCCTACCCCTTCAGTGGGATTCTTAATCTGGAATTATAGTTGGGCTTTCCACCTTCATCAACCATAGGCAAAATTTAGAACTCAGTCATTTCTGGGAAGCAAGCAGGTGCATTTCAGTTTGTGGTTGTGTTTGTTATTTGTTGTGTTTGTTTTGTTTTGTTTTAGACTCCCCATAGTGCCAGGTTGGATTCTCAATCTGATCCTTTCCAGCCTTCAGGACATTCAAACTGTGTCAAGTCAGTCCGTCACTGTGCACTCTCCCTGTGCATTGGTTTTCTTCTGGAATCTAAATGCCTCAAGGTGCAGTCTTCACATCTTGCTGGGTACCGATTGTCCACAGCCTAGTAGAGTACATTTTAAATGGGCACTGTGAGGCCAAGAAAATATTTATCTTAGTACTTTAATTTTTCAAACTTGATTAAATATCATTATGTTGCTAGGTGGAACAGGAAATAATAAAAATAATTCTGAGACTGAGAATTCAGACTAGGGGGTCACAAAATTTATGAGATCAGGATTCAGTTTGGTGATTCAGTGGGTGTCTGTCTCCTTGCCCCACTGGGTGTGCTCTGTGATAACCTAGGTGCTTCCAGAGTCAGAAACATAGAGTGCTCTCAGATGGCTCAAGGCCCTAGCCTAAGCCTGCAAGATCTGTGCAGCCTAGGAGCCCAGCTCTAACGAAGCTTGTGTGAGAAGAGATGGTGGCACTTGAGTTTTGCTCTCCCCTTGGCATCATGTAATGGGGCTCATTTTGTTTTGAAGGTAGCTTGTTCCATGGAAACCAGACAGGGTGTTGTTGAAATAGTAGGCTGATGTCTCAATGTAACATATTGGCCCACTGAGATCCACAAGGGTGTGAATCACAAACCCGCCTCTGTACATTTCTATATAGTGTGAATGTTCGGGATGTGTAAGAAAACCCTTCGAGGGAGCAGGCTATCTGGTTCTGCTATCAATCCTGTTTGGAAATGTGAAGTTGGTAGAATAACTGGTGTTCCTGGCTAAAAAGATTCAGCTACAGGAAAAAAAAATGGCTTTCAAACCAGGTAGTTGAGTCTCTGATCCACAGTGCACTTGGTTTGTTTCCTTTGGGTGGTGTGACTGGAACTGCGTATTTAAAGTTCAGCTCTGTGTGTGGTGTTCTCCTGTGACGGTTTCAGGACATAAAGTAAGATGTTCACAAAAGCCAACCTGAGACCAATCCTCTGCGGCAGTTTAGCAGCAAATCCCTGCTCTGGGTATTTAACAGTAATTGGGATCTTTCTATTGGCTTTGCGTGCGCTCAGATTAGTAGTAAAACCTAAGCCCCTTTCCATTTGGCAAACGCTCACACTTGAAGCAGCACAAACTTGATTCTGATTGTGCTTTTCATTCGCACCTAGCTGAGATTTTGCCTGATGCTTTTTAAATCCTCTAATTTACATACTGTGGTAAATTTAAAATAAGAACAGCTGAAGGCTGCTGAGTTCCCCATTTCACTGATGAATATGGTATTTTGCTTCAACTATCTAGCTGTTATATATTCAGTGACCTTTAAAACACAGAACGGAAATGTATACACTGCACAGGATGGGTTATTAGTGTTGCCTTTGTTTTGAGGCAGGGACTCAGGAGCCAACCAGAGCGTTTGAGAATTTCCTCTCCATGCCTCGTCAGCTGGACAGGGCAGCCTAATCCATGCTTGGTTCTCCTGAAGCTGGGGAGTGCTGTTTCCACTCTTAAAGGGTTCTCTGTGTCTTGTTGTTTCAGGTCACCGCAGGGTCCTGTCATATCCACAGGTCAGGCTGTATCCTCAAAAGGCCCCTGTGCTTTTGGTCATGAGTCTGCAATGCTACTGGGAGGTGGCAGAGCCTGACTGACAGGCTCCTGTCATTGGGCATTTAGGGTGCTCCCTTGGCCAGGATATTGAGGTTTAAGCTCCTTCTTCCATCTTTTGCTTCCCAACCACCCTGAGATGAGTGGGTCACCTTCCTGCCTACTGCCTTCCATCTGGCACTGCCATACCAAGGCTAATGGCCACAGAGGGAAGCAACCACAGACTGAACCCCTGAATTCCTCAACCAGAACCAACCTTCCCTCCCTCTAAACTGATTTTCTAAAGTATTTTCCATAGGGACTAGCAGAGGCTGTGGGTCAGGCAGGCTTAGGAAAAAAAGGTTAATTTTGAATGGCCAGTGTGGATTTGGCTGCAGCTAAAAGCAACAAGTCATCTCATTTAGTAATAATAAGAATATTAACCTCCAAAAAACAAAATAGGGACTCAGAGAAGTTAAACTAGTCAATAACTGAGATACAGTACCAAGAAGCTCTACTGTCTCGAAACCTGCACGGTCTCCTTAGCTCCTCTGCTGTGTCCCGTGCTGTGTAGTGACAGCTCTAGACCAGGATTCTTTCACTGTCCCCGAATTTTGCACAGTGAACCATGTGGCTTCTCACAACACACGAGTTATTCACCAAATCAAGATTTCAGTGCGTATAACAAAAGCACTGTCTGCTAGCTGAGTGTCCACAGTTAACTTCTCATAGACCCCACTGTCACAGCAGCACCTGGATGTGTCACGTTGCTAGTTTCCTTGGGGAGGTAAGTTGAGAAACACAGCCTTAGTGTCAGCATGGGCTGCTTAAAGGGTCCCTGTCTCAAAACAACAACAGTTCACTGTCAAATAATACTGTTTAACCCAAATCACCAATAATTTCAAATGTATGTATAATACACAGGATTAAAATCCATAATGCACGAGAGGAGAAAAATCTACAGCATGTTTTTTGTTTTGTTTTGTTTTGTTTTTTTTGTTTTTAAAGAGAACTACAGTAGGTGTAGAAGAAGGGGTCTTACTGTTTCTAATGAAGGGATGGAATTCCTGGGAAATTGTGAGGGTTTGTTTGCCTCACCTTGAAGGAGTGCTCATGTTGTAAACAGCTGGGGCTTTGATTTTCTCTTCGTGATCCTGCTCATCACTCTGACATGTAATAAATGACCCCAATTCAAAATGTCTGACTCCAAGTGCAGCTGATAGGAAGCCAAGCTGCTGTCACGAGATCTCACTCTAAGCAAACCCAGTGAGTTATAGCCACACTTATAAAAAGGATCAGTTAAGTGGTCATTCCTCACTTAGCAACCTCATTTGCAATAGTAGCTCTCCCTTGTAATGCTTATAAATGTGAGTTAGTTTATTTAGAACCCTTTGCCACATGTCAAGTGTAAAGTACATTTATAATGTTACTCAATAAACCAATCATTCCCTAATTGTCCTGTGTTTACTAGAAAACAAGTTCATGGGTCAGGAAAGTCTACATTTCAGCCATGTATCTTCAGAATGAGGATTAGTGGGGCACTGATGTGTGGCGAGGGGCTGAGGGAGCTGCAGCTCAGACATTCCTCCCTAGATTACATCATCCTAGCTTTCCAAGTCTCCCCACCCTCCATCCGTGGGATGAACCCGGAGTGCCCCATGTCTGTCATGGTGGGAACGCCAACTCTTTGGCTTCTTCTCTGGGTTGACATCAGGCACAGATTAGATCTGAGGAGAGTTACCAAGTCTTGTGTTGGGTCTTGATCCTGCCCTGGGCAGTAGAGAAGTTCATGGTAGCTCTTTGTCTGGCTTGGGACAACCAGGTGACCCGAGGTCACAGAGCTGGTTTAGTTGACATGTGAAAGCCGTGACCACTCTTGAGGTCAGCCCACATGTGTGGAAGCAGGTCACTCTTTTGTAGAGAGACAGTGGAGGTAGCAAGATGTCAGAAGTAAAGGTGCTTCCTTCCATCCCTAGAACCAACTCCCACAAGTCGCCCTCTCATCTCTGCCACCATACACATGCACACACGTGTGCTCCACCACTCACGTGTGCTCCACCACACATGTGCACACACGTGTTCTCTACCACATACAATTTTAAAAATAATAATTAACTAAAATGAAAGTGGATACTTTTCTTGTCACTTTTTGGTGATGGTATTATACTTTGTTTTTCTTTTTACTCTAAAGGGAGCCTTCTTGCCCCACCCCTCATTGTAATCCTCTTTGCTTTTGTATTCTGATTATATTTAACTTTGACTGAGGGAGTTGGGCTGGGTGAGCTGGAGATCTTCCTGAAGACCTCTGTGTGGATGCTGCCCGTCATCACGCTGTCTTGTCTTTACAGGTTTTTAAGGATCTTTGTGCATTAATCTGGGTGAGGGAAGCAACCAAATCTGTTTTATTCAAATTAAAATTTCTAGGGGAGCAGATTGTCACAAAACACACAGTGCTGAACTTGGAGAGGAAACAGCTGAGGAAGCATAGGTGTTTATCACATGTGCTACAGACACTGATGCTACGTGCACAGTACTGGCCTTTAGTTCTCCTGGGGCAGACTCATCTTACTTTGTAACAATGACTTGATTGATTGCTTTGTAACTTTATGTAGAAATATTATACATATCCAGATTGAGCCTGTGTCTATTCTCTTGGTCTTGAGGACAGGAAAGAAGTTGTGCTCTCACTGTCATCTCAGCAATGAAAGGTGCCAGAAACCAAAAGTAATTCACACAGGTGTCCACGTTCGCCGCTGGTACTAATCAGCAGCCTTTCTTCTAAAATCTACCATCCAGTGCATTTAAAATTTAAAATTTAAAATGCAGTACAGGGACACTGGGGAAGACACACAGAACAGATGCCCTGTTCCTGTGGCCTGTGTCTGTTACTTGGCCCGTCACATCCTCGAGTTGACCAGCAGTGTGCCTTGCAGGCAACTTTTCCACTCATCGTTTGGTTCTGAGCAAGAGCCTGACCAAATCTTACACAGACGTGCTGATCGTGACGCTGGTGTTGCTGTGAAGGCAGGGCACCTCCGTCTGCCTTCTCCTCTGTTTACATGCTTTCCTCCTTAACGCCTGGATCTGAGTGAGACTTGATTCTGAAAAGATCATACCTGTATGTCCATACCTGCAGCCTCAGGCAGGTTTAGTATGTTTCACATTTCATCCTTCAGACAGAATACTAAGTGGCTGTCAAGGATAGCTACTGCTGTTTCCAGAGCAAGAAGGCCAAATGTCTGACTAGTATTGACGTAAAGCACTGTTAGGTCAACCTTTGTGTTCACTTCTAGCTTCCAATAAGAGAATACAATGCAGCTGGAGTGCCAAAGATACCTGCCTCTGTCAGAAATAATCACCAGGTGTTGGTGTGGATGCAGGCCCCTCTAGGCACCTTCTGGACCCATCTGAACATGGTCTTATGTAATCCCAGCAGTATCTTGTTAGGAACATTCTTCCTGGTGGCACTCATGTGCACATAACTTTGTTATCAGGGAAGTTCAACCATAGATCACCCCCTACCCCCAACCCCAGCTGTCATTTTGTGCTCAAGACCTCTTAGTTTCTGGCCTTTGTTATTTGACATGATCTCATTGTGTAGCCCAGGCTGGCCTCAATCTCAAGATCCTACCTTAGCCTTCTAAGACCTGTCATTCATGAACTGACACTATTCTTGATTTTCTTGATTTAAACAGTTATTTTACTTGATTTTTGCAGTGTGATGACACTGAAAAGTGTATTAAACATCTTGCTACCTAGTAGAAATGTCCTTACACAACTTAAAATAACCAACAGATTTAAATAGTGTTTGTTATGTAAAATTAAAATATGATGATACAGAAATGCTGACATTTTAGATATGCTTGTGTTAATTTAAATCTGAGGCAGATTGTTGGACAGAGGAGAAAAGAAGAGAAACTGATTTCAGCAAGGGAATAAAGGTAAGGGCAATTGAAGAAAGTCTGGTTTTCCCACAGGGAAAGCCAAGGCCGGCTTCCGCTCAGGTTCATGTAACTGCACTCCCCACTCAGCCCGTGTGTACACAGCTGAGGAAGGTGAGGCTCAGAAAGGGGGAAATGACCCCAGGTGCTCTGAACTCTGCAAGTGGCTGCTCCGAGCCCAAGACTGTACTCCCTCCTGCATCCAGCAGGATGTGGACAGCCAGAATGGCCCTTAAAGGAGTAGAGAGGGGCAGCCAGCTGGAGGCCTGAGGCTCCTGTATGTAGTTCCTCTCAGTGATATCACCTCCACACAAATTCACACCCAGCATCCACAGGCAGCCCCACCTCTCCTTTTCCTACTTGCATGGACTCCCACAAGTAGTGTGGTGGGTAAGTCCCATTTTGTAGGCAGCTGGTATCTGTGGTCCTTCCAACCCAGCACTCTTGAAGGGGACCTCCATCCTCAGCAAGGCATTGCCTGTTGGGTATTTTTACTTAATTATTATACCTATTTAATGCTACTTAGAATGTTGTCAGCTGTTGAGAAAAGGTAATTATCACGAGTCAAATGAGAAACACTTTTTTGGCTGCCTTACGGATACACGTTCACTGGTACCTTGATGCATAATGAAGCCTGATAGCAGAGCTTTGCTCGTCTCTTCTCCAAGCCACAGCTGTTTCCCTGCTAAATTCATCCCATCTGTCTCCCCTTCCGTGAAGCTGTAGGCAGTATAGCATAAGTACAGAAGCAGTTCAGTGCTATTTTGGATAAACATAGCTGAAATTTGAATCTTTGCCATTTGCGATGCACACATTTTGTTTTACTGCTGTAAAGAGAGCTGTCAAAATACAACTACATGGATAATTTACTAAAATACAGTCAGATATAAGGTTGATCAAAAGGCAAGGACACTGCGTCAGTCTGACCTTCCCAGGGGTCTCTGAAACTTGTCTCTGACCTGCAGGCGTGGCTGGGGCCAGCAGCCCCCAAAGTCTTTGTTTGAATTCTGCAGCATGGCGCATGGCTCTCAGGACTCACTTCCTGTACCTGTTTGTCACATGATTGGCAGTTTTTAAGAAGCTTTGCAAGCCAACTTTCTTATCTCTCTGATCATCTGCATGAGCAAGAAACACTTCTCTCTTGCTCTGCCTACCAGCATTGAGCTGTGTCACTGTTCAGCTGTTTTGAAACGACTGTATAGACGTGTTTGTTAGCAGTGAGACAGTGATTTATTGTTCACACATCCCTTATTCCTGGGCTACCCGTGCATCTGAATATAGCTATGCAGTATTGTTTTCAGCCAACAACACATAATACTTTGTAGACAATGGACATGCTTTCTTACATGACTTCCTTTTCTGAGTTCTAAGCTCCTCCACACCACCTGCACCCCTCCCTGTCACACATGTTTGTCTTTTCTAAGTAGTTGTGATTTCTTTGAAGAGGGGCCAGTCTCTAATATACGCAGGGCTTCTTTGAGAAAGGACATATCCTGTGAAATGATTCTGTAGCAGAGGTTTTGTTTCACCTTGCCTCTCTTTACCACTCACAGCCCTGCTTCATGATGTAGCAAAGATTGAAGCCGTCCCATGGGAAGGCCCAGCACCCACCCTCTTCTTTGTCACCTTTGCCTCCCCAGATGACCCTCAGCATATAAATGATTGTGTGAGGCAACATGGACTTGAGAGACAGTCAGGAAATCTTTGGATAAAGGTTATGAAGATGCGGATGAGGACGCTGCTAGATAATTCTGCAAATCCCCAGAAGTGTGGCTCCTGCTAGCAGCTCTTCCACCAGCCTGGAGTCTAGTTTTGTTTGCCACTGTATCTCAATACTGTATAGAAAACGCATAGAGGCCGCCCAGAAAACCTTTGATGAGCCAGTGAAGGCGTTAAGGTAGAGTGTACTGATGTATGTCCTCCTTTGCCTTCGAGCTCCTGACTTTCCTGACTTTGGGTCAGTCAGGAAGCATCAGCATCTGTATTGTTTTGCACTTACCCAGCGTTACCAGCAGCATCATGTTGCTGGCTTCCCAGCTGCTGCCAAAAATATTGTTTTCCTGGAAAGTCCCCAAGGCCCTTTCTGCACCAAGACATTATCCTCTTTCATCGAGTTTTCTTTTCCTAGTGTTTTTTTTTGGGGGGGGAGGGGCATTCTTTGGAAGGAAAAAAAAGTAACATGACAGCCAATAACGCAAACAACTCTATTTCAACTGAACATAGAGATGGTAGAGGTTCTTTGAAAGCCTCTGTATTAAAGAGGTAAACAGGTCTGTGACTTTGGGCTAGGGTGCCCTGTGCTCCAGAGCAAGCAAGAGCTTTAGAAGCACAGTCAAGGCCACTGCCACTCACCACTGCGTCAAACGTCACTTTCACTCAATACTCATGAGTCCTCCATACTTGTTGAGTACCAAAGGAGCCAGCATAATGCTGTCTCCAGGGTGTGAGGTTAAAGGAGGTCACGCAATAGTGTGAAAAGAGGCAGGCACAGTCCACCGCAGAGAGCCAGGCTGTGGAGCACAGGAGGAACAGGTGAGATAGGAAATAAGAAGGCTGGCAACTCCTTCCTAAGGCTGTGCAGAATGTATGTATGCACAGTAAAGCACTTCCACTCAGCATTTTCTTTAGAAAACAACTTTAGATTGAAGATCTAAGACTGTTTCCTGTCTTGGAAGCGTCACCTGCCTTCTGGCCAGATACCCATATGTGTCCAGCATCGAGGTATTCTGTGCTTTGTTGAGCCTTCTCTCAGCCTAGCCTGGCACATCTCTATGGCTGTCTAACCTCCAAACCACCCAGGTTCTCATCCTGCCTCTACAGTGCAATTTAATCGTGGTGTGAATCCACAGGCAGACTGTTTTCATTGTGAAGAGGGATAAAGTCTCATATGTGGCAATGTGACTTACCAAACTCAATCTGAAAGCCATTGTCATCCTCTCATGCTTAGGAGGCCATTTGTGTGGAAGTACACTTGGCCATCTCTGATCTCAGGGTACCTTTCCATCAAGTAGGTACATACCCACATGCTCTCCTTCAGTCAGCTCTCTTAGAAGACTGGCCAGGTCGATGACTAGCATGTGTTTCTATGGGAGGCAAAGGTAATTGGGCTGAATGATGGAAAAAACTTAACTGAGAGCCTTCAATGGAAAGATGGGGAATGGCTATGGATCCTCCTAACCCAAAGGTCTTTATGTGGTTGAATAAAAGGATACTTACTTGTGAGGTGGAGAAAAGCTGGCTGCCAAGAGCTAACATGGCCCTGCTGAACCATTAATCCTCAGTGATAATTATTCATATAAACTGAAGTTTAATGCATGTGGTAACATTGGTAAAACTTTTGAACTTTTTTTCTTACTGTTGTTAACTTAAGTATCTTTTGTGCTAATTGTTCTTGGATGTTTACACCCTGGTTTCTATCCCCTGGGACAGGCCAGTGCGACTCTGTGGACAGTAAGCTTTGCCTCTGCCTCTGCTGATAGTCACAGAAAGTCACAGCTTGGCAATTCTGTTTAGTCAAGCAAATGTTTATAATGTTTAATGACCTCATCTAGCAAAACTTGATTTGAAAGAGACAGAGACCAGTAAAAACTATCTGTCTGAGATTATACTATTTTGTTGTACATTCAAGGCTGTATGACTTAGTTAACTGGAATACCACAGAGTTACTAAAAAAAAAAAAAAACCAAATACACATTATTAGACATATTTATACACACTGAACTGTTTTAAACCAGTATGTTGGAATAAAGACAAAATAATACTGTGTATTTACATAACACCATAACACCTTTCATTAGAAAAATCTCGAGCCTTCACTAAGTGACAGAGCTGTGTGGCACCCTGCAAGGTTTGTGGGATGGAAGGTAGAACAGGAGAGAGCTCACTGATGGTGGGACAGAGCAGGTGCACCAGCAGAGAGCTGCAGCTCCTGGTTGCTCATAGCCATTCAGGTTCAGGTCGTCACATAGCAGGGAGTCCATGGAAAGAGCATGTGGAGGACATGGGACTGTGGACCTGCGCGTGTTTCTGGATATGCACTTGTTGATTTTTCAACCTCAACTCAGTGCATTTACTCTGAGTCAAACAGGATAAAGAAGCATAGAGTCTGCACTGGACTAGACATGGTCATGTGACTTGCAGATTAACTCTGCCTAGGCCCCATGGAGCCTGGTTCCTTTTACATTTCTCTAGCCAGAATGGACTGAAGTGCAACAGCTCGTCTATGAGGTCACTGGAGTGGACTCTCTTCTCTTCTGGGGCCTGCCCCAGAGACTGCCATGCCCAACACCTCCTGTGACTGGCCTGTGTTAGCAGCAGCAAGTACTGAGAATGTAGGGAACTTCCAGCAAGCACTTGCATTGGGCTTAGCACCCTGGAGTGCGGAGAGCAGCAGGGCAAACACACAGACAGGAGCTGAGCAGAAGCAGTGACAAAGTTTGCATTTAGAATTTGAAGGTATTTTAGAAACCATTCTGTTGGATTCTCAAAACTCCTGTCCTGGAACTTCACAGTGATTTGGTCGTCTCCTTCAGGGATCTATCATCCTGAGCCTCTGAGGAACAAAGGCATTTTCACTCCCCCAGTCTTATTCACAGAGAAGTCTCAGTTTTGGGCTTAACCTCTCCAATTTTCATATAATTTAGGTGTCACAGATATCCAGAGTAGGATAGTTTTCAGACACTATAATTTGAATGTCTCTGAAATGTAATAAATAGAGCTTCATCTGGGTTTTAGAAATAATGTTTTCTTTCCAAACAGCTGTTTGTTTGCATTAACAATTTGTGCCATCTTTGGAAGACAGGCAGCATTTCCTTTTATATGAAATGCTGCTCTCATCTTCATCCTTGGAGGTTTGTTCATCTACTGTTGTGGTGTTGTATTACAGTCCTTGTTCCGTGCATGATCAGACACCCAGCCTGACCCGGGGACCTGCAGAAGAAAGGCTGCTGCTCCTGTTTGTCTCTTCCTGGTGTGGTGGCCATTGCCTTCTGTCCCCCGCCCCCTGGGGGGGGGGGCTGGCTCTTTTTCCAGTTCATTTGTGTATATCCTGAGTGCAGCAGGAGCAAGTGTTGCCCTGTTTCTCATTGGCAGAGCAAAGGATCATGGTTCCTTTTAGTGGTCCAATTAGCACCCAGGGATGGCAGTGAATGAGCTATGGTGAAGCTGAAGATAACTAACCTTTGGCACATATCAATATTCAGTGTGAATACTTTCCTGTAGACCTTGTGAGATAGATGGGGGTCCTTGTTACTTTGAGGAAATCCAGGCACAGAGAGGCCACTGCAGGCTCCAAGTCCCTTGGCTCTGAACTGACCACATATAGTTTGCTGTATAATGCCTCTGAGATTCCTAAAGAAAAGTACATAAGAGCACTTGGTCTAAGCCAGGCATGGTGGTGCACACCAGCACACTCGGGATTCAGAGGGAGGTAGATCTCCATAGGTTCTGGGCCACCCTGGTTTGTTTATATAATGAGTTCCAGCTAGCCAGGATTACATAGTAAGCCCCCCCACTCTCGCTCTCTCTCTCTCTCTCACACACACACACACGCACACACACACACACACACACACACACACTCACTCATCTCTTTGATTCAAATTGAGCCTCTCCCACTCTGCCCCTTGTATACTGTCACTTAGAGCCGATGCTCATCTGTAAGAATGAACACAGCACAGAAATACTCAGACCAGTGACTGGCTTGTGGGATGTACTCAGTCGACAGTACTGAGTCAGGATGTTGGCATTATAGGAAATCACTCCTCAGGGTCCCATCCCAAGTGGGCAGGCTAGGGAAGACAAGCACTATCAAGGCTGATAGAGAGGAAATCCATCCTGACCACACTGCCGGCAGCGCTGGAAATAAACTTTGGATCTCCTAGGACAAGCCAGGATTGCTGCAGCATATGGGATTAGTTGAGGACAAATCATTTTAAATGTCTGCCTCTGAGACCAGAGTGATGCCCTCTACTGGACAGGTACTGTGTAGACGTCCACCTTGAGAGATGAGGATACTCCTTCATAAGGATGCTTGCAATAACATTCCAGGGGTACCTACAAGGTCTTACCCTTAATGTTTAAAATCCATGGGGATACCTTGTACCTAGACAGTACTAAGATCCTCTGAGTCTCCAGGGCACAAGCTTTCCTGGAGTAGACACCGGGGATCTGACAATGACCCCAGAGTTGTTTATCTGGGAGCCTTGGGAGATAACAGCTGCCTACATTTGTTTCAGCTTCTTTTAACTGGATTAATGTCTGCCATGTAATCAAAACCCTGGGAGATGTGGTTCTAGAGGGGAAAACCAAGAGAGGCTTGGCTGATAGACACAGAAGACACAGTAAGGACTGAGAGCACACACACCTAAGGCAGCTTCCTGCCTGATTCCATGGGAACAGGAGTTGAGTTTGAGAGAGCAGTGCAGTGGCCTGCTTTGGTGAGCGCTGTCTGCTCAGGTACATATGTGCACCACAGTCCCGTCCTCACTGTCACCTCACAGACTTCACGTCAGAGTCTGATCATCAGCTTCCCAGCGCTCCAGAATCCCTTCCAGAATCCCTTCCAGAATCCCGTGCAAATAACTTCACTTTGGAAACATTTTTAGTGAAGGTCTATTCTCATGCAAAGAAACCTCTGACAATTATAGCAATCTTAAACCAGGTTCCAGATGTGTAATGACAGCTTTGCTGGTGTGCGCTTGAGTGTGGGATGCGTTCAAATGCATATGCCATGTCCTGCTTGCTTATAAAGGATTCTGCCTTAATCCTTAACTGTGCTGTGAATAGGATCCAGCACGCAGGCTAAATGAAAGTATTCAACATGTAGTGTTTGACCCTAGGATGCTCAAGGATTGGGTAGTACACATGGACATTTGGTAAAGAGGTAATCTTTTATATATACACTAGATTTCCTTATCAGGTGCTTTAGGTTAGGTCTCATCTGATGATGAGGTGGCAAACGTATAGACACCAAAGCCAGGATTTTTCATAGAAGTTTGCCTTTTAATCTTGTCTTCACTTTGTTATTTTCCTTATTAGCACTGTGGGCTTAAGAGAGAGACCTAGCGTTGTGGTCAGACCTGGACACTGGCTCATTTATCTATGAAATAGAGACAAGATTCCAACCGTGTTCCTTAGCCTCCATAAAATGAACATCATGGTGGCATTAGTGATGTATAACATTAAGATCAACTGGGTGGCAGAACACTTGGCATAGGGAAGGATTCAGTATACAACTGAGCATCTTGGCACACAACTGTAGGCCTTGTCACTTAGGAGACTGGAGCAGGAGGATTGCTTGAACCAGGAACTTGGTACCAGCCTGAGCAACATAGTCAGACTCCATTAGGAGAAGAAAAGAAGAAGAAAGAGAAATGGAGAGTCTTATACTGTTTACTATCTTGTCTTTGTTACTAAATTTCAGTTGCCTCCTTCATTAGATAGAAGAAATGATTCCTACCTTGCAGAGCTGTTTTCAGTTGAATGAGCATGTAGAAGGAACGTTGCCTGTGCTAAGCAGCGCCCCTCCCTTTAAACAAGTGCAGTAATTGTAAAGTCACTTATTCAGGGTCAACAATGGGCCAGGCACTTGATGTGCTAGCTCTAATTCTCCAAACAGTCCTGTAGGGTAGATAGAACAACTTTGGATTGTAAATTTAAAAAAAAAAAAAGTCTTGCAAGAATTTGCTTAGGATTATGCTCAGATTTCAGACCTTGAGGTCTGTTTTATTTTACCTGTGAATTTGTCCTTCTGCATATCTGCATCTCCATGAAACTAGTCCAACAGAGTACTAGTTAGTAGTCAGTTGTGTTCATCATCGTGGGAGGAAGAATTTACTTCTTATTGCCTAGTTTGCGCTGGCATATTTTCTTTGATTAGTTTTGCATCTACTGCATGAATATTATGTTAAGACATATAGTTTTGATGTAATGTGCCTAAGCTATATTCCTTCACAATGTTAAACATCAACTTACTAAAAAAATCATCCATCTTTGTAACATGCAGCCCTAGTCCGCAAAGGCAGGTCTAAAGACAGAGCACATCCGCATCCCTGTCCTCAAGGTAGCTTGGCTGGCTGTGTACATGGATGCTGCAGACTTCCTGTCACAGAGCTCTGTGCTTCTCAGGCCATTCCTCATGCTTTACAATTCAGTTCCATGACCTTTTTATTCACGTTGTAGATTGCAAGTAATGGATTTATAGTATAATACCCCTGTGTGCATACCAATGATAGCCAGTTGATGTTATTGTTATGTCACAGGCTTACAGTATGAGCCCTAGGAACAAAGTTACCTGCACAAGCAGACCTAGCATCTCTGGTGAGACCTGCATTTTGCCTTGGAGTTTAGCAACTTCCTACCTATAGAAGTTTGCTAAAGGCTTTTTTGTTGTTTTGTTGTTTCCTTCCCTCCTTCCAAACATGAGTCTCTTCCTCTGTCAAACTGAAATACGGATCTGTTTCTTATGGTCTCTGCACAAGGAAAGACGTGCTTCAGAGAGCATGCGCAGCACCCAAGGCTTGCCTCTCCCCTTCCACTGTTCTGCCTTAGCCACATTCCCACAGACACAAGGAATTGTTTGTGGTTTACCAACACAAGGTACGAACCATATCACACAGAGGTCAGGCACTCAGTGTGCTCCTTGTGTGGGCAGTGGGGCAGCCCCATTTGCTGAGTGCCAGACACCCAGAAACAGAGGTGGTCACTGAACCTCTCATCTACATCTCAGGACTGTTCATCATGGCCTTTGTCACTCACGGATCTGTCTATCTAACGTATCTATGCAGAAAAAAATCTGTCAGTTTTACTGGTGTCTTTTTGACCATGGGCCTGATAGACTATTTTCTACCCTCTCCCCCATCCTCAAACTGTTCAGAGTTACAGAGAGCCAGGTTTCAGTCATCAGACAGTTGAATAGACTGTCTCACTGGGGGCCAGATTCCAAGGAGACAGCCCATGGACTCACAGGCCAGGAGAGCCAGGATTTCAACAGTGTCAACAGTCTCTGCTCATCACACCAAAAAAAGCCCCTTGTGGAGCTGCCTCATTAGCATACAGCCGCTGTGCTAGCTAACAAAGCCAGCTCAGGATCTGTTCCTCTCTCAGTGCGTCTGTCTTCCTTGACCAAAAAGAAACTACTCCAGCAAGGGTGGGGGCTTTCTGGTAGAAGACTGCATTGCAAGAATCTCAGTAGGCCATTCAGAAGTGGCTTTAAAATAATCAAATTTTGGGGAAGCAAGACTCTATGTTTTATTTTTCAAATTTTGTTTTTAAATCATCAATAGCCCCCCCCAAAAAAAGTAAAAGAAAAAGAAAAAAGGAAATCACCATGCCCCACAGTTAAAAATGGTGGAGCCCCAAATAATACCTAGTCATCTCTTAAAAGCCTTGTGTTAGAGTGTGGGAAAGCAGCCTCCAGCCAGGCAGGGCACAGCGAGCCTCCTCTCAGGCTGCCTTGCTAGCCCTCTTTTGTTGGGGGATGGAGGGAAGGAGAAGCAGAAGCAGATGTGCTGCTAGATCTACAGGCTTCTGCCAACCATATGGCATCTTAAAGAAAGATGGTTGGAGCGTCTGGATTAGCAAAGAGTCGGAATGGGAAGCCATGTGTCGCGTTGGTACAGGCAGTTGTTTGAGCTCTCTCTAAATGGCTTCAGGAGATTGTGTAATGGAACAAATGGTCCTGAGAGCAGGGGAGCAGCCTTGCCGCTGCTGGAGAGGCAGTTGGCCCTGGGGCGGCGGCAGCTCTCCTCCCCGCAGCTTTCTGTATCCTTTAAATGTTCTTCGAACTCTGAGAATTGACTAGAACTTTTCAATTGTTAATTACAAGGCTGGGTTCTCTGGGCTCTCAGCCCCTGTGAACTCTCCTCTCTGCCCTCAGTTTGGTAATTAATTAGTCAAGTCGCAGCCCTGCTCTTGTGTGCTGTCCCTCTGTCCTCCACAGGGCTCCAGGCTCAGTCCTACAGTTCCCAGGACCTTGACAAAATGCCTTTTGCAGGAAGGCTGGCTACCTCTGGAGGGTCCGTGTCTCCATCCCGATTCCAGCAGGTAGACAAACCCGTGAAGGTCATAGTGAGTGCACGGGAGCATACCTCCCATTACTGTAGATCTCCCTCCCAGTCTCTACCAGTGAAGTCACTGGACTGACAGGCCATACCTGCCTTGCTCCGGCTCATCTGAGAGCTCAGGTGCTCAGACTGAGCATAAGCCAAGCAGTGAGCAGTGAGACCTGGGGTGCTGGCAGCACATGGCCATTGCAAGGCAAGCATTGTGCTCTGTTGCTGAGTTGGGGGGGGGGGGCTTTGTACATGCAGCAAAATCTAGAGTGGCTCGAAACGTTAGGTCTACCCCCTCTAGAGTCCATAGCTACCTCTGAGGCGCAGGTCTGTCAAAAGTTGGCTTACAGAAGGTCGAATGGCAAAGGACAGTCAAGGAAGCAGCTTCATTAACCATCAAGAACTGTGGGAGTGGCTGGCCAGTTCCTGGTCTTTCTGAGCCCCGTGGGAACAGAGCATACTGAGTATTGATGCCTTGCCTGTCTTGTCTGACCCCCGCTGTACAGCCCCTCCCCACAAACAGAACCAAAGAAAGGATGCAACTTGTAGGTTAAAACTGAGTTACTAAGCTGACCATAGGCTTCAACAAATAAAGCCACTCACTGTGCAAGCTTGATGATCTGAGTTCAATACCCAGAAACCACATAAAGGCAGAAGGGGAGAACCAACTCCACAAAGTTGTTCTCTGAACCTCCACAAATACTGCACATGCATGCCAACAGACAGACAGACAGACGCGCGCGCACACACACATACACACGGACACGGGTACATGCACACACAGCTGCACACACATATCATACTCATATGTACACATGCACATCACAATAATAAAACCATGAAAAGCCAGAGCCTTTTCATGGCTTCCACTTCCTTGTGGAGTGTGTGTCTAGCACAGCTTCCCTCAGAACATGTAGCAGTGACAGTACATTCTTTGTCTGTTGTAATAACACACAGTCTCCTGTGGAAGCCACGGCCTATGTAACTGGGTTGGAGTAAGAGAAAGGGGCTGCAGAGATGGGCATGTGTCTGCAAACTGACAATGTGTTTGCCTTTGTTCTTGCTAAATGGGGTCATCTAGAAATCCTGTGGAGATTCTTAACAACACCTTAAATAACTATTGGTATTTGCGGTTTAAATTGTGCTCTTACACATTTGAAACACACCCGCTTCCCCCACCCCCACGAACCCATTTCTTGCTAACATATTAAATGTTAGGATATTCTTACTTTGTCTTGTGAATTTGGGATTCATTGGGGGGCCAGTATCTGTGAAAAGCCTAATTCTGATTGTTATTCACCAATTAGAAGAAACTGTCACTCTGATCCCTTTTTCTTTCCAAGTGTACACAGCCTGGAATTTGTCAGCCTTGGAGTTTCTTGAAACAATGCAATTAAACTGTAACATATTTCCTAACATTCTTAATTAAGACAGTGACTGGAAAATGTAGATTAACAGAAGTTACTGTTTTTATCAACATATTTTCTGTCTTTGCACCGCCCTCACATCCCCTCCCCCAGGCTTGTTACTCTCCATGTCTGATGTCAGTCTCGGCCACATGTACAGTATGCGCATGGCACTGAAGAAACAAAGTACAGCATTCTCTTTGAATTCTGAGTTGCATGCCCACACCACATGCACTGTCTGTTACATGTCGCTCCTTATGAGGCTCATGCTGGGAGTTTCTTTTTAAACGGAAAATGTTTCTGAAGGAAAGAGTTCAGGTTGGGCAGATTGTGTTAGAGAAATCTCACTGTCTCTGAGTAGAATTAATACACTGATTATTCTGTGCAGGCTCAAACTGGCACCATGTGCAAAGTTCAAGAGTGTCTGGGAATTGAAATATGAGGGGAATTTGGGAGAGTGAGCCGAGACAAAGCATTTGGAGGAGAATTTCTAAGTAGGGCTTAGAAGTAAAACTCGTGGTAACTTTGTAAAGAGGGGCAAAAATCAAGAACGAAAGCCTTGGCATAAAGCGCTGCCCACTGGACCTATTTCCAGAGACTTGAAAGTACTGTTTTCCAGGGCACATTTGAGGGTTTATCAGAAAACCCACACGGGGGGTCATCCAGCACCTTTTGATTTTCACCTCTTTCAGTGAGTTCTTAAGTCTTGCCAGTTTCAATTAAGTCACATGAGAATCTTAATTACTACATAGAAATTAAAATGGGCTGGAATATTTCTTTGGCCTCTTTATTAGCCAAGATTTTTTCTCTTTAATTAAAATTTGGGTCATCCATGATCATCAACAAACAATGATTCAGTTATTTGTTTACAAATAAGGAATTAAAATTAAGAACAGCAAATAGAAACCCATAGCACCTCTTGCATCACGGAGAAATCAACCTGTTTTTCTCATTGCTTCTCAGGAGAATGAAATTGGGCATGTAGTTAATGAAGCTTTCACCCAGCTCCTCCCCAAACTGCCAGCTCGCTTTAATCCCCTCCTTCTGCCAAAGTCCAGAGGCCCAGGGAGCCCCTGTGGAGCCTCCATAGCCAGATGCTAGGCACCCAGCCGGGCCCCTGCAGGCTGGCGCCCACTCCCGCCAGGTGCCGGCCCTCTCATGGTGGGCAGGGGGTGCTGGCCAAGGCACCAGTATCCAGAGGCGGAGCAGGCAGCCGTGCCCCCGTGGCCCGTGCGGAGCCCTGTGGCTGGCTGCACCTGCAGGAGGACAATTGCCCAGCATGGGGTGGCCAGCCACACTGGAGGCTGTCGCTGTCCTCTGGGCAGGGTGTGGCCTGAGTTCAGAGCAGGCGGGCTGCAGGCTCTAAGTGCACAGCTGCTCCTCCTCTGAAAACTGAGACAGAAGCAGTTTGTTGGCAGCATCCAGAAGGGAAGGAAACAAAATCTACCTTCAGTTTGGCTAAAATTTATCTCCAAGAACCAGTTTAGTGTATTCTTGGGATCAGGGAGTCTACCTAGTCCCTGACCATTGCCTCTTAAAATGGTGCCATACTGCCAGTGAGGAGAGTGGCCAGCGGGGTGAGAAGGCTTCATGCACTCCCTGTACAGTGGTGTTGCCCTCCTGTCCTGCTCTACGGTCAGGACACTTGTGTCTCTGCCTGTACCAGCCAAGGAAATGGCAGGTAGGGGGACATGCTTGACAATTAGCACAACTCACACAACCCAGAACTTTTGTTTTGAAAATGCAGCTCTGTTGGCTGTGTCTCAGGAGAATTCTCAGGACTGGGCACAAGGGCCCTTTATCTTCTGCGTATCATTCAGTGCAAGGGAGCCTTACAAAATTAGGGGGCAAAGCCCCTTGGCCCCACTGAGACCATCCTGGGTCATACTTAATTAGAAAGAGCCCTGCCATCTCAAGGGGTACATGGCCTGCCCTCATCGATGCTTCAGGCTGGAGCATACCGCTGCTGACTGATAACCAGAGATGAGCCACTTGGGACATTGAGTAACTTCTACTTTCTTTTCAAAATGAGTAAGGTATGTTGGGAGCCTTGGCCGGCTGTCTCGTCACTCCTTAAAATAAGAACATTTTGTGGGCCAAGTGTTAAGCTTACCCGTCACCCCCACCCACAGTGTCATGTAACTGGGCGGAATCTGTCTGCTGCAATGCAGGGGCCCACTAGAAACCAAATAAGCCCTCCAGCCGCTCTAATCACTCTGATCTGTCATGAACCTTCTAGCTGGAAGAGTTATGCCATCACATTATCCTAACACTCATCACCGTGTGGAGGACCCCCTTTTACTAAATGATTTATTACTCTTAGCAGAATTCCTCTGGCTGCAGATTTTATTTCAGAGTCGCTCTGTTCAGCTCAATTGGTCTCCTTCAGTTACCGTGGCAACCAGCAGATGGGGTTCTTTGACAAGGGTCAGCGGGGAGGCTGCCTCAGTGCAGAGGGAAGAGAAACTAAATAAAAAGCTTTCAGCACTGACAGTTCTCTAGCCCATAGCCAGGAGTTGTTATCAAATTACCAGCATTAAAACCTAATTAAGATGTGTGCCAGTAGGTACACCATAGTGACTGAATCTGGTTACTTAGCTGCCGTGGGCTCACTCTTCTTCCATCACACCTCTGTGACCAATTTGGCCACCCTAAGGATGGTCCAGTATGAAGGAAATGGCAGAGGCCCTCACTTGACACTGTCCATGAGGGCTGAGGTCCCTAGAGCAGCAGGAGCTTATTAGAAGAGAATCTTCCCCAAACAGGGCACTGTGCCTCCAAGTCCTGGGGCAGCTGCCCGCACATGATAGTTGCATATCTTCCTTTAAGACTGTTGTTGGCTTAACTTCGGGGAGCATTCACCAAAGTGAAACTGAGCATCAAGTGCTGCAGACTGGAAAGGCCTGCCTGACAGTGCAGAGGCTGTCTTCTGCAATGGGCAGAGGTGACAGCTTTAGGTCAGCTAAGAAACTGTCAGTTAGCTAGACATGTTATCTATACCAATAATACAGCAGTGCAGTTGACAGTAAGCAGTTCTGTAAGGGTTAACTTTTCTTTAGGAAACACAGCAGCATCTGACAGGAAAGGATAGTGGGTGTGCACCTCACTGTGTGCTCGAAAACCTCTTAGATGGTAGAGGCGACAACAGGAGAGGTGAGCTGGTACACTGAGGAAGGAAGTTCACCTGAGTCCAGTGCAGTACCAGCCTGGGCTACACAGCCAGTGTTCTAAAAACCAGGGTAAAGAGAGAACAAGAGAAAAGGGACTGGAGAGATGGCTCAACAGATAAGAGTACTGGCTGCTGTCCCAGAGGATCCTGGTTTTGTTCTCAGCATCCACATGGTGGCCCACAACTACCTGTCTGTGAACTACTCCAGTTCAAGGGATTAACTCCCCCTGGCCTCTGAAGGAACCGCTTCATATCTACCAGCAAAAACACCTACAAGTAAACTAAAATAAGGTGGATGGTTGGTTGTTTTGTTTAGTTTTGTTTCTTCAAGACAAGGTTTCTCTGTGTAGCCCTGGTTGTCCTGGAACTTTGTAGACCAGGCTGGTCTTGAAGTCAGAGATCCATCGCCTCTGTCTCCCAAGTGCTGGGATGAACTGTGTGTGTCATCCCCCCTGGCTGTAAAGTAACTTTTTAAGGAGAAAGAAGAACTACTGGGGAGGGGTCAGAGTGAGAGAGGCAGCCAGATCACCCCCACAGAACTGGGATGTGGATTTTCTTGGTGGTGGTCTTGCTGCTCTTCAGAAGCTGTGTGTCACAGGGCGCAGCCACTGACAGGTGATATGGAGAAGGGCTTTTCCTGCCTCAGCTGCAGATGGCCCTGAGCCCTGGGCTCTGCTCTGCAGACTGCTTTTTCAGCCACGCCCCTTCCCCTGCCCTGTTGTCCAGAGGTGGACCCTGCTCCTACCTTAGGAAGAACTAGTTGGGGTAACTCAGGCTTTAAGCAAGTGACTTTCAGGGTTTTTAAAGTTCAAAAGAAAACAGTTTTGTTTTTTGCAACCCTGAAATGGAACCCAGGTCCAGGATTATGCCACAAAGTACTTTGCTACCCAGCTGTGTCCCTAACGGAGAATCTAAACCGGTTGGCCTGCCGCTTCTTGTTCTTATTCCATGTACTGGAACCCTCCATCCACAGCCAGTTCTCCATCCACAGCCAGTTCTCCAAAGGTTCTAGGGCTCAGCCTGGCAGGTAGCCCTGGCCCTCTAAGAAGGTGATAGACGGGTGAGCGAGGGATGCGTACCTGTCCCTGGGTGCTCTCAGGTGCTGCTCTGGTGGGAGCACTGTCTTAGGGAGGCACTCTGGTGGAGCTCCCGGCATGGTCAGAGGCTCAGAGGACTTGCGGAACAGCCAGGCACATTCAGGACACTTCTCCTGGTGGACTGCCATTCAGCAGGGGACTGAGGAAGGCTCGGTGAAGCCACTTCAGCAAGCATCTGGGGGCGGGGGTGGGAGGGGGGGAACTTGAGGATTTATTTGCAGCTTCCCTCCACCTCACACCCCCAACCCCAGCACTATTCTTTGGTCTCAGTGATGGCTACTGGGTCTGGCCTGAAATGATTTGCCCCAAGGCAAGAACTGACATGGGGTAGCCAGAAAACTACAGAAATTTTAAAATGCAGCTGTGTGCATATTGTACTGCACAAAACCACCAGCATGCAATAGATTGAAAATTTAGAAAGAATTAAAAACAATACCAAATCTGTTCTCATTGAGCTAGGCGACATGCAGAGGAGGAAGTTTCTCTTTCCTCACTCCTGCAGGCCTCAGAACCTGCATGGCCAGTGTTTTCTAGAATGCTGCAGAGGGTCACCTGTTTCAAGGTTCTGGCCTAACTTCTTATGCTTAGTGTTCTACAGAAGATAGATGAATTGACTCCATCCCCTATCCCTCTCACCCTCCTCTTTTCTTTTCTTTCTGTCTATCTTACTGCTGGGATGTAACTCAGAGCTTTTACTTGATAGACAGCCTTTTGCCACTGAGCCACACCCATGAGGGCTGGGCTGGGACTACAGTCTGTGGTAGAACACATGCTTAGCACTAGAGCTAGAGCTCTGTCCGCACACCTCAGAAGATAGGTAAATTATAGATAGATAGATAGATAGATAGATAGATAGATAGATAGATAGATAGATAGACAATAGACAGACAGACAGATAGACAGACAATAGATAGATGATAGACAGATAGACAGACAATAGACAGACAGACAGA